>NC_046232.1:20660832-20960832 GCF_009819885.2 Catharus ustulatus
CCCAGGAGGCTCCATGAAAGCTTTGGGAATTCCGCATGGAAAGGTCCCATCCTGTGGGGTCGTGGATTGAGGATTAGCAGGAATGGGTGATCCCAGAATTTGGGGGTTGTTCTGTGGAGGAGAGCCTTGGAAAATGGTGATTCCAAAGTTTGGGAGGGGAATCCAGAATTTGGGAGGGAGATCCAAAATTTCGGAGGGAAATCCAAAGTTTGGGAAGGAAAACCAAAATTTGGGAGGGAAATCCAAAATTTTGGAGGGAAATCCGAAATTTGGGAAGGAAAACCAAAATTCCGGAGGGAAATCCAAAGTTTGGGAGGGAAATTCCAAATGCTCCAACTCCAGGCCGGGGTGGATGAGCTTGGAGCAACCTGGGATAAAGAAAAAGGTTTCTGGGCCATGGCAGGGATTGGGAATGGATCTCCTGGAAGACCTTTCCACCCAAACCCTTCTGGGATTCTGGGATCCAATGGCTGAGGGGCTCTGGAGCCTCTGGAGTCTCTCCCAGTCCTTTTTCCCATGGATTTGGATTGTGAAAGGAGAGGTTTGGATACTGGGAAAATTCCCTCATGGAAAAGGTTTTCCAGCCCTGTCCCCATTCCCAGAGGGATTGGAAATCCCTGTGGATGTGTGCTGGGATCAGTGCTGGGAATGGTTGGACTCCGTGATCTTGGAGCGCTTTTCCAACCCAAATATTCCATGAATTCCCACTGAGCTCCCAGCTGTCCTGTCCCTGCTCCATGGAGCCTGGAGAATCCCATCCATGGGTCAGCTGGGAATACTGGGAATATTGGATAAACCCAATCCCTGGCTTGGCCCATCCCAGGCTGAGCTGGATCTCCCTTCTCCAACAATTTCCCATCCCTGGAAACACCAATTTCTCCCGAAGTCTGACAGTTTTCCCGATGTTTTCCTTGATTTCCCATTCCAGACCGGCCGGATCGAGCCGAACTATCCCAAAGTTTGTGGCCACCAGGGAAATGTGCTGGACATCAAGTGGAACCCCTTCATTGAGAACGTCATCGCCTCCTGCTCCGAGGACACCTCGGTGAGCCGGAATTTTGGGATGCAATTCCCAGATCCATCCATCCTCCCAACCCTATTGATTCCCTATCTTGATATTTCCATGGCATTTCTTTTGGGAATGCTGAGGAACAGGAGATCAAAGCCAATCCCACGTTGTGCCCAGCCTGGCTCATGGGCCAGAATTCCTTCATGTTCCTTTTGTTCTGGACACAAAATTCTGGGAGAATCCCTGGTGGTTTTTAGAGCAACTAACCTGGAAAATCTGGGAGTTTTTATCCCAAATGATCCCAAAATGTGGAGCTTGTAGGGTCAGGTTTGGGGTCTCGGGTCAAGGAAGGGCTGGAATTTGTCCAGGGAAGGTTCAGTTTGGAATTTCTCCATGGAAAAGATTCCTAAACATTGGAATGGGATGCCCAGGGATGTTTGGAGTGCCCATCCTGGGAGGTATCCAAGGAATTCCTGGATGTGGCACTCGATGTTGATCCATCCCAGTTTGGATTCCATGTTCCTGGAGCTCTTTTCCACCCTCAGGGTTCCCATGATCCATCCCAAAGGATCCTAAAGGAAAAATCCCACCTGTAAAGGGGGAGACCATGATCCATTCCTGGTTTTGCAGGATGGGGATTTGGGATGATCCAGGTTTTATCCCATTCCTCTCTATCCCACCTCTCCTGAGCCTTGGTTTTCCTTCTCCTCATCCGGATAAATCCGGCATTTTTTATTAGCTGGAAACCTGGCAAGGAAAACATGGAGTGGGAAAAATTCCTGGAGTCCTGGGGAGCTGTGTCCCACTTCCCAGAAAACCTTTCAGAGGAACAGAGGGACTGGGAGAGATCTGGGATTCTGGGAAGTCTCCATGAACAAATCTGGGAATTCGGGATGAGGATTCCAATGCCCTGCCAGGATAACACTGGCGGGATTTTTCCCAAGGATTCATTATTTACCCTTGAGGAATCATCCACAGCAAGGCTGATCCTGAAATTCCTGAAAGTATTTTTTTGGGAAAGAGCTTTCAAGGCCAGGAGTTGGGATGCTCCAAACCCCATCCCAGGTGCGGCTCTATCCTGGTGGGATTTTTCCCAAGGGATCCCAAGGATTCATTATTTATCCATGAGGAACCTTCAGCCTGGATGGAACCTGGATAGGACAGGAATTCCAGAATGGGAGTTGGGATGTTCCAAACCCCATTCCAGTTGTGGATCTATCCTGGATTTTTCCCAAGAGATCCCAAGGATTTGTTATTTATCCTTGAGGAACCATCCACAGCAGGGCTGATCCTGAAATTCCTGAAAGCTTTATTTTTTTGGGAAAGAGCTTTCAAGGCCAGGGGTTGGGATGCTCCATGCCATTGCAGGTGCGGATCTGGGAGATTCCGGAGGGCGGGCTGAAGCGGAACATGACGGAGGCGGCGCTGGAGCTGTACGGGCACAGCCGCCGCGTCGGGCTCGTGGAGTGGCACCCGACCACCAACAACATCCTCTTCAGCGCCGGCTACGACTACAAGGTCAGGCTTCCTGGGAATGCCATCCCCAAGGGTTTTCCCGGATTTCGGCACTGCTGGGAGTCACCTGTGGATGGCCAGAGTGGGATTGTGGAATGGTGGAGTGGTTTGGGTTGGAAGGAGCTTAAAGCTCATCTCGTGCTGTGCTTTCCATGGGCCAGGGAGACATTCCATGGGTCAGAGAGAGCTTTCATGGATCAGGGAGAGCTTCCAAAAACCAGGAACGGCTTCCATAGACCATAAACAGTTTCCATAGGCCAGGGAGAAACTCCACAGGCCAGGAGGAGCTTCCACAGATCAGGGAGAGCTTCCATAGATCAGGAGCAACTTCCAAAAAGCCAGGAACAGCTTCCATTGACCAGGAACAACTTCCATTGACCAGGGAGACCTCCCAAAAATTAGGAACAGCTTCCATAGTCCAGGAACAGATTCCATAGATCAGGAACAACTTCCATTGACCAGGGGGAGCTTCAATAGATCAGGAACATCTTCCAAAAAGCCGGAAACAGCTTCCATTGACCAGGGAGACCTCCCAAAAATTAGGAACAGCTTCCATAGTCCAGGAACAACTTCCATAGATCAGGAACAACTTCCATTGACCAGGGGGAGCTTCCATTGACCAGGAACAGCTTCCATAGACCAGGGAGACCTCCCAAAAACCAGGAACAGCTTCCACAGACCAGGAATGCCCCCCACCATCCCAGGCTCTTCCCACAGGTGCTGATCTGGAACCTGGACATCGGCGAGCCGGTGAAGATGATCGACTGCCACACAGACGTGATCCTCTGCATGTCCTTCAACACGGACGGCAGCCTCCTGGCCACCACCTGCAAGGACAAGAGGCTGCGCGTGGTGGAGCCGCGCTCCGGGCGGGTCCTGCAGGTGGGGCGGGGCGCCTGGAGTCAGATTTTGGGGGAGAATCCTGTGGAATGTTGGGAAAAAATGTATGGAAAATGTTGTAGGTGCTCCCAATTCCCAGGGTGGTTGTGGGGATGGTGGGAAGGGTTTGGCCTCGTGCTGAGTTGGAGGCTTTGATTCTGTTGGTAATTAAGGGAATAAAGGGGAAGGAGCAGGAATTTGGAAGAGGAAGGTGGGATCTCCCTGATCCTTGGGAAAATGGGAATTTTGGCTTGCCCAGGTCCCGGTGCTGAAGGACAGAGCTGGAATTTCCCTGGGATGCAGCGAGGGGAGCAAGGAAAGGGTTTTCCTGGGATGAGAGCTGGATCCAAGGGGAATTCCAGAGCTCACTCCTGTCTTGCAGGAGGCCAGCTGCAAGAACCACCGCGTCAACCGCGTGGTTTTCCTGGGAAGCACCAAGCGGCTCCTGACCACGGGAGTGTCCCGCTGGAACACCCGGCAGATCGCCCTCTGGGACCAGGTGGGTGCCAGGATCCCACTCCAATCCCGCTGGAATTCCTGCTCCATCCCTTTTGGAATTCCTGCTCCATCCCTGCCAGGATCCCTGCTCCATATCCATGCAATTCCTTCTCTATACTGGCCAGGATCCCACTCTGTCCTTGCCAGAATTCCTGCTCCATATCCACTGGAATTCCTGCTCCATCCCTGTTGGAATTTCTGCTCCATCCCCACCAGGATCCCACTCTGTCTCTGCTGAAATTCCTGCTCCATCCTTGCTCAGACCCCTGCTCCGTCTCTGCTGGAATTCCTGATCTAACCCTACTGGAATTCGTGCTTCATCCCTGCTGGAATTCCTGCTCCAACCTCACCACAATCCCTGCTCTACCCTCACTGGAATTCCTGCTCCATGCCCACCAACATCCCTGCTCCATCCCTGCTGGAATTCCCTCTCCACTGCCATCAGGTTCCCGCTCATCACCACCATTGGGACACGGCTAACCCCAGGATTTTCCTGTTTTCCAGGAGGATTTATCCATGCCCCTGATCGAGGAGGAGATCGATGGGCTCTCGGGGCTCCTCTTCCCGTTCTACGACGCCGACACCCACATGCTGTACCTGGCTGGGAAGGTAGGGATGCACGGAGCACCCGGATGGGGCATTCCCAGAAAATCCCCCAGCACTGCCCAGGGACTGGGGCTGGAATTTGTATCCTGGAGTGGTTGTGTGGAGAGGGAGCTTCCAACTCCTCCAGTTCCATGGATGTCCCTGCCGTGGGACACATCCTGTTATCCCAGGCTGCTCCAAGCCCTGCCCAACCCAGAACATTCCAGGGATCCTGGGGTAGCCACAGCTTCTCTGGGAATTACAGCCCATCCCCTCCCCACCCTCCCAGGGAACAATTCCTTCCCAAAATCCCATCTATCCCTGCCTTCTAAATGCTCCTAATCCCAGTTTTTCCCACTTTCTCATTTCCAAATCCATTCCCATCCCTCCTCCCTGCTGCTCCAGGGCGACGGCAACATCCGGTACTACGAGATCGGCTCGGAAAAGCCCTACCTGAGTTATCTCATGGAATTCCGCTCCCCGGCTCCGCAGAAAGGGCTGGGTAAGGATGGAGGAGCTGCTGCTCCACTTCTCAGAGCACGGAAAAGGCGGATGGGGACAATGCTGGATTGAATGGCACAAAGGAAAGGGATTGGATTGGATTGGATTGGATTGAGTTTTGGATTGGATTGGATTGGATTGGATTGGATTGGATTGGATTGGGTTTGCATTGGATTTGGATTGGATTGGATTGGATTGGATTGGATTGGATTGGATTGGATTGGATTGGGTTGGGTTGGGTTTGGATTGGATTGGGTTTGGATTGGGATTGGATTGGGTTTAGATTGGATTGGATTTGGTTTGGGTTGGGTTTGGACTGAGTTTGGATTGGGATTGGATTTGGTTTTGGATTGGATTTGGTTTAGATTGGATTGGATTTGGTTTGGGTTGGGTTTGGATTGAGTTTGGATTTGGATTGGGATTGGATTAGATTGGATTGGATTGGGTTTGAAGTTGATTTGGATTGAATTTGGAATTGGATTGGGTTGGTTTGTGGTGGGTTTGGGATTGGAATTTTCCATGCTGGAATATCATGGATGGCTGATCCCAGTGCTGTCCAGTTTGGGATTTTCCATGCTGGAATTTCCCGCTGGCTGATCCCGGTGCTGTCCAGTTTGGGATTTTCCATGCTGGAATTTCCCGCTGGCTGATCCTGGTGCTCTCCGCAGGGGTGATGCCGAAGCACGGCCTGGACGTCTCCGCCTGCGAAGTTTTCCGGTTCTACAAACTCATCACCCTCAAGGGGCTCATCGAGCCCATCTCCATGATCGTCCCGAGGCGGGTGAGTCCTGGAATGTGGGAATGAGCGGGATCCGGAATGTCTGGGCAGGTCTGGAGCCGTGGACCTGCCCCACTTCAGCCAATCCCAAGCATGGCTCTGTTCCCACCATTCCTGGACCTCTCCATCCTTCCTCATCCCACAGTTTAACGGGAATGTTTTCATGGAATGTTTCTGCAAAGGGTTGGTCTCTGAGGTTTGGGAGTTTTTGGGAAAATATGCCTTGGATTGGGGTTTCCTGGGAAGCAAATCCAGCTGCTGGATCCCAGGTTCTCTGCTCCAGCCAGCACTTCCCAAATTTCCTCCCTGTGCCCAGAGTTTCCCAACTATCCCGGTGTTTGTTCCCTCTGCGGGGCAGGGAATTATTCCCCCACACCCAGGGAGGAGATTCCAGGATCCCATTGCTCTTCTCCCATTTTCCAGTCGGAGACGTACCAGGAGGACATTTATCCCATGACTCCGGGCACGGAGCCGGCCCTGACGCCGGATGAGTGGCTCAGCGGGGTCAACAGAGGTAAAGCCACCAGGGGGGTATCCCAAAAATATCTGGGGTGTGGGAAAGGGCCAGCACTGATCCCGCTGATCCGCCGGCTCTCCTGCAGATCCCATCCTGATGTCGCTGAAGGAGGGATACAAGAGGAATTCCAAGATCGTCTTCAAGGCGCCGGTGAGGGAGAAGAAGAGCGTGGTGGTCAACGGGATCGACCTCCTGGAGAACGTCCCGCCCCGCACGGAGAATGAGGTGGGGCAGGCCTGGAGCGGGAATGGGAATGGGAATGGGATCTGGGAGATGAACCTGGAAAGGTGCTGCGCTGCTGGTCTCCATCCCAGTGGAGGTGGGAATGTGGGATCCCTCCAGGGATGAGAGCCTAGGATCCATCCCATGACTCTTTTCCATGGTGGGAAACTGGGATCCATCCCACAACTCTTCTCCAAGGTGGGATCCTGGGATCCATCCCATGATGAGAGCCTGGGATCCATCCCATGACTCTTTTCCATGGTGGGATCCCGGGATCCATCCCACAACCCTTTCCCATGATGGATGCCTTTTCCACGACACCTCCCATTACCCCAAGCTGCTCCATCCTGGCCTTGGACACTTCCAGGGATCCAGGAGCAGCCACAGCTTCTCTGGGAATTCCAGCACAGCCCCTCCCCGCCCTCCCAGCTGGGAATTCCTTCCCAAAATCCCATCCTTCTGTTCAAATCCATCCCTTGTCCCCAAGATCAGCACAAATCCGGCAAAACCCCAGGATGAGCTGGTGTGATCCCACCAGCTCCATCCCTTCATCTCCATCCTTGTTTTCCAGCTGCTCCGGATGTTCTTCCGGCAGCAGGACGAGATCCGGCGGCTGAAGGACGAGCTCTCGCAGAAGGACATTCGGATCCGGCAGCTGCAGCTGGAATTAAAGAACTTCCGGAACAGTCCCAAGAACAATTGACTCCAGGGACGTTTTCTAAAGAAATTCCTTTGTTTCTACTCCCAAATTCCTTGGATCCACTCACCCAGAACACAATTCCGGAATCCGCGGCTGCCGAGAGCCTGGAATCACGTCCTGCGCGTCTTGTCCGGCACTAATCCCGCTCTAACCTGATTCCTGGGAAAGCCTGGAGGCTCCCACTACGTTGGAGCCGTGTCCTGTCCGTCGGGATGAGCCAGCCCGGGGCGGATTCCCGGGAAAGCGCCAAGCTTCCTTGCTATTAATTTTTTTTTTCCTATGCAAAAATGTGACAGCGGGAACGGAACTGGAAAAGGGGGCGGGAAGTGGGAAGGGCTTGATCGTCAAAGGGGGTGTCCAGGTGGGAATCCGGGATCCTTCCCGTGCTGGGAAAATGGGATTGATCCCGTGGGAGCAGGACGGGATCCTTCCCATGCTGGGAAACTGGGATCATTCCTGTGGGAGCAGGATGGGATCCTGCCTGTGCTGGGAAACTGGGATCATTCCTATGGGAGAAGGATGGGATCCTTCCTGTGCTGGAAAACTGGGATAATTTCCAGGGGATCAGGATGGGATCCATCCCATGCTGGGAAACTGGGATCATTCCTATGGGATCAGGATGAGATCCTTCCCATGCTGGGAATCTGGGATCATTCCCATGGTGGGATCCTGGGATCCATCCCACGACCCTCTCCCATGGTGGGAACCTGGGATCCTTCCCAGGGTGGAGTCCTGGAATTCTCCCCATGATGGGATCCTGGGATCCTTCCCATAGTGGGAATCTGGGATCATTCCCATGGGAGCAGGATGGGATCTTTCCCAGGATAGGAACTCAGGATTCTTCTCGTGGTGGGAATCCAGGATTCTTCCTGCAGTTGGAGCCTGGGATCCATCCCAAGATCCTTTCCCATGGTGGAAATCTGGGATCATTCCTGTGGTGAGAACTTGGGATTCTTCCCATGATGGAATCCTGGGATATTCCTGGGGGTGGTGCCCCAGGGATGGATCCCGAGGGATGGATCCAGACCTTGCCGGGCTCAGCACGTTGGACAATCCCAGGATTGCTGGAATTTGCCCGGAGCACAGGGAACGACACCAGATCCTGTTGTTTTTTCCTGGAGATCCCAATTCCTGAAATTCCCGGCGTTCCCGGCGCGGGTCTGTCCCGTCCGTGTCCCGCGTTCCCCGCTGCGTTCCATGTGCTGTCATTCCCGATTATTTATGCTCCCACGGGATAGTGATGGAATAAAATCTTTTCAGGATACCAGAACCGTGTTCCTGCTTTTCCTTCTCCACCCAGGGGGTCCATGGGAGGGGGAATCCCAAGGAAAATTCTGGACCAGGGAGGGGGAAGCAGCCAAAGATGGATCCTGGAATCCAGCATGGATCCTCATTCCAGCATTCCCAGCTCATCCCAACATTCCCAGTTAGGATCCAACTCATTCCAGAGGGAGCGCTGGCTTTTCCCTGGATCCAGGAGCTCCTTGTTCCCAGCCTGGCAAAGCCAGGAGAGGATTTTCCAGGAGAAAGGCTCCAGGTTTCCTGGGATAAACCCCCAGATCCCCCCCATTCCCAAGGGGAAAATATTCCAGAGGCTTCACTCAACCCCAGCCTCTCCCTGGGCTTCATCCAAAGGATTTTAGGGATCAAGGTGCTAAAACGATGTGGGAATTCCCACATTTCCAGAACTGCAATTCCCTCTTTTTTAAAGGTACTAAAAACCACTGAGAATTCCCAGTTTTCTGAGGCTTTAATTCCTTGGCTTTTTTACGGAGCCAAAAGTGCAAAAAAAATCTGGGAATTCCCACTTGTCCAGGACAGCCCTTCCTTGTTTTCCCAGAAAGAATTCCAGAGGCAGGATTTGTATCAAAAGCTTTATTGAAATTCCTCAAAGCCAAACAGACAAAAACTCCAAAGGTGGCTCTGCCGGGCCCCCAAATTCCCAAAAAAACCTGGAGCCGCTGGATTTTTACACACGGAAGCTTTCCTAGGAAATCCAAGTCACTTCCAAAGGGATTTTTTTTCCCGTGGGATCTGTACATTCCCCAAGGATTTTCCGGGTTTTTTGCCTCCCACAAGGTAAGAAAATACAATTTTCAGGAATTTCCATGGAATTTCAGGCATTTCTCCTGGAATTCCTGGCTTTCTGGGTGGAAAAATTTGGGTTTTCCAAGCAGTTTTTCCTGGATCAGGGGCAGAAATTCCAGAGGGAGGTGATTGTGAAAGGGGGGGAGGAGTTGGTTTATTCCAAGGTCGGGCAATTTGGGAATTTGGGATATTTTTTTATAGAGATTCCCATTTTTTTTCATGCCTGCCATTTCCAGGGATTTGGCTGGGCTGGAGCCACGAAAATTCCCAAAAAATTCCCCTAAAAACCTAAAAAAAAAAAAATCCCGGAAAATAAAAATAAACGATTCCCAAAAAACCTAAAATTCCCTCCCAAATTAAAGGAAAACCGGGAACAAACAACACACAGGGATCGCAAAGTCACCAGCTCCAAACCCATCCCGAAAAACCCGACATTCCCAAAAAAACCAACGTTTGGTCACTATTTACAAAGAGGGAATTCCCAAAGTTGGGAAAAGGGGCTGGAAATGGCAGCATTCCCAAAAAAAAAAAAAAAACAACAACCCACGGAGCAAGGCACCACTGCCACCCCAGGGAGGAGGCCTGGCTGCCATTCCCAAAAAAAACGTGGATTTGGGAATGGCAGAGGTGGGAAAATCCTGGCTCATCCATGGATTTCAACTCTGTTTTCTCCTTGTTTTGCTTCCAAGATGTCCAAGCTCTGCTCCAAGAATTCCCAACTCGGCTCCTACTCAACTCTCGCAGTTCTCCAGGGATTCAAGGAAAAGGATCCAAGGAAAAAATTCCCAAAGAATCGGAGGAGGAGCGGCAGTAAAAATAGGATTTTATTCCCTTCCCACCCTCGCTGCTCCCGCTCGGTTCCCACAGCAACGTTACAATCCGGAAAAAAAAACCAAAAAAAAAAAAACCAAAAAAAAAAAAAGGAAAAGAAAAGGAAATCCAAAGGGTTGGGAGTGGGAAAAGGGGGAATTCCGGGATAAAAACAGTCAAATCACAAGAGGGAATTTTTTCCAGGGAAAAGCTGCTCAGTCGTCCTCATCCCCCTCATCCTCAGGCTCTCGTTTCCTCTTCTGGCCCTGTTCTTCCTCTGGAGAAAAAACAGAAAGAATTCCCGTTATTCCAGGAGCCACATTCCTGCTTTCCCAGGAATTCCATTCTCCATGGAACTGAGGTGGTTTTTTCCTTAGGAAAAGTGGGATTGGTTCCGTACCAGGCTCCTCCTCGTCCTCCTCGTCGTCCACCTCGCCGTCGTTGTAGCCTTCCTCATCCTCCTGGAATTCCGGGAAAAACCGGGATGAAAACCTGGGATCAGCCCAGGAGCTTTCCCAAGATCCCGTTTTCCAAGGAGGGAAAGTCCTTGGAATGTGACTCCTCAGCAAGGAGCCACTTCCCAGTATCCTCAGTATCCCCAGTTTTTATGGAATAGCAGGAGCTGGCACTGAAATCCCAGGGAATCAATCCCTGGGAATGTGGGAATGTGCCATCCCCGAGTTTAGGAAAACTGGATTGGGATTTATGGGAGAGGAAAAGCTGGATTGATCCAGAGCCTCCAAGCAGGACTGAGGAGGCTCAGGAACATTCCAGAGGGGCAGGAGAGGATTTAGGGCTGGAGGAATGGGAAAACAAATTCCTAGAATTCCACATTCCCTCTTCCAATTCCATTTTCCCCCCATAATATCCCAGTTTTCCTTCCTCAATGCCATTTTCCTTCCTCCCATCCCACTTTGCCCTTTCCCATCCCTTTTTCCCCTCAAATCCCATTTTTCCCCTCATAATCCAATTTTTCCTCCAATCCCATTTCCCCCCCTATAATCCCATTTTTCCTCCAATCCCATTATCCCTTCCAATCCCATTTTTCCCCTCCAATCCCATCCTCCCATGCCAGACTTCATCCGCCCCAGCAGAAAACGAATCCTGGAATTCCTCAAATCCTGGATTTCCTGCCCAGCCCTTCCCAGCCGGATCCCGGAGATTCCCGAGGTGGAATTCCAAGGCTCACCTCCTCCTCTCCGCTCACATCCTCCTCCTCCCCTTCCTCCTCCTCCTCCTCGTCCTCCTCATCCTCCACTACCTGAGCGTCGTCGTCGTATTCCTCCTCTGGAAAAACAAAATCCATGGGAAAAGTGAAGGTTGTTTTTTTTTTTTAATAATTCCACCCAAAATCTGGGAATCTGAGCAGAGAATTCCTTTGGGATAGCACTGGAATGCAGGGTTGGAGTCACTTCAGCTGCTCCACTTCCCACTATTCCCAAGGATTTGGGAGCTGGGGAATCCCAGCTTTTCCAGGAATGGATGGAGCAGAATTTTCCCATCATCCATCAGGAGCCTCCTTCCCATGGACACAAAATTCCAGCCTTGGGGGCGATTCCCAAAAGGAAAGAGCCTAAATCCAACCATTCCTGGGAAGTGCCGAGCCCCTGGAGTGCTTTCCACGTGTTTGGGAGCTTTTGGGAACCTTCCCAGAGTTCCCACTCAGCATTCCTGGGAAAAGTGCACATCCAGCTTTTCTGCTTCTGCTGTGCTGCTGGGATGGGGGAATCCAGCAAATTCCCTGGGATCAGCCGGATCCTCATCCTGGGATGGCTCCGGGGGCAGCCAGGGAAAGGTGGTGCCTACAGCACTGGCATTCCCTGGAACTCCAGGCTGTTCCTTCCTCAGAGTTGGGAATTAACTGGAGCTTCCTAGTATTTTCCATGCACTTCCCTCAAGGAGTAACTCCCTCATTCCTGTTTTTTTCCCCACACCCTTTTCCATGAGGATTTCCACAATTCCAGGACATTCCTTCTTATCCACATTCATCCCTGCTCCCGTAATTCCTTCAGTCCCTTCCTGATCCCACCCCTCCATTCCCAGAGGGAGCAATGGGATTTTCCAGGCCCTGCCACCTCCTCCTCCTCCCCTCATTCCCTCAGGATGCAGGGATTCCATGGAGCACACCCCACGTACCGTCCTCATCCTCCTCCTCGTCATCCAGCCCCTCCACGTATCCCTCGGCGTCGGAATCCGGCGCTTCCTTGTCATCCCGGTCTTTCACTAGGGATAAAGCTGAGCAAGTTGCTCCTTCAGGCCATGCCCAGCTCCTTCCCCCCATTCCCTCAGGTCCTTCCCCTCATTCCTTTCCCTGAGTCCCTCAGGTCTTTTCCCTCATTCCCTCAGCCACCCAGGTCCTTCTCCCACCATTTTTTTGGGATACCACAGTCCTTCCCCTCATTCCCTCAAGTCCTTCCGCCAATTCCCTCGATTTCCTTCCCCCAATTCCCTCAGTTTCCTTTCCCTCACTCCCTCAATTTCCTTTCCCTCACTCCCTCAGTTTCCTTTCCCTCACTCCCTCGCTCCTTTCCTTCACCTTTCCCCTGAGGTTCTTTCCCTCATTACTTTGGAATACCAGGATCCTCTCCCCTCATTCCCACAGGTCCTTTCCCTCAATTCCTTCATGACATCCAGGTCTTTCTCCCACCATTTTTTTGGGACACCTAGGTCCTTCCCCTCATTCCCTCAGGTCCTTTTTCTCATTCCCTCATTCCTCCCCTCATCCCTTCCCCTCATTCCCTCAGGTCCTTATCCTCATTCCCTCATCCCTTTCCCTGATTCAGTCATTCCATCCCCTCATCCCTTCCCTCATTCCATCCTGTCATTTCCTCATCCCCTAATTCCATCCCTTCATTTCTTCATTCCCTAATTCCCTCATTCCATCCCTTTATTCCCTCATCCCCTAATTCCCTCATCTCCTCATCCCTCCCTTCATCCCTCCCCTCATTCCATCCTGTCATTCCCTCATCCCCTAATTCCCTCATTCCATCCCTTCATTCCCTCATCCCCTAATTCTCTCATTCCATCCCTTCATTCCCTCATCCCTTAATTCCCTCATCCCATCCCTTCATTCCCTCATCCCCTAATTCCCTCATCCCATCCCTTCATTCTGTCATCCCCTAATTCCCTCATCCCATCCCTTCATTCTGTCATCCCCTAATTCCCTCATTCCCTCCTGTCATTCCCTCACCCCCTAATCCCCTCATCCCTCCCCTCATTCCCTCATCCCTTCCCTCATTCCCTCACCATCCTCATCCTCCTCCTCGTCATCCAGCCCCTCCACGTATCCCTCGGCGTCGGAGTCCGGTGCCTCCTTGTCATCCCGGTCGTACCCGTCCAGGTACGTCAGCTGCGGCAGCAGCTTGAACACGTTTTCTCTGTAATCGTTCAAGTTGGTCACCTCACAGTTGAACAGGTCTAAGCTCTTCAGGTTTTCCAACTTTTTCTGGGAAAACAAAGGAATTTGGAAGGTTTGCTGGCGCAGGAGTTCCCTCCAAAGGCAAGGATTCCACAGGGAATGTGCTCAAAATGGCAGGCATGGAGGAAAAAAATAGGGAATCTCCATAAAAAATATCCCAAATTGTCTGACCTTGGAATAAACCAACTCCTCCCCCCTTCCAAATCAGCTGCCTCTGGAATTTCCACCCCTAATCCAGGAATAACTGCTTGGAAAATCCCAATTTCATTCAGGATTTGGGAAGGGAAAGGCTCTCCCTGGAGTCCTGCAGCTCCCAAATCCAAAGGAATAACTTAAGGGAATGATCCCAAAGAATTCCTGCTGATGGAAGCTGGAATGGAGCATTTGGACACAAGAACTTGGCTAAGAGAGGTTTAAAAAATGGAATTATTTTTCCTTAGATTATGAAAATGAAAAAAATGCATGGAATTGGAATAGGAATTTAGTTCTTGAGGTTTTGGGGAATTTTTTTTGGGAAGAAGTCTGCACTACCCACAGAACTCGGAAATCCTAAAAATAAAATCCAAAGGAATTGAGTATTTGTATCAAGGCTTATCCATGGATAAAAAATATCAATTATTAGGGAATATCCACTCAGGAAAAAGGCCTGGAAATTGGAAAGCTGGGAGAGCTGGGAGCACTTCCAGACTTCTTCCATGAGTTTAATAGCTCTGCCTTCTCCGTGTGCTGCAGGAAAGGAGATCCGGGAAGGAGCCGCTCCTGGAAGGATTTTAATGGGAATTCCTGTGCCCGAGGACGGATCCAGAGCCCGCGGAATCCTGGGAAGCTGCGGCGATTCCCGCCGGGAATTGGGGAGCCCGGCCCGGCAGCCACTAGAGGGAAGCAGCGGCTCACCGGGAACAGGGACCGGGATTTGGGATGCAGCCCGGATCCCGGGAATGGATTTTGGGAAGGAAGGAGGGGGGAAAGCTCTGGCACAGATCCCAGGAGTGACATTCCCTGAAGTGCCCAAGGCCGGGCTTGGAGAAAACTGAGATAAAGGAAGGAATTCCAAGGGTTTGGAACGGGATAAATCCCACTCCTTGGAGCAAAAACTCCCCAGGATTTGGGATGCAGGGAACAGGAGTAACTGGGATTTTGGGAAGGAAGGATCTGGCACAAATTCCAGGAATGAGATTCCCTGGAAGTGCCCAAGGCTGGGCTTGGAGCAAGCTGGGATAGAGGAAGGAATTCCAAGGGTTTGGAATGGGATTAATCCCATTCCTTGAAGCAAAAACTCCCCAGGATTTGGGGTGCAGCAATAACTGGGATTTTGGGAAGCAAGCATCTGGCACAGATCCCAGGAGTTACACTCCCTGGAAGTGCCCAATGCTGGGCTTGGAGCAAGCTGGGATAGAGGAAGGAATTCCAAGGGTTTGGAAAGGGATGGATCCCATTCCTGGGAGCAATCCCGACTCACCAGAGGTTCTATTGTCCCGAGATCTTTAATTTTGTTGCCGCTTAGGTTTAGGTGCGTGAGGTTCGGACACTTCTCTGCCAACACTTCCAGGCCTCCTGAGATTCTGTTGTCGCTCAGCTCGAGCTGCAAAGGCCCAAAAAAATCCCTCAAAAATCCCCCCTGATCCCATCCCAGCTGCTTTTCCACAGGTGGAGAAGGGAGAAAAAGAGAGGTTTGGCTCAGGGGAGCGGGATTTACCTTCTTAAGTTTGTTTAACTTTGGTAAGTTTGCAACTGAGGTTAAGCCGACGTTGATTGTGCTGAGGAATTCCAGCTCCTCGAACTCATCCGTGAGGCCCTCGATTTTCCCTTCGTACGACCTGCAGTTGTCCAGAACGAGCTCTTTCACCTGCACAGGGAAGGAATCAGGGGAGAACGTGAGGAATTCCAGGGAAAATCGGGAGGTTTCCAGCAGAGAAACTCAGGAGTTTGGGGTTGTGTTGAGAGGAAAGCCAAATTTGAGGCAGTGCTCCTGATCCCACACAAAAAAAATAAAAAAATTCCCAAAATAAATTCCCAAACTTCACATTGGGTGAAATTCAGACAGAAAACACCCCAAAAATAAGGAAAATTCATGGATGTTTTCCCTCAATGCTGTTAAATTATCAGGATTCTCCATAGGATGCATTTGGGGATAAAGAGGTTTTTTTCCCCTCATGTGAGAGGGGAAAAGCCCCCAAAATTCCCAAAATAAATTCCCAAATTACTCCTTGGGTTGTAATTTAGGTGGAAAATATGTGGAAAATATTCCTTCAACAGTGTTTAATTATCAGGAGGATCAGTTTGGGATAAATATAGAGTTTTTTCCCTCATGATCTCCACACAAACCCAGAATTCCTGCCAAAAAAAAAGAGGGAAAATTGCAATGGAGGCGAATCCTCCTTATCTGTGTCCTGTTCCTTTATCTCATCCCAAGGAGAGCTTGGGATCCACACCAGGAAACTCCAGGTGGGGCTTGCCTCAGAGGGATTTGGGAATTCCTCCTAGGAATTTTGGGAATGGAGGGAAGGAGCTCATCACAGTGAGGGACAAACAGCACAGCCCTGATCCAGGGATATCCCCGGAAAATAGGGAATTGGACACAAAACCAGTGGATCAGGCAGAAATTCCCTCAGGTGCAGAGTAGGGATTTAAGGAAGAGCTGGAAATAATCTTGGATACCAAGGAAAAACCTTTAGCACCAAGGCCAACGACACAACTGCCTTTTTTCCCCCCTTTTAATTTGCATTTTTTTAAAATCTTGGAATGCCTGGGGTTGGAAGGGACTTTAAGGATCATCCCATTCCAACCTCTCCATGGGATTTTTTAGGGAAGGTTTTTTCCTCCCTGCTTTTTAGGGATTTTGGTGCACAAAAGGGCACATTCCCTGTTTCCAGCACTGAGCCAAGGCACAAATCCAACAAATCCATGGAGAAAGCTCCTGGAATCCAAGAAAGCTTGGATGAGTTCAGAAACAGTTTGGGAAGAGCAGAGCACATTCCCAACCCTTCCCAAGAGCAGCATCATGTTGCTGGTGACTCCCTGAATCCCTGGAAACAGCAGCATTCCAAACAAAATTCCAGGATGGCTCCACGTGCTCAGAATGCCCAAGGAAATCCAGGTGTGCCAAAAGAAGAGGAAGTGGATTTGTGGGATTTTTTTCCCAACATCCCACAGCTCTCTGCCTTCCATGGCACACACTCCCTCTCCATAAAAATCTCAGGATTTCAAGGAGAAGCTTTGGGAGAGGCTCCCCACAGCATTTCTAACAGGGAACTTTTCCAAGGATTTGTCTCCCCCAAAATTCCGACCGGAGGCGAGAAATTCCCTGAATTTCTCATTCTAATCCCACATGGAATGGGACCAACAAAAGCTTGGATGAGTTTCCTTCTCAATCCTGGGATTACCAGAGCAACTCCAATGAGCCAATCCCTGCTCCAAGATCATCCCAAAATCCCCAAGGACCTAATTAAAATAATTAATTAATTAAATTCCAGCTGCAATTCCGAGCTCTCCGTGATCCAACCCCACAGCAGCTCCGAGGGATCCCATTCCCCGTGGAAAACAGGGAAGGATTCCATGGAATATCCCCCAGCAGCTGCTCTGGGTCTGCTTGGCCACAGCTCCAGAGCTCTTCCAGGTTTTTTTCCAGAGCCCTTGGAATTCTGCCCAGGGCAGGGAGGGCAGCAGGTGCCATGGCCCCTGGCCACTGGGGATTCCCATTCCATGGGATTCCCATTCCAGGGGATCCTCACCTGCTGCTGCTGCTCAGGAATGAGGGGCTGACCTGGAGCAGAATTCCCAGAGTTTTCCATCCTTTTCCTGCCCTGGGATAAGCAGTGGATGGAATTCCTTCCCCAAACCCCACGGGATTTGGGATATGGATAGAGCCCTCCAGAGGTTTTTTGGGAATATCCAAAATGGGATAAATTGATTCCTGAAGAAACCCAGGATCCTTGGGAATACACTCTTTCACACCAGCTCATCCCAATGGAATTCCCAACTGGAATCAGAGAATCCTTGGAAAACACCACTAAGGCACCCACCCACCAATCCAACCCCACCACTTTTCCAGGTTAAACCTTTCCTGGGAATACCAAATTCCCACTGGGAATATCCGAGATGGGATAAATTGATTTTCAATATTGAGTCATCCACGAGCATCTCCTGGCTGGGAATGTGCTGGGAAGAGAATCCCAAAAAAATCCAGCAGCCAAATTCCATGGAAATCCTGGGAATCATCCAGCCCTGAGAATCCCACAGCAGAGGCAGGGAAGGGACTGGGTGGGAAAAACAGGGATACTGGGATCGGGATCAGAATTCCATCGGCATGGATAAAGCGACACCGTGGCTGCCGGGGCTTCCTGGGAATTTTCTAGGATTTCTCCAAGCTCCAATTTATGGGAATTCCCCCTATCCAAGCAATCCTGTTCCCTTCAGCAGTTCCCAGGAATCCAAGATTCCTGAGGAAACCCAGGAACCTTGGGAACACGCTCCATTCCCGCCTCCTTCACACCAGCTCATCCAGCTGGAATTCCAACCTGGAATCAGAGAAGCCTTGGAAAACACTTGGAAAAATTAATGGAATGCAGGCATCCATCCAACCTTTCCAGGATTAAATCTTTCCTGGGAACACCAAATTCCCATCCCAGGAAGCTGCAACCGGACTCCAAACTCATCCAGGCTTTCCCAAAATTCCAATTGGAATTCCACCTCTGCTGCAACTTCCTTGGAAAATCCCCCCAAGAATTGAAACTTCCAACATTCCGGGATCACTGAGGTTGGAAAAGACATCCAGGACTGAATCCAAGCTGTGCCTGATCCCAGAGCTCCGAGTGTCACATCCAGGAATTCCTTGGACACTTCCAGGGATGGGAATTTCACAAGCACTGCCCTTTCCAATGTTTATCCACCTCTTCCATGAAAAAATCCCTGCTGATGTCCCACCTTCCCACCTTTCCAATTCCTTGGAATCTTGCTGAAATTCCTTCCTCATCTTCCTTTTTTTTTTCCCCAGGAAAAAAGCCAAAGTCTCTCCTTCCCTCCAATCCATGGGGATTCCATCAGGGATCAAACTTTGACTTTCATTCCTCCCCATCCTGGCTTTAAAATTCCCAATATTCTCATGCCTGGTTCTTTTTTTCCCCCTGGAAATTTCAATTCCAGAAGGAAAATTCTGTGCAAAGTTCCCTTTAAAAGTAAAAATATTTTTTTTCTCTCAGTTGTTTCTCGCATTTTTCCATTTTTTCTCTATTCTGTTGGTCCTGAGATTTCCCTTGTTTTTTTGGAAATTCCAATGGTTCTGATGGAATTTGGGGCTGATCAAAGAATTTTTTTCCCACATTAAATCAAATTTTCAGCCCAATTTTAACCCCTCACCCACCCCTGCTTCCCAATATTTGGATTTTCCTCCGGGTTTTCCGATGGGAATGAGCAGGAAAATGCCAAAACCTGCCCAGGTGAACACTTCCTGAAGGAAATTAACAGCAATTAATTAATTAGAACTGAAATTATATTAATGAGAGAAATAAAATCATCATTTTGCTGTCATTTGTAAATTTAACAGGATAAAAAGTGGGAATATCTGGAAGGAAAACTGGCCAGAACATGCAAAAATTCCCAATTTTCCAACTCTAACATCCACATTTTTCCTGATGCTGAATTAATATAAAAATAAAGGGGAAAATTAAAAAGTTGAACTACAGAAATGAGATTGAGGAAGGAATTTCTCCACAGAATCCACCTGAGGATATTTTTAGGATGCTTTATTAATCAGGATGTGACTTTCTGGGATTATCCAATGGAAAAGCCCAGAATTCCATGAAAAAAAAAATAGGAGATGCAGGTGGAAAATATCCCAAAGAAGCTGAGGAAAAAGCACAAAACCCCATCCACATCCAAGGATTTAATTCTGATTTCAGGAGAAATTAAATCAAAAAGCAGCACAGAATTTAAGGAAACTCCCAAAACTCAGGGGGCTTTCCCAGGATTTCTTGATATTCCACATAAAATTGGGGAATAATACAGACAAACACTCAAAAGTAAAGGAAACAATTCCCAAACTCATCCTGCTCACCCAAAACTTCCTGAAATCCAGGAATAAATGACTTTGGCATCAATCTTCCTACCAAATCCCAATTCCAGGGGGTGGAATTAGCAGGATTTTCCTTTAATATTTTAAAGGAACAAAATCCATCCCACGAACTTCATTCCCTAAAAAACACGTGCACACAGCTCCGAACACAACAACATTCCCAAGTGGAATTTCCAGCTCTTTGCATAAAAAAACCACGGGGAAATCGGGATTTAGAGCACTTTGGGGGGGGTCAAGGCACCGAATTCCCTGAAAATTCCAAGGAAAAACCAAGCAGTGGAAGGAAATTATCCCGATTTTCCAGCTCCCTGCTGCCCATTCCCAGCCCTCAGGAGCAGGGAACTCCCTCCAGCTCCGAGTTTTCCCAACTTTTTTTGGCGTGAGGCAAAAGTGAGCGGAAACAGCACAAAACCCAAGCATGGAAAAGAGGGGGAAAATTGAGTTTATCCCTTTCGGAGGCTGTTTTTAAAGAGAGTTTAAAATGAGGAAGAAACCTCCAGCGATGAGGGCGGTGAGGCGAAATGGGGGCAAAACCGAGCAAAAATAGAAAACTATTTTAAAAAATCGTGAAAAGATAATGAAAAAAAAATCAGGGGAAAATTAGGAAAAAATAGGATGGAAAAGAGGAAAACACTTCCCAAGCCCAAGGCTGCCTCCCCACAGGGCCCTGCCCAGGAAGGAGGCGGATTCCGCGCTCCTCACCCGGGGGAAACCGCGGTGCTCCCCCGGCCCCCTTCGCCCCTCCCTGAAAACTCACAAAAAGCCGATTTCTAAAAACATTTTTTTAAAATTTTATATTTTTTAACCCCAACGCGGCCCTGACGAATCTTCCTCCCGCCCCGCGGCCGGCGACAAAATGGCAGCGCTGCCCGTCATGTCGGGAGGGCTCCGCCGCAACCTCCGCAGCGCCTCAGCCCCGGCGCCAGCGGGGCTCCCTCACGGCCCCGCGGGGCCGCCCGCGGCCGAGGCGGCGGCGGGAGGAGGAGGAGGAGGAGGAGGCGGCGGCCGTGAGGGGAAGGCGGGGAGGGGGGGGCAGCACAGAACATGGCGCCGCGTCCTACTTGCGCTGCGGCGCTGCCCCGCTCGCCTCACGGAGCCCCCCGGCCATGGCGGCTGTTGGCCGCTGAGTGCCCCCCTTCCTCCTCCTCCCTTTCGCCGTCCTCCTCTTCCTCCTCCTGCTCGCCCAGGAGTTTTTAAACTTTAAAGCGCAGCTTCCGCCGCTCCGCACCCGCCTTTGTCCCCCCCCCACCCGCCCCCCCGCCTCTCCCTTTCCCCGGAGCACACCGCGCTCGGTTCGGCCGCCGCGTCCCGCCGCGCTGCCCGCTGAGGTACGTTCGCCGCCCGCTCTCCCCTTCCCGCAGCCCGCGGCGGCTCGGGGCACGCGGCGGGGCCGGGGCTCGGTGAAGCCTCCCCGGGCAGCGCTGAGGGCCCGGCGGGGCGGGGGGGGATGAGGGGAAGGGGCTTCCCCGCCGCGGGTTCGCGCCCCGCCTGCCCCCGGCCACCTCCCGCCCACTCTTTTTCGGGGTGGTTTTTCCTATTTTTCGCTTTTTTTCCCCACCCTCCCCTTCGTTATTTTCTTGCTTGTTTAGGGGTTTAGTTGGGGTTCTGGTTTTTTTTTCTTTTTTTTTTTTTTTTTTTTTTTGTCCTGCCAAAGTTTTTCGCCGTCCCCCGTTTATTCCGCCAGACGCGGAACAACAACCTGAAGTCCGGCCCCGGGGGAAGGAAGGGGGGGAAAAGGGGGAAGAAGGAAAAACACGCACACACATCCAGCCTTTTTGTGCGTGTGTGGGGATGGAGGGGGTGGAGAGTGCGTTGATTTCTTCCAATATTATTTTTTATTATTCTTATGATTATTAGGATTATTATTCAACGCTCGCGCTACCGGCGGCGATGCCCCATCGCCCGCAAAATAAAAAAATAATAATAATAATAAAAAAACAACAACAACAACAGGGAAAAAAAAAAACCAAACCAAACCCAACCAACGCTAAGCGTCGGTTTCAAAATTCTTTCCTTTTATCTTCTCAGCATCTGGAGAGAGGGAGAGAGAGAGAGAAAGGGCGCGTTCATGAGGACTACAAAGTTACAAATATGGCTCCCCAGTCTCTCCTGCCTGATCACTGCAAAGAAATGAAGACGCACTTTAAACTAAACCATTCGCAACTCACTCGCAGTCCCTGCCTGCCTCTCCCTAGCCCAGCACCCTGCACAAATATTTGCCAACTAAACACGCCGAGAGAGAGAGCAGCGAGCAACTTATTTTTTATTTAATGCACGGCCAGCCCCTCTCCGAGGCATCGCAGCCCGGCACGGGCAGGAGCAGCCCCGGGGAGCCCCCGAACGTCCCCGGAGCGCCCAAAGCGGGGGGCACAGCCCCCCACACACACAGGTAGGCACCTCAAGGGCAGCAGCGGCCCCGCCAACACCTGGCACGCTCCACCCCGCCAAAAAAAAAAAAAAAAAAAAAAATTTAACCGTGGGATGCCTTTTTATTATTCTCATCATTAGCGTTATTAGCATTAATTTTTTTTTTTTTTTTTTTTTTTTGGGCATTGCATTGCTTACATCTGAGGGCGTCCTGTTCCGCAGCTCTAAGTGGATCCTTTTCTTCATGTCCATGTCCGTGGCTGGCGGCGGGCGCGGAGGGTGCGCGGCTCGGCTGGCGCAGTGACCCCGTGCAGAGCCCCCCGATCGCGGGGCGCGGAGGGACTCGGGCTCGCCCAGCGCCGCTCGGAAGCCCGAGCGCAGCACCGCGGCGCGCACTAACCTGATAACCGCGGGGGCGGGCGCTCCGGGGGCTCCGCCGGGATTGACAGCGCCATCGCCCAATCACAGCGCCGCGCTGCCGCGTCTCAGCCAATCAGCGGCGCGAGGCGCGGCGGAAGCCAATGGGGGAGCGGCTGTGCCGGGCAGGGGGACAGCCCGGCGCCGAGCCCAGGCTCATTCCGCGCTGCCGCCTGATGGGGACGGAGCGGCCGCGGCTCCGCCGCGCCGGGCACGGTGCGCGCTGCGCCCGCGGCCCGCCCGAGCCTGGGGGAGGCGTCGGGTCGGGGAGCGGCGGCCAAACCGGAGCCGCCCGAGCAGGGGCGCGCAGCCAGGAGGGAGGGAAAGGTGCGGAGCGAGGCACGGCAATGGCGCGGGCAATGGCGCGGGCCCCGGCGGCGGGGGGCGGGCGGCGGGCGGAGCGAGCGGGGAATGGAGGGAGGGGCGGCGGCGGCGCTGAGGGGAGGGAGAGCGGCCGGGCCGCCCTCGGAGGGGTCCCCGCGGCCGGAGCCGCCGGGGCGGGCCGGGAGCGGCTCCGGAGGGGAAGCGGAGGGTGGGAGGCGCTGCCCGGCCCCGGGAATACCGGGAATGGCTCCCGGGAATACCGGGAATGGGCCCGGCGGGGCGAGGGCGGCGCTGAGGGCAGGGGGAGCGGCCGGGCCGCCCTCGGAGGGGTCCGGAGGGGAAAGGAAGAAGGAAAGGAAAAAGGAAAGGCGGGAGGATCCTCCCGGGAAGGGCCCTGAGGGCGGCAGGGCCTGGCCGTGCTGAGGTGGGGCAAGGCCAAGGACGGGGATCCAGGGAAGATGGGAGGGGATTTTTATTTTTTTTTTCCTTGGAATGCCACGACAAGGGGGATGGATTCAGGCTGGAAGAGAGCAGGGTGAGGTGGGGTGTGAGGAGTTTCTGGAATTCCCAGAGAAGCTGGGGCTGCTCCATCCCTGGAATGTCCGAGGCCACTTTGGAGCAGCCTGGGACAGGGGGAGGTGTTGGGATTGGTCCTTTCCAAGGTGAATCCCAGGAATTCTGAAGGAAAATGGGATACTCCAGGAGCAGCAGAATGGGGATGGAGCCAGGCTGGGAATGCTGGAGAAGGAAAGGATCCAAGGAATCCTCAGAGCCTTTTCCAGGGCCTGTAGGAGCTCCAGGAGAACTGGAGAGGGATTGGGATTAGGGATGGAGGGACAGGACTGGGGTGGGATCTTGGCAAGGAATTCCTGCCTGGGCTGGAATTCCCAGGGCTCCATCCCTGGAGTGTCCAGGGATAATGGGAATGATCCCGTGCCAAACCATTCCCTGCTCCTGGATTCTTTTCCAGGTGCTGTTGGATGAGGATCCAAGCTCAAGAGCTGATCTTTTCCAAGGATTTTGGGATTTCAAACTCTTCCCATCAGCTGGAGCAGAACTCAGGTAAAAAGTGATTTTATTGCTTGTGACATTCCTGTTTATCTTCCCTGGACTTGGCCAGCTTTTCCTGGAAAACACAGGGCTGGAGAATCCCAAAGAGCTGTTGGAAAGGGTCTGGGGAATGCTGAAAAATCCTTGGAAAAATCCTTGGAAAAGTTGATTTTATCCATATGTTTTACAGGGTAGGATGGAGATAAAAGTCTCCGCTGTGAGCATGGAAAAATTCCAGGAATGTGGATGAAAACAGCAGGAATTCCATTGGGAATGGGACAGGAAAGCTGGATCTAACACCAGGTAAAAATTCCAATTTTAGGAAAATGTTTGGATTTTTGGGATGGAATTTTGGGGTTGGCTGAGAAATCCTTGATTGGAATTAATGTTCCAAATTTTTCGAAATGTTTGGGATTTGGGAATGAGGTGGAATTGGATTTGAGCTCTGTTTGGTTTCTCCTTTCCAGATGTGTCCAGAGGTGACTCCTGGGCTGAATCTTCGGGAATTTTTCATGGAATTTGTGCTCCTGGTGCTGCTGGAAACCTCTGGAAAAGAACTTTTCTCCTTCAAAAAAATATTCCTGGGACAAGCTGGGATTTAAAAGGAATTTCTGGGAATCCAGAGCTGCTTTTTCCTGTGTTTTTTTTCCAAAGAAAAATGTGGATTTTGATTGTTTGAAGGTGCAGAAAATTTTTTGTTTCATTATTCAGGGAATTTATTCCCAGTTCTGAGCCAAAATTCCGTGTTTAAAGCTACTCCTGCCATTGTTTGTATTCCAAGAGGTTGGGAATTAAAAAAAAAATAATAATGGGAATTGTGATTTTGGGAATAAATTTAAAAGGATATTTTTCCAGGGTACAACTTTCCTTCTGTGGTTTTTAGTTCCTGGGGTTTTTTCCTGGTTTGTTTTTCTAGGAATTTTGAATTTATGGGATTGGTTTTTAATGGGAATTGTTGGGAATTTCCCTGCTTTGTTTTTATCAGGAATTTGGAATTGATGGGATTGGTTTAAGATGTTTTTTCCTTGTTTTCAACAGGAATTTTTAATGGAATTAGTGGGATTTTTCCTTGTTTATTTTTACCAGGAATTTTGAATTTAGGGAATTTTTCCCTGTTAATTTTTAACAGGAATTTGTGGAGTTTTTTTCTTTGTTTATTTTTACCAGGAATTTCCAATTTCTGGTTTTTTTTTTTCCTTGTTTCTTTTACCAGGAATTTTGAATTTATGGAATTGGTTTTTCCCCTAAATTTTTAATGGAACTCCTGGGATTTTTTTCCTTGTTTATTTTCATCAGGAATTTTCAGTTTGTGGGGTTGGTTTTTACCAGGAATTTTGGGATTCTGGAGATTTGTTTTTAAGGGGAATTTTTAATGGAATTTGTGGAATTTTTCTTGTTTGTTTTTCCAGTAATTTTGAATTTATGTGATTGGATTTTACCAGGAATTTTAAACAGAATTCCTGGTTTTTTTCCTTGTTTATTTTACCAGGAATTCTCAATTTCTAGGATTTTTCTTCGTTTGTTTTTATCAGGAATTTTGAATTTATGGGATTGATTTTGACAGGAATTTGGGGGATTTTTCCTTGTTTGTTTTTCCCTTTTTTTTCCAGGATTCTCCCCAAATTCCTTGGGTGAATTCCCATGGAAAATCCCTGGGAATTGTTTGTTCATCCCTTCAATGTACCTTTGTTTTCCCACACAAAGAATTCCTTCTTTTTATTGAGAATGGAAAAATTCCCCAAATTCCCCCAATTCCCACCCTCAACATTCCCAACAAGGAAACTTTGGGATAAAACAAATTCCATGGAAAACACCCTTGGGATTCCATAGGAATTTCCAATTTGTGGTTTAACCCCTTTAAGTTGGATTTTTTTGTAGCATTCCAAGGGAAAAAAAGTGGGAAAATCCCCATTAAAAACACGAGGAAAAGCTGATTTGAAGGTAAAAAATGAGGGAAAAATTTCTGGGATGGCTCCAGAATTCCCTAAAATTAGTTGGAAAATGCTATTCCCATTTATTAAAAAAATAATATTAAATGTATTTTCTTCTTCCTGGGTAAATTTGTGGGATGATTGGAATATTCCAAGATTTTCCTGCTCTATAGGTCTGGATCAATGGGAGAATTTGATAAAAATCCCCCAAAAATTGAGAATGAGTTAAAAATCCAAGGAATTCTGAGAGAATCCTTTAGAGTTTAGGGAAAATGGAATAAATTTGAAGTTGAATCCACAATTCTTTGGGAATTAAATCACTTTAAATGTGGGAAAGGCTGGAAAATCCTGGATTTTTGGGAATTTTTGCTGTCAGAAATCCTTGAGGAGGATGAGAAAAAAAAAAGGGGAGAAAAACTTCTGAGATCCTTGGAAAATTCCTGAGAAAAATTGTGGGAAAATCAACAGAGAGAAAAAAAAAATTAGGGATAAAATCTTCCAGGGAATTCCAGGAAATTGAAGGATAAAAAAAATATTTTGGAAGTAAGCTGAGAAAAGGGAAAACTGGGAATGGCAAAATTCCAAGGAATTTCCAGGAGGAGAATCTGTGGGATTGATGGAGCTGTTCCTAAAAACTCCAAGAGAATTCCAATGGAACAGGAAATTTGGGAATTCTGCTCAAATCCCAGCACACTGGGATGGATCCAGAATTTTTTTTTCCTGGCTGTTTTTCCAGGAATTCCACACCAGGTTGTTCCTTTTGGGAATTTTGCCTATTCCCACCTTTTTCCAGGGATAAATGGGAATGTTGAGTTTCCCTCCTTTCCAGGATTTCCTGGAGCAGGAGCTGCTTCCAGAGGGGTTTCCAGAGATTCAGGAAGAACTCCTGGAATTTCTGAGAGTGAGGAAATCCCACAGAATCCAAGGAAAACTTGGGAATTTTAGGTGGATTCGTGTAAAAAACAGGGATTGAATTCCTCAGGAGGACAAAATTCCATGGAATCCAAGAAAATGTTGGGAATTGGAGGTGGATTCCTGTAAAAAACAGGGATGGAAAGGATGAAGATGAGCAAATCCTTTGGAATTTGAGGAAAACTTGGGAATGGAGAATGTTTCCAGTCAAAAAACAGGGATGGAAAGAGATTAAATCCCTGAGAATGAAGAAATTCCATGGAATCCAAGGAAAGTTGGGAATTGGAGGCAGTTTCCTGTAAAAAAAACCAGGAATTGAATTCCTCAGGAGGATGAAATTCCACAGAATCTAAGGAAAAGATGGGAATGGAGAATTCCCATCTGGAGCAGAATTCCCAGGTTTTTTTCCCCCTATGGATGCAACTGGATATAGCACAAAGCTGGAAAAGCAGCAGGAAAAGGAGGGAACGGCTCCATCCCAGGAAAAACCTTTGGGATCCAAGAAATACCGGGATAAACGAGTGGAGATCCTGGGAAAAGGGCTGGATTTGGGATGGGAAAAAAGCTGGATTTGGGGAAAAAGCTGGATTTGGGATAGGGGGAAAATGCTGGATTTGGGATGGGGAAAAAAGGGATTTGGGACAGGAAAAAAAATCTGGATTTGGGATAGGGGATAAGGTGGATTTGGGATGGGAAATAAACTGGATTTGGGATAGGGGAACTGGATTTGGAATAAGGAATAAAACTGGATTTGGGGAAAAAGCTGGATTTGGGATAGGGAAAAAAGGGGGATTTGGGATGGAGAAATGCTGGATTTGGTTTGGGGGGAAAAGATGGATTTGGAATAGGACAGGGCTGGATTTGGGGTGGGAAAAGCTGGATTTGGGATGGGTGGGAAAAAGGTTGGATTTGGGATGGGGAAAAGCTGGATTTGGGATGGGACAGGGCTGGATTTAATCCAGTCTACCCCGAGATCCTGGGGATGTTTGGAATTTTTCGGGCTCCAGTTTGATGCTCCAGCAGCTCCTCCCGGTTATTCCCGGCGGGATCCGGGGGTTCAGCTCCTCTGGAGTGTGGGAATCGGGAATGTTTCATCCCTGGATCTGCTCCTGACATTCCCATGGCAACCTCGTCCCAGGCGGATTTCTTCCGGAGGGAATAAAAGGCTGGAGGCTGGAAAAGACATTCCCGGTGTGCTCCTGACGGGCAGGAGTTCGGGAATGGAGCCCCTGAACGGCGGCTCCAGGTGGATTTGGCAGGAACACAATTCCCGAGGGATGGAGGGGACAGGCAGCTGGGACAGGGATCAGCAGCAGCTGGAAAAAGTGGGATTGGGATGGGCCACGGAGCTGGGCGGGATTTGGGAAAGGAGAGCCAATGGGAATGAGGTGGGAGAGGGGATTTGGGATTTATTCCAGTGGGAAATCCCTGCTGGATCCATCGGGCTCCTTGGGAACGCCACAGGCTGTTCCAGGATTTCCCTTTGGAATCGTCCCAGACCACTGCAGGTGAATGGGAGTTGGGAAAATGCTCCTGGAAGTGGAATTTTCCTTTGGATTCTGGGGAAATCTGGGATGTTGGGAAGTGCTGATGGATTTCATGGAGAGTGGGGGTTGGAGGGAATGGGAGAGGGAATGGGAAAGGGAGAGGGAATGGGAGAGGGAAAGGAGGAAATGGGAAAAGGGAATGGGAAAGGGAAAGGAGGGAATGGGAATGGAGGCAATGGGAGAGGGAAAGGAGGGAATGGGAAAGGAGGGAATGGGAAAAGGGAATGGGAAAAGGGAATGGGAGAAGGAAAGAAGGAAATGGGAAAAGGGGAATGGTATTGGGAGTGGAGGAAATGGGAGAGGGAAAGGAGGGAATGGGACAGAAGGGAATGGGATTTGGAGTGGAAGGAATGGGAAAGGAAGGATTGAGAGTGGAGGGAATGGGATTGGGAGTGGGACAGAATCCCTGCTCAGCTTTTCTGGGAAAAAGGGATCCCTAGGGATGCTCCCAAGGGCCGTGTGAGCCCCACGAATCATCCCAGGAGTTGGAATCAGCAGCTCCATGGAAATTCGGGATTCCATGGGCGGGCAGCGCTGATCCCTGTGGGATCCAGCTTTGGGATGCTCCGTGTGAGGAGCTCCCTGAGGGATTGCTGGGATTTAGGGATCGCTCCGGAGCCATGGGAGCGGCGGCGGACGCAGAGTGGCTGCGCTGGGTGAGCAAACAGTTTGGGAATGTGGCTGGGAAGGAGAAGGAAATCAGCCTGGAAGAGTTCAAATCCGCCCTGCAGGTCAAGGAGGTGCGGGATCCCTGGGAAAAGTAGAGGGATCCATGGGGAAAGGGATCCAGGGGAAAAGGGGTGGAATTCCTGGGAAAAAGGATCCGTGGGCAAAGGAATTTCTGGGAAGAGGAGAGGGATCTGTGGGAAGAAGGAATGGGATCCATGGCACGAGAAGAGGATCAGTGAGAACTCCCTGATCCATGGGAACATTCCCTGCTCCATGGGATCATTCCTAATTCCCTGATTTCCTGCTCCATGGGATCCCCACTCCATGGGAACACTCCTTGATTTCCTATTCCATGGGGAACATTCCCTGCTCTATGGAGAACGTTCCTTCATTTCCTGATCCACAGGGAACATTCCCTGATCCATGGGATCATTCCTAATTCCCTGATCCATGGAGAATATTCCAAATTCCCTGCTCCATGGGTTCATTCCCAATTCCTTGCTCCATGGAGAATATTCCAAATTCCCTGTTCCATGGGAACATTCCCTGATCCATGGGTTCATTCCCAATTCCCCAATTCCCTGCTCCATGTGAACATTCCCTGCTCCATGGGATCATTCCCAATTCCCTGCTCCATGGGAACATTCCCAATTCCCTGCTCCATGGGAACACTCCCTGCTCCATGGGATGATTCCCAATTCCCTGCTCCATGGGAACATTCCCTGTTCCATGGGATCATTCCCAATTCCCTGATCCATGGAGAACATTCCAAATTCCCTGCTCCATGGGAACATTCCCGCTTTTCCCGCAGTCCTTTTTTGCCGAGAGGTTTTTCGCGCTCTTCGATTCCGACGGGAGCGGCTCCCTGAGCCGGGAGGAGCTGCTGGGATCTCTGCGCCGGCTGCTCCGTGGGAATTCCACGGAAAAGCTCCGGTTCCTCTTCCAGGTGTACGATGTGGATGGTGAGAGGAGAAAAAACGGGATTTGTGGGGCGTTTTTTGGGAGAAATTTGGGATTTGGTCTTCTCTGAGCATCCGGGTTTGGCTGGGATGAGGCTGCTACCCTCATTCCATGTGGGAATGGGAAAATCCCAGTTGGAAGTCAAGGTCACACTTGAGGATTTCCCAGGATTTCCCATCAGCTGGGAAGAGTGGGATCTGCTCCGCTCCAATCCCAACTCCCCATCCTGCTTTCCTGGAATTGTGGGATCATTCAGGTTGGAAAAGCCCTCGGAGATCAAATCCAACCATTCCCTGTCCCTTCCAATGCTGCCCTTTCCATGAATATTCCCAAATATCCAACCAGAGCCTGCCCTGGGTGTCATTCCCATTATCCAATTGTTTATTCCTGGGAGCAGATCCTGCCCCATCCAGGATTTTCCATGCTTTGAGGAAAATCCCTGGATTAGGACTGGAAAATTGGGATGGACATGACTCCAGTGGAATTCCAATGTGGAATATTGGGATCCTCCTGATTTTTCCAGGGATCAGATCCTGACTTAGGTTTTTCCTCAATTAGAGGAAAATCCCTGGATTGGGGCTGGAAAATTGGGATGAACATGACTCCAATGGAATTCCAATGTGGAATATTGGGATCCTCCTGATTTTCCAGGGAGTGACTCCTGACCCATCCATATTTTTCCACCCTGCAAGGAAAATTCCTGGATTAGGGCTGGAAAATTGGGATGGAGATGACTCTGTAGGGCTGTGGAATATCAGGATGGAGATGACTCCGTAGAACTGTGGAATATCGGAATGGAGGTGACTCCATGGGGCTGTGGAATATCAGGATGGAAATGACTCCTTGGGGCTGTGGAATATCGGGATGGAGATGACTCCACAGAACTGTGGAATATCGGGATTCTCCCGCTTTCCCAGGCAGCGGCTCCATCGATGCTGAGGAGCTGCTCCTGGTGCTCCGGGGGTGTCTCCGGGAGAGCTCCCTGGCCCTGCCCGAGGAGCGGCTCCGAGCCCTGAGCCAGGCCCTGCTCCAGGCCTTGGACCGGGATCGCAGCGGCTCCATCACCTTCCCCGAGCTCCAGGAGCAGCTGGAGGCGTTCCCAGAGCTCCTGGAGAACCTGAGCATCAGGTGGGAATTCCGGGAAAGGATTCCATGGGGAGCCTGCCCTGGGGCTGGGAGCAGCTGGAGAGGGCTGGGCTTGGATGAGGGATGGGTTGGGATGGGGCAGGGTTTGGATTTTGGGATGATTTGGGATGGGTGAAGAGTTTGAATTTTTGGATGGAGTTAGGATGGGTGCAGGAATTATTTGGAATGGGGATAGGGTTTGGATCAGGGATGGGGCAGGGTTTGGATTTTGGGATGGGTGAAGAGTTTGGATTTTGGGATGGATCCAGGGATGGATACAGGGATGCTGCCACTCTGGCTGTAGGGCCGGGTACCACCCTGGGCTGACACTTCCCCAGCTCCCCATTCCCATCCAAACCCCCATTCCCATTTTCCCAGTGCTGCCAGCTGGCTGAAGCCTCCCAGTCCCAGTCCCGCTGAGCACTGGTTGTGCTGCTTTTCCCGGGAATCCTGCCGGGACCAGCGGGCCGGGCTGTGCTGCTTTTCCCGGGAATCCTGCCGGGACCAGCGGGCCGGGCTGTGCTGCTTTTCCCGGGAATCCTGCCGGGAGCAGCGGGCCGGGCTGTGCTGCCTGGGGTCCTGGCTCGCCATCTCGGCGCTCCTGCTCGCCCTGGGGGCCCTGGGGCACCGAGAGCGCGGCCCCGCCCTGGCGCTGGCCCGGGGCTGCGGGCAGAGCCTCAACTTCAACTGCGCCCTGCTGGCCGTGAGTGCCCGGGGACACCGGGGGACACCGGGGGGACACCGGGAGAGGGAGCCGGGAAGGGTGGCAGGGTCCCAGGGTGTCCAGGAGGGATGCTGGCCCGAAGTTTTCCCGTTGCTCCCAGAGTTTTCCATGGTCCCCCAACATTTCCCATTTCCCTTGGAAGTGCCAGCTCTCCCCTAACATTTCCCATTCCCCCTGGAATTGTCAGTTCTCCTCCAATATTTCCTATTCCCTCTGGAATTTCTAATTGTCCCCCAACATTTCCCATTCCCTCTGGAATTTCTCCTTGTCCCCCAATATTTCCCATTCCCTCTAGAATTACCCATTGTCCTCCAACATTTCCCATTTCCCCTGGAATTGTCAGTTCTCCCCTAACATTTCCCATTCCCTCTGGGATTTCTCATTGTCCTCCAACATTTCCCGTTCCCTCTAGAATTGTCAGTTCTCCTCCAATATTTCCTATTCCCTCTGAAGTTGCCTATTGTCCCCCAACATTTCCCATTCCCTGTGGAATTTCTCATTGTCCTCCAACATTTCCCATTCCCCCTGGAACTGCCAGTTCTCTCCTAACATTTCCCATTCCCTCTGGAATTTCTCATTGTCCCCCAATATTTCCCATTCCCTCTAGAATTACCCATTGTCCTCCAACATTTCCCATTCCCCCTGGATTTGCCAGTTCTCCTCCAACATTTCCCATTCCCTCTGGAATTACCTATTGTCCCCTAACATTTCCCATTCCCTGTGGAATTTCTCATTGTCCTTCAACATTTCCCATTCCCTCTGGAATTACCCATTGTCCCCTAACTTTTCCCATTCGCCCTGGAATTGTCAGTTCTCCTCCAACATTTCTCATTCCCTCTGGAATTTCTCATTGTCCTCCAACATTTCCCATTCCCTCTGGAATTTCTCATTGTCCCCCAACATTTCCCATTCCCCCTGCTATCTCAAACTGCCCCCGGTATCTCTTGTTGCCCCCCACAATTCCATTTGCCCCCCGCTATCTCCGGTTGCCCTAGCCCCTTCCCTCACCCCGTGCTTGTCCCTGTCCCCATCGCTGTGCCCTCACCCCCTGTCCCCTCTCTCCTGTCCCCTCCTGTCCCCAGGCCCTGGTGCTGCGCCGCTCGCTGACCTGGCTGCGCCGCTCGCCGCTGGCCGCGCTGTTCCCGCTGGAGCTGCACCTGCGGGGCCACGAGCGAGTGGCGCACCTGGTGCTGGCCCTGGCGACCGCGCACGGCGGGGCGCACCTGGCACACGCGGGTCAGTGCCGGGGACACGGGACAGGGCTGCGGGTCGCGTCCCGGGATACCGGGGATGGGGGATCGCGAGATTCCAGGGATTGGGGGATCGTGTCTCGGGATACCGGGGATAGGGAATCGTGACCCGGGATACCGGGGATGGGGGATCGTGTCCCGGGATCCCAGGGATGGGGAATCGTGTCCTGGGATCCCAGGGATCGGGGATAGTGTCCCGGGATTCCAGGGATGGGATCTCTCGTTTCCCAGGATCCTAGGATGGGGGATTGTGTACCGGAATCTCAGGGATGGAATCTCCTGTGTCCCGGGATCCCAGGGATGCGGGGATCGTGTCCCGGGATTCCAGGGGTGGGATCTCTCGTTTCCCAGGATCCTAGGATGTGGGATCATATCCTGGGATTCCAGGGATGGCAGATCGTGTCCCGGAATCTCAGGGATACGATCTCTCGTGTCCCGGGATCCCAGGGATGGGATCTCCTCTGTCCCGGGATCCCAGGGACGGGGAATCGTGTCCCGCGATTCCAGGGATGGGGGATCATATCCTGGGATCCCAGGGATGGCGGATCGTGTCCCGGGATCCCAAAGAAGGGTGCCCGTGTCCCAAGGAGGAGGGGATACCCTGGAGAAAGGGTCCCGGTGCCGGGTGGGGACAGGGACAGGGGACAGAGAGGACAGGGGACAGGGACAGGGCACGGGTGGGGACAGGGACAGGGGACAGAGAGGACGGGACAGGGCACGGGGCGGGCGCAGCAGCCGCGGGCTGTGATCCCCCTCTAGCGGCTCCCGTCGGGCAGCCCAGGTGCTGCTGCCCCGAGCGGGATCCCAAATCCCGGCACTCCCAAATCCTGCATCTCACATTCCCAAATCCCGGCATTCCGACATCCTAGCACCCCCAATCCCCATCCCGGAGAGGGTGCCAGGGCTCTCTTCCCGCGGGGGCCACCTCTGCTCCCCGTGCCAACACTCCCGGGACAGCCGGGACGCGGTGCCGGGACCGGGGCATTCCCGGGTGGGCATTCCCGAACGGCCATCCCCAAATGCGCAATCCCAAAGGGAACACGGCGGTGCTCACTGTCCCCTGTCCCCAGGCGTGGCCCGGCGGGACTGGCCGGTGGCCCTGGGCGAGTACCTGCGCTGGCCCCGGCCGGGGGCGGGCGGCGTGGGCGGCTCTGCCCCGCAGACCGGGCTGGCCCTGCTCGCCCTCCTGCTCGCCATGCTCCTCTGCTCCAGCCCCTGCGTGCGGCGCGGCGGCCACTTCGAGGTGATTCCCTGGGAATTCCCGGCTGGAATGATGCCCCTGAGAGCCCCTCGGCAGTTTGGGGTTCCTGGGATTTTCTTCCCAACGGGACACGGGGAATGGTTTCTCAGTGCCACAGGGATGTTGGGAAGGAATTCCTGGCTGGGAGGGGCTGGGGTGGAATTCCCAGAGAAGCTGGGGCTGCTCCTGGATCCCTGGAGCAACCTGGGATGGTGGGAGGTGTTGGGATTGGAAGTGGATGGGTTTAAGGTCATTTCCAAACTAAATTCCAGTGATTCCAGGATTCCCTGGGCTGCCAGGAAGCAGCATTTGGATCCAGCACTTCCCATTTCCATTCCCAGGTTTTTTACTGGAGCCACCTCTCCTACATCTCTGTGTGGTTCCTGCTGCTCCTGCACGGTCCCCACTTCTGGAAGTGGTTCCTGATTCCCGGCTCCCTGTTTTTCCTGGAGAAGGTTCTGGGCTGGGTGTGGCGCCGGGCGGGGGATCTGCACATCCTGGAGGCCAAGCTGCTGCCCTCCAAGGTGGGAATGCATCCCAAATCCCAAACATCCCAAATCCCATCATCCCAGATCCCAGACATCCCAAATCCCACCAACCTCCTGCCCTCCAAGGTGGGAATGCATCCCAAATCCCAAACAGACATCCCAAATCCCACCAAACTCCTGCCCTCCAAGGTGGGAATGTATCCCAAATCCTATCCATCCCAAATCCCATCATCCCAGATCCCAGACATCCCAAATCCCACCCATCCCATTATCTCATCCCAAACCCCACCAACCTCCTGCCCTCCAATGTGGGAATGCATCCCAGATCCCATAATCCTACCATCCTATCCATCCCAAACCCCAAAAATCCCAAATCCCACCATCCTATCCATCCCAAACATCCCACCATCCCAAATCCAACTGTCTCACCTCCTCCTGGGATTCTGGGAATGAAGGAACAAACAAACACAGAAAAGCTGGAGGTTGCAGCAGGAGGTGGAAGGAATTCCTTTATTTCCAAGCCTTTTTCCCAGTTTTTTCAAATGAAAACTCACAGAACAAGGAGCAGAACAGAAACTCCCGGAACTTGGAATGTTTTCCCAAAATCCCATAGTTTGAACCCGGTCTTAACTGGGAATGGGGAACAAACCAAACAGGAGCCGGAACCGGGAATTCCCGCTGCACTTCCCATGACAGAAACCAGTGGAAGAAGAGATCCTTTGGCCACTCCTGGTTTTCCTGCTCCCGTTTTCCTGCAGGTGACCCACCTGGTGATCCAGAGGCCGAAATCCTTCCGCTTCCAGCCGGGGGATTACGTCTACCTGAACGTCCCGGCCATCGCCGCCTACGAGTGGCACCCCTTCTCCATCAGCAGCGCCCCGGAGCAGCCAGGTGCCCTCTCTGCCCTGGAGGCTTCCCTGGAATTTTCCCTTAACATCCCTGGGATCTGTTTCCCATCCCTGGAATGTTTTCCACCCCCAGAATTTGCTTCCCATCCCTGGAATTTGCTTCCCATCCTCGGGATCTGCTTCCCATCCCAGGATCTGTTTTCCATCCCTGGAATGTTTCCCATCCCTGGAATATGTTTCATCCCCAGGATTTTCCACACTGAGATATGATTTCCATCCCTGGGATCTGTTTTCCATCCCTGGAATGTTTTCCATCCCTGGGATCTCTTTCCCATCCCTAGGATCTCTTTCCCACCCTCGGGATCTGATTTTCCACCCCCAGGATCTCCTTCCCATCCCTAGGATCTGATTTCCCATCCCCAGGATCTCTTTCCCATCCCCAGGATCTCTTTCCCATCCCAGGATCTCTTTCCCATCCCCGGGATCTCTTTCCCATCCCTGGGATCTCTTTCCCATTCCAGGATCTGATTTCCCACCCCCAGAATCTGATTTCCCATGCCAGGATCTCTTTCCCATCCCTGGGATCTCCTTCCCATCCCCTAGGATCTCTTTCCCATCCCAGGATCTCTTTCCCAACCCTGGGATCTCTTTCTCATCCCCAGGATCTCTTTCCCATTCCAGGATCTGATTTACCATCCCAGGATCTCTTTCCCATCCCCAGGATCTCTTTCCCATCCCAGAATCTCTTTCCCATCCCAGGATCTCTTTCCCAACCCTGGGATCTCATTCCCAGCTCGGATGGGGCTGGGATCAAGCCGGGCTATGGAAGGCGCTTCCATGGGATGAGTTGTGTTTGAAGCTCTTCCCAATCCCGAGAATTCCAGGGTTTGGGGATTTCTCCCACAGAAACGCTCTGGCTGCACATCCGGGCGCGGGGCCAATGGACCACCAAGCTCTACGAGTACTTCCAGCAGCTGGAATCGCACGGCCCGGAGCCGAATCCGCCCGGGAAGAGCCGCAGGGAGCACTGGGAACAGGTGGGATTGTGGGATTGGGATCAGGGCAAAGGGATGGGAGCAGCTGGATGGGGATGGATCCCATGGGATCATCCCAGTTCGAAGCTGGGGAATCCCTCAGGATGGACATTCCCTGCTTGTCCAGCCTTGAAGGATTGGTGTCCCATGGAATGGGATTGGGGGTGGATGGATGGCTGGCATGGTGGGATTTGGGACTGATGGGAATTTGTGCCCCATGGAACGGGAATTTGTGCCCCATGGAATGGGATTTGGGATGGATGAGATGGTGGGATTGATGGGACATTGTGTCCCATGGAATGGGATTTGGAATGGATGGATGGATGGATGGATGGCATGGTGGGATTTGGGATCAATGGGAATTTGTGTTCCATGGAACAGGAATTTGTATCCCATGGAATGAGATTTGGGATGGATGGACAGATGGGATTTGGGATTGATGGGAATTTGTGCCCCATCCATGGGATTTGGAATGGATGGATGGGATGGTGGGATTTGGGATTAATGGGAATTTGTGCCCCATCAATGGGAATTCCTGTGACCCTGCTGGAGGCCCAGCAGATCCCTGGGATCGCTGATTCCCGGCTGTTGTTCCCAGGAAGGATCCGTGGCCTCTGGCAGGGACGCAGCTGTGGAGCTGACGGCATTCCGAGCCTCCGGAGCCGCTTTCCCAGAAAAGGACCCGGAGCAGGGGGTGAGCACTGCCCAAATCCTGGGAGATCCAGCCATTGGAGAGTGGATCCCAAATGGGATAAAGCTCCTGAAAAAGCTCTTTGGAAAAAAATTCCTTGGATATTATTGCAGAATTGGCAGCTGGAATTGTGTGTGCAGCCCAATGAGAAAACGCCCCAAATCCAGGGAATTTTGGGAACGCTTGGGAAGGGGGGATGGTCACTGCTCCCTTCTCTTTGCAGGACCCTGGGACCAGGGAGACCCTGCGGAGCTGCAGCGTCAAGGTGAGGATGTTCCCATTTCTCCTGGATCCTGGGAATTGGGCTGGGATCAGCATTCCTGAGTGTCCCTGCATCCCTGTTCCCATCCATCCCTGTATCCCTGTTCCTTCCATCCCTGTATCCCTGTTCCCATCCATCCCTGTATCCCTGTTCCCTCCATCCCTGCATCCCTGTTCCCCTCCATCCCTGTATCCCTGTTCTCCCCATCCCTGTATCCCTGTTCCCATCCATCCCTGTATCCCTGTTCCCACCATCCCTGTATCCACATTCCCATTGATTCCTGTATCCCCGTTCCCATCCATCCCATCCCCATTCCCACCATCCCATCCCAGTATCCCTGTCCATGGATGATCCCACCTGGGGCTGATCCAAACCCTGCCCCACTGGAAAACTCCCGTCCTTTCCCACCCACTCCTCGCTCCCACAAAACCCTGGGAATTCCCAAATCCCATGATCCCTTCTCCTCTACCTGGGAGCTGTTCCAGCACCTGGAAGTGCTGGATCTGTGCCGAGTCTGGATCTCTCCTGAGCCGGGATCTCTCCCAGTGCTTCCTGGATGGTCCGTACGGAACTCCGAGCCGGCGGATCTTCACCTCGGAGCACGCCGTTCTCATCGGAGCCGGCATCGGCATCACGCCCTTCGCCTCCATCCTGCAGAGCATCATGTTCCGGTGGGTCCCTTGGGAGCTGGGAATATCCCAGGGATTTGGGATGGATGCCTGGGTACAGCTGCCCTCCAATCCTTGATCCTTGGGATTCATTCCCACGGCTGCAGGTGGGGCCTTCCCTCGGTGCCAGGATTTTCTTTGGGAATTTGGGGTGTGGAAAAGGCGCTGGAGGGAGCTTGGTCATGGGTGGAAAGGGGAGGAAAAGTCAGGAAGGAGCTGGAATGGGCAGGAAAAGGCAGGAAGGGATAGGTAAGGGACAGGAGGAGCAGGAATGGACAGGAAGGAGCAGGAAAATGCAGGAAAAGGTGGGAAGGGGAAGGAAGGAGCAGGAAAAGGAAGGAAGGGACAGGAAGGGGCAGGAAGGGGAAGGAAGGGGAAGGAAAGAGCAGGAAAAGTAAGGAAGGGGCAGGAATGGGCAGGAAAATGCAGGAAAAGGAGGGAAGGAACAGGAAAAGAAGGGAAGGAGCAGGAAGGAGCAGGAAAAGGAGGGAAGGATCAAGAAAATGCAGGAAAAGGAGGGAAGGAGCAGGAAAATGCAGGAAAAGGAGGGAAGGATCAGGAAGGATCAGGAAAAGAAGGGAAGGAGCAGGAAGGAGCAGGAAAAGGAGGGAAGGATCAGGAAGTGCTGGTCCCTGCGCAGGTACCGGCGGCGGAGGCAGAGCTGCCCCAGCTGCCATTTCACCTGGAACGAGGAACGGCGGGATGAGGAGATGACGCTCAGGAAGGTGGGAATGGGAACGGGAGCAAGGGGGGATGTGGGATCCAGGCTTGTCCTGGGATGGAGATGCAGGGTCCCAGGGGGAGAGCCCAGGAGCATCCCTCAAATCTGGGAGCTTTGGGAATGGGGGCTGGATCTGGTGACTGCTGGGATCTGGTGTTGGGATTTGGTGCTGGGATCTGGTGTGGGATTTGGTGCAAGGGTGGTGCTGGGATCTGGTTCCAGGATCTGGCACCGGGATGCGGTGAGTGCCCAAGCAGAGCCCTTCCCGCACTCCCAGGTGGATTTTATCTGGATCACGCGGGATCAGCAGCACCTGCAGTGGTTCCTCGGCCTCCTGGCCCAGTTGGAGTCGGAGCAGGCGGAGCTGGAGCCGGGAGGTGAGCGGGAATGTCCGGTGCCATTCCCAGGAAAACCCCCACCCCAATCCAGGCTGTGTGCTGGGGCTGACTCCCTGGAATTCCAGGAAATTTCCTGGAGCTGCACCTGTACATGACCTCGGCGCTGGGCAAGGGGGATGTGAAGGCTCTGGGGCTGCAGCTGGCCCTGGACCTGCTGGCAGCGCAGGAAAAGCGGGATTCCATCTCCGGGCTCCGCAGCCGCACCCAGCCCGGCCGCCCCGACTGGGCCAAGGTCAGGGATCCACAGCCCACATCCCCCAGGATCCCTGGATCAGGGAATGGGAGTGCTGGGGGGTGGAGAGGGTGAGGGGCGCCAAGGAAGGGGTCAGAGAATTGCTGGAATGAATTGGGGAATGGGATCAGGGAAGGGGACCAGGGAATCGGGGAATGGGAACATGGGATAATGGAATGGGATCAGGGAATGGGATCATGGGATAATGGAAGGGGATCAGGGAAGGGGACCAGGGAATTGGGGAATGAATCAGGGACTGGGATTATGGAACTGGGGAATGAATTGGGGAATGGGATCACAGAATTGGGGAATGGGATCAGGGAATGGGAGCAGGGAATCGGGGAATGAATCAGGGAAAGGGAACATGGGATAATGGAATGGGATCATAGAATTAGGGAATGGGATTGGGGAATGGGATCATGGGATAATGGAATGGGATCGTGGAATGGGGTCAGGGAACAGGATCAGAGACTTGAGGAATGAGTTAGGGAATGGGATCACGGAATTGTGGAATGGGATCAAAAAATCATGGAATGGGATTACATAATGGGATCATGGAATCATGGAATGAGATCCAAGAAACACGGAATGGGATCTTGGAATGGGATCAGAGAATTGGGGAATGGGATCAGAAAATCACGGAATGGGTTGGGTTGGAAAGGACCCCAAAGATCATCTCATTCCAACTGTCTGATCCAGCCTGGGCATCATGGGCTGATGGAACGGGATCACGGAATGATGGAATGGGAGGGGTGGGACCAAGCCACGCCCCGGATCCCGTTCCAGGTGTTCGGGAAGGTGGCGGCGGAGCGGCGCGGGAAGGTCCAGGTGTTCTTCTGCGGCTCCGCGGGGCTGGCCAAGGTCATCCACGGGCACTGCCGGAGCTTCGGCTTCCGCTTCTCCAAGGAAAACTTCTGACCAGGGCCTCGGATTCCGCTTCTCCAAGGAAAACTTCTGACCAGGGCCTCGGATTCCGCTTCTCCAAGGAAAACTTCTGACCAGGGTTCTTCCTGCCCGTCCGTGTCCGGCAGCCGATCCCGCCGCATCCCAGCCCGGATCCTGCTGGGCTTTGGGAAAGATTCCTTTGGATCTGAGGAATAAATGAGGGAAAGATGGGAATGTTTTCTTTGGATTTGAGGAATCAAAGAGATGGGAATGTTTCCTTTGGATGTGGGGAATAAAGGAGTAAAAGATGGGAATAATGTGTTCTTGTGTTCTTTGGATTTGAGGAATAAACCAGGGCACGATGGGAATGTTGGAGCTGATGGAAGCAATTCCAGCTCCTTGGCAAAACCAAGGAAAAACTGGGATGGAAATCGGTGTCCAAGAGGTGCTGCTCCCTCTAGTCCTGGATCTGCACTGGACTGGGACTGGTTTTCCTGGTAAACCAAGGGACTCCAGCAACCCCTCTTGGAATTCCTGCTTTTCCAGCCTTTTCCATGCCTGAGATCCGCTCTGTAGCGGCAGCTCCTGGTGGGCAAGGCGCAGAATTCCCGGGATTAGCGTTAGATCGGGATCAGATCGCTTTCATCCAGCGCAAGGGGGGCTCTGCCGGCTTTATCCCGAGCTGGGGGAATTTTAGGGATGGAGGATTTGGAATTTGGTTGGAATCATGGAATTGTTTCTGTCGGAAAAGCCCTTGGAGATGATGGAATCCAAGCACGCCGCTGTCCCCAAGTGCCACATCCAAAGGGTTCCAATCCCTCCGGGATGTGATTCCAGCCCTGCCTGGCAGCTGCTCCATGGCTGGAGCTTTTCCAGGTGGGAATTTTCCAGGTGGGAATTTTCCCAACATTCCAAAACCTCTCCTGGCACAGCCTGAGGGTAGCAAAGCCGCCCGGCCCAGCGCGGTTCCTTTCATTGGTTATTAATTCATTACTAATTAATGATCAATTAACGATTAATGAACCCCCGTTCATTAGCGCGAGCCCAGCCGGCACCGCCCACCTCACGCGGCCCCGCCACGTGACCACGCTGTGGGCGTGGCTTCACTAACCAATCAGCGCCGCGCTCCGCCCTGAAGCCCCGCCCCCCAAACGCGCCGTTCTGATTGGTCGCCGCCGCTCTCGCGGGAAGCCGGGGCGGGGCCGCTCCCGCCGCTCCCCCGCGGCCGCGCCGGTGCCAGCGGGGCCTGAGGCGGTCCCGGAGCGGCCGCGGGGGTTCGGGGCAGCGCCCTCAGCGCTCCCGGTGCCCCCGGAGCCGCCCGGGCTGTGGCGCCTCCGCCCCGCCCCGCCCCGCCCTGCCCTACCCGGCGCCGTTGTGGCGGCAGCACCGCCGCGCCGCGCTTTCCTATTGGCTGGCGCGCCGCCCCCCGCGCGCTCCCATTGGCTGCGAGGCGCGAGGGCGGGGCCCCGGCGCGGCCCCTCCGTGCTCCCCCCGCTGCCCCGCGCGGGGGTTCCGCCGCCCGGCAGGCCCTGGGCACAGGTAAGGAGCGGGCCGGGATTCCTGGGAATTCCCGGGATAACGGGAATGGTGGGAATGACGGGAATGATGGGAATCATGGCAGCGGGAGAGAGAGAGAGAGAGAGAGGGAGGGCAGCGGGATCGACCGGCGCTGGCGGGGCTGGGCGTGCTCGGGCCGCCTCGGGGTCGCTGCCAGAGCCTGGGATAAGGGAATGGGAGCGCTGGGAATTTGGGATTTGGGAATACGGACTGGGAATGCGGGAGTGTGGGCTGGGGAAATGTGGAGTGCCAGGAATAGGGGCTATGGAATTCGGGAATTTGGCCTCTGGAATTCGGGAATATAGGCTCTGGAATTGGTGGAATTCCCTGAGGAGTTTCCTGGGAATACCAGGATTTTCCCGGCAATCAGAAGATTTCCCTGGAATTCTGAGGTTTTTCCTGGGAATACCAGGATTTTCCTGGGAATACCAGGATTTTTCAGGGATTCTGAGGATTTCCCTGTGAATCAGAGAATTTTCCTGGGAATTTGAGGATTTTCCTGGGAATTGCAGGATTTTCCTGGGAATTGCAGGATTTTCCTGGAATCCTGAGGATTTTCCTGGCAATACCAGGATTTCCTGGGAAAAGCTCCATCTGGGCCTGCTCCAACTCCATTTTCCCTGGTTTTCCCTGCAGGAATCCTATGATTCATAAATCCCAGGATTTTTGACTCTGGAAGTTCGGGATGCACTAGAATTCCAAGAATTCCAAGAGTTCCCTTTACCTAAGGTAAGAATGGAGCTGCTTTCCCTGTTCCCGTTTATTCCTGCCTCTGTTGGGATACCTGGAGTACTTATCCTGGGTTGGATCCCATATTTCCATGTTTTTCCCAGGAATGTTTGCACTAACCATGGACAGGGGTGCCATTCCCATCCAGAACATCCCAAATCCGTGTTTTAATCCCATATTTTTCCAGGTTTTTCCCAGGAATGTTCTACCATGCACTACCTGACCATTCCCATTTGGACTATCTCAAATCCCCATCCTGATCCCATATTTTTCCATGTTTTTCCCAGGAATGCAGCACCACTCACTGCCTGATTCTGTCACCCTGACCATTCCAATCTGGACCACCCCAAATCCATCTCCTAATCCCATATTTTTCCAGGTTTTTCTGGGAATTCCGCACCATGCACTGCCTGGCCATTCCCATTTGGAACATCCCAAATCCATCTTCTAATCCCATATTTTTCCATATTTTCTCAGGAATGCAGCACCACTCACTGCCTGGCTCTGTCACCCTGACCATTTCCATCCAGGAAATCCCAAATCCATGTCCTAATCCCATATTTTCCCATGTTTTCCCAGGAATGCAGCACCATGCGCTGCCTGACCATTCCCATCTGGAACACCCCAAATCCATGTCCTAATCGCATATTTTTCCAGGTTTTTCCCAGGAATGTTCCACCATGTGTTGCCTGGTTCTGTCACCCTGACCATTCCCATCCAGGAAATCCCAAATCCCCATCCTAATCCCGTATTTTTCCAGGTTTTTCCCAGGAATGTTCCACCATGCACTGCCTGACCATTCCCATTTGGAATATCCCAAATCCCCATCCTAATCCTGTATTTTTCCAGGTTTTTCCCAGGGATGTTCCACCGTGCACTGCTTGACCATTCTCATCTGGAACATCCCAAATCCCCGTCCTAATCCCGTATTTTTCCGTGTTTCCCCAGGAATGCAGCACCACACACTGCCTGGCTCTGTCACCCTGACCATTCCCATTTGGAACACCCCAAATCCATCTCCTAATCCCATATTTTTCCATGTTTTTCCCAGGAATGCAGCACCATGCGCTGCCTGGCCCGCCTCAGCTCCAAGGCTCTCCTGGTTCTCTGCTCCCTCCTGGCTCTGCTCTCTCTGCTGCTCTGGACCCGCTGCTCCCACCATTCCCAAACCCCACCGAACCCCCCGGAGCGCCGCGGGATCCCCGACAGCGAGGAGGCCTCGCCCCAGGATCAACCAAAAGCTCCGGGAATTCCGGGAAGCGCTGGGAAGGCGGCGCCGAGGTACGAGGAGATCGACTGCGTCATCAACGAGGAGCACACGGTGAAGGGGCGCCGCGAGGGCAGCGAGGTGTTCCTGCCCTTCAGCTGGGTGGAGAAATACTTCCAGGTTTACGGCCGGATCGCCCAGTCCGACGGGAATGAGCGCTTCGAGTTTTCCCACAGCTATTCCAAGGTTTACGCCCAGCGCGCTCCGTACCGGCCCGACGGCGTCTTCATGTCCTTCGAGGGCTACAACGTGGAGCTGCGCGACAGGGTCAAGTGCATCAGTGGTGTGGAAGGTGGGGTTTGCTGGGGAATGGCAGGTTTTGGGGTTGGAGTGATCCCAAAAATTTCCTGGAAGTACTCCTTGAAATGTGCTGGAAGTGCAGAGTGGTTTGGATTTGGTGATGGGAATGGTGATAAGGTCAGGTGTATCAGCGGTGTGGAAGGTGCGGTTTGCTGGGGAATGGCAGGTTTTGGGATTGGGGTGATCCTGAAAATTTCCTGGAAGTGCTCCTTGAAGTGTGTTTGAAGTGCAGAGTGACCTGGATTTGGTGATGGGAATGTGGGAATGGTGATAGGGTCAAGTGCATCAGTGGTGTGGAAGGTTGGGTTTGCTGGGAAATCCTGTTTTTGGGATTGGGGTGATCCCCAAAATGTGATGGGAGTGCGCCTTGAAATAGGCTGGAAGTGCAGAGTGGTTTGGATTTGGTGCTGGGAATGTGAAAACGTGGGAATGGGAATGGTGATAGGGACAAGTGCATCAGTGGTGTGGAAGGTCGGGAAGCAGAGGATTCCCAGGGATTTTTAGGACTGGGATGATTGCAAAGATCTCCTGGAAGTGGTCTTTGAAATGTGTTGGAAGTGCAGAGTGACCTGGATTTGGTGATGGGAATATGGGAATGGCGATAGGGTCAATTGCATCAGCGACGTGGAAGGTGGGGTTTGCTGGGGAATGGCAGGTTTTGGGATTGGGGTGATCCCAAAAATTTCCTGGAGGTGGTCTTTGAAATGTGATGGAAGTGCAGAGTGACTTGGATTTGGTGATGGGAATGTGGGAATGGCAATAGGGTCAAGTGCTTTAGCAGTGTGGAAGGCGAGGTTTGCTGGGATATGTCAGGTTTTGGGATGGGGGTGATCCCAAAAATCTGATGGAGGAGTTCCTTAAGAAAGGCTGGAAGGGCAGAGTGGCCTGATTTGGAGCTGGGAATGTGGGAATGGTAACAGGGTCAAGTGCATCAGCGGTGTGGAAGGTGGGGTTTGCTGGGGAATCCCTGTTTTTGGGGATGGGGTCATCCCCAGAATCTGATGGGAGTGCTCCTTGAAATAGGCTGGAAGTGCAGAGTGGCCTGGATTTGGTGATGGGAATATGGGAATGGGAACAGAGACAAGTGTATCAGTGGTGTGGAAGGTGGGGTTTGCTGGGGAATGGCAGGTTTTGGGATTGGGGTGATCCCAAAAATTTCCTGGAAGTGGTCTTTGAAATGTGTTGGAAGTGCAGAGTGACTTGGATTTGGTGATGGGAATGTGGGAATGGCAATAGGGTCAAGTGCATCAGTGGTGTGGAAGGTGCGGTTTGCTGGGGAATGGCAGGTTTTGGGATTGGGGTGATCCCAAAAATTTCCTGGAAGTGGTCTTTGAAATGTGTTGGAAGTGCAGAGTGGCCTGGATTTGGTGCTGGGAATGTGAAAATGTGGGAATGGGAATGGTGATAGGGTCAAGTGCATCAGCGGTGTGGAAGGTCGGGAAGCAGAGGATTTCCAGGGATTTTTAGGACTGGGATGATTGCAAAGATCTCCTGGAAGTGCTCCTTAAAATGTGCTGGAGGTGCAGAGTGACCTGGATTTGGTGCTGGGAATGTGGGAATGGGAATGGCAACAGGCTCAAGTGCATCAGCGGAGTGCAGAGTTGGAATTTTCCCCTCATTCTCTGTTTTTTTTCCCGGGCAGGAGTTCCTCTCTCCACGCAGTGGGGCCCTCAGGGCTACTTCTACCCCATCCAGATCGCCCAGTACGGGCTGAGCCACTACAGCAAGAACCTGACGGAGAAGGCGCCGCACGTGGAGGTGTACGAGACGGCGGGGGACGGGAACGGGAACGGGAACGGGAATGGGAATGGGGAGTGGACCGTGCCCAAGGGCTGCTCCCTCACCACCGTCTGGGACAAGTCCCGGCTCACCGCAGTCAAGCAGTTCTCCTGCCCAGGTGGGTGTTGGAATTCCGGTGGGTGTTGGGAATTCTGGTGGGTGCTGGAGCGGGGAGTGGGAGTTGTTGGGTGCTGGGTTTGGTTTGGCCTTTGTTCCCAGTCCTTCCTTCCCAATCCTTCATTCCCTACGCCTCTTTTCCCACCCTTCATTCCTAATCCTTTTCACTCCCAATCCTTTTCATTCCCAATCCTTCATTCCTTATCCTTTTCATTCCTTATCCTTTTCATTCCTTATCCTTCATTCCTAATCCTTCATTCCCATTCTTCATTCCCAATCCTTTTCACTCCCAATCCTTTTCACTCCCAATCCTTTTCATTCCCAATCCTTTTCATTCCCTTTCCTTTTCATTCCCAATCCTTCATTCCCAATTCTTCATTCCCAGTTCTTCATTCCCAATCCTTTTCACTCCCAATCCTTTTCATTCCCAATCTTTCATTCCTAATCCTTCATTCTCAGTCCTTTTCACTCCCAATCCCTCCTTCCTTATCCTTCATTCTGGATCAAATCATAAAGCCCAGAAACGCTGAATTACTGAAGGGCTGCCCGAAAATCTTGGGAATCCCTCCAGAATTGGAGCAGGGGGTGCCCTCTGTAATTTGCTCCAAACCTTGGGAACCAAACGCCGCCTTTTCCCGGGGTTGCTTTTGCAGAAAGCTCCGAGGGCGTTTCCCTGGAGCTCAACAACGGCCGGGATTTCATCATCTCCTTCGACCTGAAGCTGCTGAGCAACGGCAGCGTGTCGGTGGTGCTGGAGACCACGGAGAGGAACCAGCTGTTCACGGTGCACTACGTGTCCAGCACGCAGCTCATCGCCCTGCGCGACCGCGACATCTTCTACGGCGTGGGCGCGCGCGGCAGCTGGAGCACGCTCACCCGGGACCTGCTGACGGATCTGCGCAAGGGCGTGGGGCTCTCCAACACCAAGGCCGTCAAGCAGACCAAGATCATGCCCAAGAGGGTGCTGCGCTTGGTGGCCAAAGGCCGCGGCTTCCTGGACAACGTCACCATCTCGGCCACCGCGCACATGGCCGCCTTCTTCGCCGCCAGCCGCTGGCTGCTGCGCAACCAGGACGAGCGCGGCGGCTGGCCCATCATGGTCACCAGGAAACTGGGAGAAGGCTTCAAATCCTTGGATCCGGGCTGGTACTCGGCCATGGCGCAAGGCCAGGCCATGTCCACGCTGGTCAGGGCGTACCAGCTGACCAAGGAGCCGGCGTTCCTGAGCGCGGCGCTGCGCGCCACGGCGCCCTTCAAGCTGCCGGCGGAGCAGCGCGGGGTCAAGGCGGTGTTCATGAACCGGCACGACTGGTACGAGGAGTACCCCACGCAGCCCAGCTCCTTCGTGCTCAACGGCTTCATGTACTCCCTGATCGGCCTCTACGACCTGAAGGAGACGGCGGGCGAGAAGCTGGGCAAGGAGGCGCGGCTGCTCTACGAGCGCGGCATGGAGTCGCTCAAGGCCATGCTGCCGCTCTTCGACACCGGCTCGGGCAGCGTCTACGACCTGCGGCACTTCATGCTGGGCACGGCGCCCAACCTGGCGCGCTGGGACTACCACACCACGCACATCAACCAGCTGCAGCTGCTCAGCTCCATCGACGACGCGCCGCTCTTCAAGGACTTCCTCAAGAGGTGGAAGAGTTACCTGAGAGGAGGCCGGGCTAAGCACAACTGAGGATTTTTTGGGTTTTTTTTCCCTCCATCCTTCCACGCCTTTTTGATGGATTCTTCCCTAAAAAAGAAAAACAAAAAAAATGTGGGCCTTAAAACTGCTCCGGGGAAGGCGCGGCCCGGCGCGGGAAGGTTTGGGATTGGGACGCGACTCGGAGGTTGAGGTTGGGTTTTGTTGGGATTGGTTTTTTCCTTTCCCCAGGAAAAGGTTTGCAGAAGCCATAGAAGTCTTGGAAGTGCGGTCGCTGCCTGGAGAGCTCATCCAGGGCCTCTCAAAGCGGGATTTTGTGTCCGTGTTGGAGCAGCTCCTGTGGGATGAGCGCCGTCCACGGGAATCGCTCGGAGCCTGGGAGTGCAAAGTGTGGCTTTAAAGGGAGGGGGGGTTTCCTAGGGATTCGCTTTTTTGGGATGACAAATCCGCAGGTGGGATTTTTTGCCAGCTCTCTGCCTGGACATCCTGGAGCTGGAGGGGTTTTTCATGGAAAACACATGCCCGGAATCATGGAAGCACAACTGGGAGCCTGGAGCACACAGCCCCAGGTGACCAGCACCCCTGGGAGCTGGGATCCCTTATCCTGGTCATGGGAATTCCCTGGGAGCTGGGATCCCTTATCCTGGTCACTGGAATTCCCTCAGAGCTGGGATCCCTTATCCTGGTCACGGGAATTCGCTCAGAGCTGGGATCCCTTATCCTGGTCATTGGAATTCCCTCAGAGCTGGGATCCCTTTTCCCAGTGTCCCCTTGGAACTGGGATCCCTTATCCTGGTCACTGGAATTCTCTCAGAGCTGGGATCCCTTTTCCCAGTCACTGGAATTCCCTCAGAGCTGGGATCCCTTATCCCAGTCCCTGGAATTCCCTCGGAGCTGGGATCCCTTTTCCCAGTCACTGGAATTCCCTCAGAGCTGGGATCCCTTATCCCAGTCCCTGGAATTCCCTCGGAGCTGGGATCCCTTTTCCCAGTCACTGAAATCCCTTTCCCTTATCCCGGTGTTCCCTCAGAGCTGGGATCCCTTTTCCTGGAGCTCCATGTTTTCTATGGGATTTTGGAATTCCGTCTGGGAGGTTCCTCAGAGCTTTGGGGACGTTTTTGGGAATTGCTGAGCGGGACATGGAGCTCGTCTGGAGTCCCTCAGGAAATTCAAGAATTCGGGAATTTTCATTTTTCTCCTGCTCCAGCCCATCCAGCAGTTGAATGATTCCATCCCAGAGGTTTTTCCAGCTCTCCCTGTGCTGGAATTCCCAGAGAAGCTGTGGCTGCCTCTGGATCCCTGGAATGTCCAAGGCCAGGCTGGAGCAGCCTGGGGCAGTGGAAGGTGCCTATGGAATGGGATGAGCTTTAAGGTCCTTCCATGGTTCCATGATCCCAAACTCCTGGGTGGACTTTGGGAATTCCCACTGCTCCTGTTCCATGTTTGAGCTGATCCCAATCCCAAAATCCCGGGCACCAGGACAACACCCATCTCCATCTTTTTTTTGCTTTCACTTTTTGAGGCTTTTCCTTCATTTCCCGGCTTTAATCCGCGTGCTCCGGTCGGATCCATCCATCCAATGGATGGCACAGGAGAAATTCCAATACCAAAGGTAGCAGGGGGGAAGTTTTTCCATGCCCATGGAAACCCGACGGACACAAACCCACCCCAAACCTGGGATTCCTTCCCAAAAAAATCTGCTCCTTCCCAAAAATCCGCTCCATCCTCCTCCCGTGTGTTCCTTCCATCTTTTTCCCAGCTGGAAAACCCGGAGAGACTCCTTGGGTGCTGCTCCAGGATGGTTTTGGTGCCTTCCAGAGGCCAGAATTCCTCTTGGTTGGGATTTTTGGGAATTGATGCCGATGGTGGGGTTGGAGCGCGGCAGATTTTCCCGCTCCAGAAGCGCTCGGAATTTTGGGATGGACATTCCAAGGTTGTCCCTCCTGTCCCACCTCCTGTCCTTCCATCGCCTTCTGGTGGAACTTCCAGGAATCCCCAGAGGCTGCAAATCCATGGAGAATCCGTGGGAATTCCTGATATTCCTGAAGTTCTGTTGTGCACTGGAAGAGGATCCTTGACCGTGCCAGCAGTGCCCAAAACCTCATGGAATTTTTTACAATTTGGGATCTTTTTGTTCATTTTCCATCTTCAAACTCCTGGAGATCTTTGGGACCAAGATCAGCTCTGATCCCAGATTTTTACCCGGAGATCTCTTCCCATGGGATCCCCTCTCCATGGACACCCCCACCCCAACAACACAAGCACAACCCTCCCTGGAATCCAGACATTCCCTGAAATCCAGGGGATCCCCTGGAATCCAGACATTCCCTGAAATCCAGGGATTCCCTGGAAGCCGCTCATTCCCGTTCTCCTCCTCCCCGGGCGTGGCTTGGCTGGGATTTTGTTGGATTTTCCGGGATTTTCCCGAGGATCCCGATGGAAAATATGCAATAATTTGTTTACAGGATGCTCCGGGCAGGGCGCTCCTCCGGGAAGCTCTTTAAGCACAATGTGCACAGGATAGTTTTGTATTCCACCCCTCCGGAATTTTTTTGGCGGGAAGAGGTTCTCCTACGTTTCTATGGGACATTGGGAATGCTTGGAAAGCTTTCTAAGACTGGGAAATAAATTTTTTTATCTTAAGGAAAAAAACCTTGGGATGTTGGTGTTATTTGGGGATTTTTCCAAGTATTTTATTTTCCAAATATATTCCAAGTTTGTTTTTTTTTCCTGTGGTGGGTTTGAGGTGTCACGTTTTTAAAGTGTTTTTTTTTCCTTCTGGAAAAGTGGGAAAATATGGATTTTTCTCATTAATCAAGAGTTTGGTGATTGAGGGAAGGAGCACAAGTGGTGGATTCCTGGTGGGAATTATTCCCGGTGAATCCAGCTCCTTTGGGATTTGTTCAATGAGGATTTTAATGTGAGCGGTCCCTAAAATTATCCCGATGTTGGGAATGGGGAAATGCAGCTGCAGGGAATCCCAGAGCCCCTTCCAGGAATCCAGGGATTGGCATCAGGGATGGAGTGGCAGGGAATGGCTGGAAAAGGGCAGATTTAGATGGATATTGGGAAGGAATTCCCAGGATTCTCCAGAGTGATTCCCATTCCTTGGCAGGACGGGATTGGAAAGATCCTTGAGCATCCCTGAGGGTGAGAATGGAATTCCAGAGCCCTGGGAAGTTGTGTCCAGGGAAAAACCAGTGCTGGCAGGATGGGGTTAATGCCCAGGAATTCCCAGGATTTTCCCATGGGATTGAAATTTGGGAAGAGCTGGGAATCCACCAGCCCTGCCTGGCTCCGCTTCTCCCAATTCCTCAATAATTAAGGGATAATATTTCATAATAATTAATAAACAGTAATAATAAATAAGTCAAACTAGTTGTTATTAATAATAATTGATAAGTAATAATAAGTAATAATACTAGCACTAATTAATAAATAATTAATAATAGCTAATGATAATTGATAGTAATAAATAATGAACTGAGCCAGCCTGCTTCTCCCTCTCCATCCCTCTGGAATCTCCTGCTCTCCAAACTTTGGGAAAACCGTTCCCAGCAGCTGCAGGAAAAACGGAATTTTGGGGAAGCAGGATGGGGTTTTGGATTTTGAGGGAAAAGCAGTGAATTTTTAGGAAGCAGGACGGGATTTGGGATTTTGTGGGAAAAGCAGAGGATTTTTTGGGAAGCAGAACAGGGAACTCACCAGGTCCCGCTCTGCTGAGGATTTATTCCCACCCAGCTGGGAAAAATCCAGGAATGAGCTGGGAGGGCTGGAATTCCCAGGCTGCTCTGGAAGAGCTCCGGGAGTTTTCCAGCGGCGCTGGGAGCGAGAGATGCGCGGCGAGGGCTGGGAATTGGATTTTTTTTTCCTGCTTTTTTTCCACTTCCTCGCCGCTGGATCCGATCCCGGCCGCGTTTGGCCGCGCTGATTTCCGGGTTTATTTGGGAACCTTTTTCCTTGCACGGGGCAGGATTCATTCTCTCCCAAAAACTTGGAATTGCCGGCTTGTGGGATCATCCCTGACGGGATCGTGCCTCTGGAAAAGCCGCCCCCGCCCGGCCGGGAATTCCATGTGGGCAGAGTTTGGATCCAGCTGAGTAATCCCGGGATTTGGAGGCAGCGCTGGAAAACGCCGCATCCCGAGCAGCTCCGTGAGTCCCGGTTTTTTCCCCGCTCCTCTCCGGCATTCCCAACTTTTCCCGTTGATCCCGACGCTCAGCATTCCCGGGAAGTTGGGGAATTCGGGACACGCGCGTGGGAAAGGGAAAGGTGGGGAAAAAAAAAGGGAAAAGTGCCGGGAGCGCTGGAGCACCGCGAGCATTCCCGGCCCTCCCGCTGCTCCGGTACCGGGGGGATCGCGGAATTCCCGGGAAGTTCCCCCGGGGAGCGGGATGGGGTCCGGGATCCCCCAATCCCGGCTGGGAGAGGGCGGATTTCTGGCATGGAAAAAGCTGCCGCTCCCGGCGGATCCCGGCGAATTCCAGCGGCAACAACAACTCCCACAAAGCCGCCGTTGTCCCGCCGGGAATGATCCTGGCACGGCCCGCGCCGCTCCCGGAGTTTTCCAGCGCCGCTGGAAAAGAGCTCGGGGCTGGCCGCGAATTCCTGAATATTCCCAGCTATGGAAAAGCGCCGCTGGAGCTGGCACGGAGCGAGGGATGTGCCAGGGAGAACCGTGCCAGGGGGAGGGAGGGATTTTCCATAGGGATGGTATTCCATGGGGAAGGAGGTGACACCGGGAGGGATATTCCATAGGGAAGGATGTGACATGGGGAAAGGAAAGGAAAGGAAAGGAAAGGAAAGGAAAGGAAAGGAAAGGAAAGGAAAGGAAAGGAAAGGAAAGGAAAGGAAAGGAAAGGAAAGGAAAGGAAAGGAAAGGAAAGGAAAGGAAAGGAAAGGAAAGGAAAGGAAAGGAAAGGAAAGGAAAGGAAAGGAAAGGAAAGGAAAGGAAAGGAAAGGAAAGGAGAAAAAGGAAAAGGAAAGCTGTGCCATGGGAAGGAAAGGGAAGGAGAAAAAGGAAAAGGAAAGCTGTGCCATGGGCAGAGGACGGTGACAAGGACAGGGCCGGGCTCCTGGCAGTGGGAGGGTGGCAGTGGGGACAGGTTGGTGCCAGGAGGGGACATTCCCAAGGACAACCTGGGATGAACCGGGAGCTGCCGGGCTGGAGAGGGACCGGGGGGAACCGGGGGGAGGAGGAGGAGGAGGAGGAGGAAGAAGAGGAGGAGGAGGACGTGGAGGAGATTAAGGAGGAGGAGGAGGAAGAAGAGCAGGAGGAGGAAGAAAAGCAGGAGGAGGAGAAGGAAGAAGAGCAGGAGGAGGAGGAAGAAGAGGAGGATGAAGCTGTTGCAGTCACCTGAGTGAAGCTGCAGCACTGGCAGAGGTCACAGCCCCACTATATCCCCATCCCAAACCCATTCCCGGCTGGGAAGGGCCCGAGGAGGAGGAGGAGGAGGAGGAAGCAGGGCTGCGTGTGCCCAGCCCCTGTGACTCACTGAGCTCCGAAACCACAAATTCCTGCCTGAGGCCGGGCCTGGAGCCGCCTCCTCTGTCCCAGAGCCACGGGGAACTGGGAATGGGGAACAGGAATTAGGAATGGGGAATGGGAGAATGGGGAATTGGGGAATGGGAGAATGGGGAACAGGGAATTGGAAATGGGGAACTGGGAAGAGAGAACAGGGAATTGGGAACAGGGAAGAGGGAATTGGGAATGGGGAACAAGGAACAGGGAAGAGGGAATGGGGAACAAGGAACAGGGAAGAGGGAATTTGGAATGGGGAATGGGGAACAGGAGCAGATTCCAGCCTGGCCTTGGACACTCCCGGGGATCCAGGGCAGCCACAACTGCTCTGGGAATTCCAGCCCAGCCAGGAATTCCTTCCCAATATCCCATCCATCCCTGCCCTCTGCCACTGGGAGCCATTCCCTGTGTCCTGTTCTCCATCCCTTGTCCCAGTCCCTCTCCAGCTCTCCTGGATCCCTTCAGGCTCTGGAAGGAGCCCTGAGCTCTCCCTGGAGCTTCTCTCAGTTCAGGTCCCATTTCCACCACGGAAAAACACCGGAATTCTGTGGGATCTGGGGGCTGCAGACTCCAACAGCTCCTCGGTGGTTCCAGAGCCCGGGAAGCTCCGGAATCCCGTCTAATCTTTAACTGGAGGCGTTTCCAGCGGGGTTGTGTTGCTTCATTGCTCTCCTGCCTCGTTAATTTTTCCCTCCCTCTCCAGCCATTCCCGGTGTTCCGGAGTTTTCCTGGCGCTGCCTCACACCGGAGCTGCCCAGGGCAGAGGTAGAGCCTGGGATGGGAGGAATCCAAGGGGAATTCCAGGGGCTGAGGGGGTTCTTTGGGAATGGCTCAGTGGCACATCCAAAGGCTGATTCCCAGTGGGAAGTTGGGATGGCTGGAGCAGCCCAGGATGCTGCAGAGGCTCCGGGAGCTCTCGGAATCCTGGGAATCCAGACCCTTGAATTCCTCTGGATCCTGCTGGGATCAAGCTGAGCCAGAGCATGGAGCAGGAGCTCCCTTCCCGCTTTTCCTGCTCCGGGTGGTCCCTGGCAGGAGGGAAGGAGGGATCATGGATTTTTCCCTTTGTTCCCAGAGCGGAGGCGGCGCTACCGACACCAGGATCGGGTAAGAACCGGAGCCAGGATATTCCATGGGGATCCACCTGTGTCCCTCCTGCTTCCCAAGGGGCATTCCTGCATCCAGGGATCTCAGTGGGATCCCCAGGGGATCCCCAGCTGTTCCCACATCCCTCTGATCTGCTGGAATTCCTGTCCCTCTGGGAACTGGGATCATCCATCTCCTGCTGCTCCTTGGGGATCCCAACAGCCCTCGGGGGATGGATGCTCCCCGTCCCACGGGAACCCTCTGGGATCCAATTCCACCTCCCAGGAATTCTCATCCCCTCCAGGATCGTGGTGGGAGCGGCGCCATTCCCGGGGGATGTGGCCAGGAGGGCTTTGAGCCATCCCATGGGAAGCTGAGCTGGAAAATCCCCGGGATCCGGAGCCGACCATGCTGAGCTCCAAGCCCCGGCTGCTCCGCGCCCACCAAGTGCCCGAGGTCAGCGGGAATTCTCTCCCTGATCCCGAGGATCTGTGGGATTTGGGATGGGATAGGAACAGTGGGGAGGGGCACAGCTGTGTCCGACTCTGGGATTTTGGGGATACTCTCCATTCATTCCCATCTCCATCCCCATTCCCGTTCCTGTTCCCATCCCCATCCCCATCCCCATCCCCATCCCCATCCCCATCCCCATTCCCATCCCCATCCCCACTCCCATTCCCATATTCCCATTCCCATCCCCATCCCCATCCCCATATTCCCATTCCCAATCCCCCAGAGCTACCGGGAGCCGGGAATTCTCTCCGGGTACCGCCCTCCCCGGAGCTCGGTCTCCGAGTGCCTGCTCAGCCTCTTCGGGATGAACAACGAGACCCTCAACATCTGGACACACCTGGTGCCCGCCGGGTGAGTGCCCTCGGCCCTGGGCACACCTGGGGGTGCTCTCAGACCCTGGGCACACCTGGGCACACCTGGGGGTGTCCCTCAACACCTGGGCACACCTGGGCACACCTGGGGGTACCCTCAACACCTGGGCACACCTGGGGGTGCTCTCAGACCCTGGGCACACCTGGGCACACCTGGGGGTGTCCCTCAACACCTGGGCACACCTGGGCACACCTGGGGGTACCCTCAACACCTGGGCACACCTGGGGGTGCTCTCAGACCCTGAACACACCTGGACACACCTGGTGCCCGCCGAGTGAGTGCCCTGGGCACACCTGGGGGTGTCCCTCACACACCTGGTGAGTGCCCTCAGCTTCTGGGCACACCTGGGCACACCTGGAGGGGGCTCCTGAACATCTGGAAACACCTGAACACACCTGGGTGTGCCCTCAGCACCAGAACACATCGGGTGGGTGCCCCTTAACTCCTGGGCACACCTGGTTCCCACCTGGGCACACTTGGGCACACCTGGGTATGCTGTCAGCCCCATGGCACACCTGGGCACATCTGGGGTTGCTCTCAGCCACTGAACACACCTGAGCACACCTGGAGGGGGCTCCTTAACATCTGGACACACCTGAACACACCTGGGTGTGCCCTCAGCACCAGAACACATCGAGTGGGTGCCCCTTAACTTCTGGGCACACCTGGGGTTGCTCTCAGCCCCTGAACACACCTGGAGGGGATTCCTGAACATCTGGAAACACCTGAACACACCTGGGTGTGCCCTCAGCACCAGAACACATCGAGTGGGTGCCCCTTAACTCCTGGGCACACCTGGTTCCCACCTGGGCACACCTGGGCACACCTGGGGGTGTCCCTTAACACCTGGGCACACCTGGAGGGTGCTCCTTAACATCTGGACACACCTGAACACACCTGGGTGTGCCTTCAGCACCAGAACACATCGGGTGGGTGCCTCTTAACATCTGGGCACACCTGGTCAGTGCCCTCAGCTTCTGGGCACACCTGGGCACATCTGGAGGTGCCCTCAACACCTGTGCACACCTGGGGGGTGCCCCTTAACACCTGGGCACACCTGGGCACACCTGGGCACACCTGAGCATGCCCTCAGCCCCATGGCACACCTGGGCACACCTGGAGGTGCCCTCAACACCTGGGCACACCTGGTGCTCACCTGATTGGTGCCTGTAGCCCCTGGGTACATCTGGTGCCCCCCTGGGCACACCTGGGCACACCTGGTGGGTGCCTTTAGTCCCTGTGCACACCTGGGCACACCTGTGTTCACCTGGGCACACCTGGAGGTGCCCTCAGCCGCTGGGCACATCTGGCACCCCTCTGTGCTCACCTGGGCACACCTGTGCACACCTGGTGCTCACCTGGTGGGTACCTTTAGCCCCTGGGCACACCTGGGCACACCTGGAGGTGCCCTCAGCCCCTGTGCTCACCTGGTGCCCACCTGTGCACACCTGGTGACCCCTCTCATTCCCTCAGGTATTTCCTCTGGCTGCTCCTGGCGCGGCTCCGGGATTCCGGGGTGGAGCCGGGGGCGGGGCCGTTCCTGGCCTACCTGGGCACGTGCGCGCTGTACCCGCTGGCGTCGAGCGCTGCCCACACCTTGGGGGCCGTGGGCGGGCACGGCCGGCACCGCGCCTACTGCTGCGACTACGCCGCGCTCAGCCTCTACAGCCTGGGTGAGCCCGGCCTAAGGGCCGCGGGGGCTGAGCCCGGCTTTGGGAGGTCGCGGGGATTGAGCTCGGGTTTATGGGGTTTTGGGAATTGAGCTCGGGTTTATGGGGTCTCAGGGCTGAGCCTGGCTTTGGGGGATCACGGGGATTGAGCTTGGTTTTGGGGGGTTTCAGGGATTGAGCCCGGCTTTGGGGGGTCTTTGGGATTGAGCTCGGGTTTATGGGGTTTTGGGATTGAGCTCAGGTTTGGGAGTCGCGGGGATTGAGCTCGGCTTTTGGGGGGGTCACGGGGATTGAGCTCGGGTTTATGGGGTATTAAGATTGAGCTTGGCTTTGGGGGGTCGTGGGGATTGAGCTTGGGTTAATGGGGTTTTGGGGATTGAGCTGGGGTTAATGGGGTTTTGGGGATTGAGCCTGGCTTTAGGGGGTCTTCAGGATTAAGCTTGGGTTTATGGGGTTGTGAGGATTGAGCTCGGCTTTGGGGGGTTTCAGGGATTGAGCTCGAGTTTATGGGGTTTTGGGGATTGAGTCCAGCTTTGGGGGATCTCAGGGATTGAATCCAGTTTTGGGGGATTTTGGGGATTGAGCTTGGGTTTACGGGGTTTCAGGGATTGAGCTCGGGTTAATGGGGTTTCTGAATTTCAGCCTGGGTTTGTGAGATTTTGGGAATTTAGCCTGGATTTATGGGATTTTGGGAATTTTGGGAATAGGAGGAGCCTGGGTTTGTGGGGTTTCAGGAATTTAGCCTGGGTTTATGGGGTTTTGGGAATTCTGGAGGTGGGAGGAGCCCGGGTTTGTGGGATTTTGGGGATTTAGCCTGGATTTATGGGATTTTGGGAATTTAGTATGGATTTATTGGATTTCAGGAATTTCGGGAACAGGAGGAGCCCAGGTTTATGGGATTTTGGGAATTCTGGGAATGGAAGGAGCCTGAATTTACTGGATTTTGGGAATTTAGCCCAGGTTTATGGGATTTTGGGAATTTAGCCATATTTATGGGATTTTGGGATTTCTGGGAATGGGAGGAGCCTGGGTTTATGGGATTTTGGGAATTTAGCTGGGGTTTATTGGATTTTGTGAATTCTGGAGGTGGGACAATAGCCCAGATTTATGGGATACCACATCCTGAGGGGAGGTTCGGGGTCAAGCTGCAATTCCAGGATATTCCCACAGCTCCACGCCCCTCCAGCCCCTCTGGAATGCTCCCTGTTCTGGAGATTCCCATTCCTTCTCAATGTTCCAACCCGGAGCTGACAGCTGAGCCCAGGAGGATGGGGAATTCCATGGGAATTCCATGGGAATTCCGGGATTCCCGCTGTGCTTCCAGGCTCGGCGCTGGCGTATTCCGCCTACGTATTCCCACCGGAATGGGTCGGGAGCACATTCCATAATTTCTACGTTCCCGTGGCCGTGTTCAACTCCGCGCTCAGCACCGGCCTGTCCTGCTATTCCAGGTGGGATCCAACGGCACCGGGAATTCGGGATGGAGGGTTTGGTCATGGATCGGGACAGCCGGGAGGTCGGGAAGGGGAAACAGGGAATTTTCCCGGTGGGAAATGAGGAGAATTCCGTGATGGAAATGTGGGATAATGGGAGAACTTGGATTCTGGGAAGTTCCAAAGGGGATTTATGGAATACTAGAATGGTAGAATGTAGAATTCCCAGTGTATCCCATGTGGAATTCCCAGTGTATCCCATGTGGAATTCCCGGTGTTTCCCAGGTTTCTGGAGGCAGAGCGGCCTTGCCTGAGCAAAGTTTCCCGAACTTTGGCCTTTGTGTATCCCTACATTTTCGACAGCATCCCAGTTTTCTACAGGGTGAGTATCCCACAAAATCCTGGAAAATTTCAGCTACCTCAGCCTGGAATTATTTGGGAAAACAATTCCCAGCTCGGGGTTTGAAAGGCAAACAAACTCCGGCAGGAAAAGGCTCACGGATATTTTTTCCTGCTCCGAGTGCCGGCAGATTCCTCTCACTTCAAAGGGCTGGAAAATTCCTGCCTTGGGAGGCTGGGAGGGGCCTTTTCCAGGGATTTAACTGGAGCAGGGTGGGAATTTGGGGAGGTAGGAGTGGGGGTGAGGGGAGTGGGGAAGTGGGAATGGCTGTGGCTCCTTTGGGATGGATGGATGGATGGATGGATGGATTGAACAATTCACAGATGGATGAGTTGATTGGATGGATGGATGAATGGACTGAAGGATTCATGGATGATGGATGGATGGATGGATGGATGGATGGATGGATGGATGGATGGACGGACAGATGGATCCTTATTTTTCCTGGAATTGGGTTGGGTGGAAAACTGGGAATGGCTGTGGCTCCTTTGGGATGGATGGATGGATGGATGGACGGGTTGAAGGATTTTTGGATGAATGGATGCATGGATTGAAGGATTCATGAATGGATTCATGGAAGGACTGAAGGACTCATGGATGGATGAAGGGATGGATGGATGGAGGGAAGGAAGGATTCATGGATGGATGGATGGATTGAACAATTCATGGATGGATGGATGGATGGATGGATGGATGGATGGATGGATGGATGGAGGGATGGGTCACTCCCGTTTTTCCCGGCAGCTCTCCCGGAGCCGCTCCGAGGGCTCTCTCCCGCTGCATTCCCGGCACAGCCTCTGCGCCCTCCTCACCTTCCTGAGCTTCACCTCCCGCCTGCCCGAGCGCCTGGCGCCCGGGAGCTTCGACCTCATCGGTGAGCATTCCAGGGAATGCCGGGAATGAACCCTGGGAATGCAGGGAATGAACCCTGGGAATGGTGGGAATGAACCCTGGGAATGCAGGGAATGAACCCAGGGAATCCTGGAAATGAACCCAGGGAATCTCAAGAATAAACCCAGGGAGTGCCAGGAATAACCCCATGGGATCCCAGGAATTTACTCAGGAAATGCCAGGAATTAACCCCATAGAATCCTGGGAATAAACCCCCTGAGCCACAGGCATTGGGAATAGGAATTTGTGGGATGATCAAACCCCAGGAATTGGGAAAAAGAATTTGTAGAATAAATATTCCAGGTGAATATTTATTATGGATGCCAGATGAAGTGGGATGAGCACTATTCAATCCTGGAATCCTGGAATTCCGAGATGCTTTGGATGGGCAGTGACACCTCCCAATATTCCAGAGCACTCCAAGCTCCCGGAGCATTCTGTGGATTTGGAACCCACCTGGCCCAGCCAAACACCCATGGACTTCCCATGGAATTTCCATGGAATTCTTGGAATTTTCTGTCACAGGGCACAGCCACCAGGTTTTCCACGTCTGCGGGATTTTGGGAACGCTCTTCCAGCTGGAAGCCATCTCCATGGACATGGCGGAGCGGCAGGGCCGCTTCCCACTTCCCTCTTCCCTGGAAACCTTTGGATCCCTGGGAATGGGAGCAGCTGCCAGCCTGGCCATCCTCGGGATCTGCTTCCACAACCTCCGCCTGCAGCCTCTTTCCCAGGAAAAATCCCACTAGAATCAGGGATTGCCTCAGATTTCTGGGAGCAGCCGCATTCCAGAGGTGTCTATGGGGATGAGGGGGAGTTTGATGGCCTGGAAATCGTTCTTTGGGAATTTCCCAAGGGAAAACTGCACTGGTTTTGCCCATGGATGGGCTGGGAAACGCTTCCCATCCCATCATTATCCACAGGGAAAGCGTCAAATAATCGGGATTTGATCCCTGAAAGGGGAAGGAAGCGCTCAAAAGATCCCAAAGAATTCAGGATCCCTCAGGTCTGCCTTGGGGAGAAATCCAGGGAATGTTGGCATCCCAGTGAAGCCAAGCACTGCCTAATTCCTGTTTTCCCCTTGGAAGTGGCATTCCTTTGGAATTTCAAGCCTTGTGCTCAGCCCAAGTGCCTGGAAACGTGGGATGGAGGGATTGGAGTTTCCCTCCTGTTTTAATTCCCACTGTTTTCACTCATTATCCAGGAAAAGGGATTCCAGGAGAGCTCCAATGGGATGTTCCTGCAGGAAAGCTCTTCCAGGGTTTAATTCCAGGAAATCCTGGGAAGTTCATTCCCATGGGAATCCCACATGGGGGATGGAATGAAGAAATTCCATCCTGTTCCAGGTATTCCTGGGATGGATCCTGGGACAGGGAGAGCTCCACGCCCCAACCTCCCGGGATTTGGGATCCTTTGGGAAAAGGTTTTTAATGTTTTCCTGGGATGAGGGATGGGATTGGGATCCGTGGGGAGATGCCAGGAGAAAAGCAGGATTTGGGACAGCTCAGGGATTAAAAGCACCCTGGAGTTTTAAAGAATTCCCAGGATTTTCCCTCTGTTGTTCCTTGTTTTCCTTCCCTGCTGCTCCTGGATTTTGCAGGAAGAGCCTGGAGCTCTCGGCCTTTCCCAGGATCCAGGTTTTCCTCTTGGATTTTCCTGCTGCTTAATTCTTTGGGAATATTTCCCTGGATAATCCCACCAGTCTTCCATTAATTTCCTTTAATTGCTTTTGCTGCACTTTGGGAGCTGCTGGAATTTGGGATAACACAATAAAATCTGGGATGAACGGGTTAAATATGGGATAAATCAATCCTTGGGAAAGCTGGCTGGGATTTTCGGGATATTTATAAGCACTGGAATTGTTTTTCCAACGGTTTTATTAAATTAACATAAATCACTGATTTTAATCTGCTTAATAATAAAAATATTTCTGGGAAAACGAATCCCTTTGGAGATCATTGCTGATAATTCCAGAGTTTATTTACTTTGGGAGCTGCCGTGACCGGGGAGGAATCCGGCTGGGGTTGGAGAGCCCGGAAAAACATCAGGAATCATCCCAGAATTATTCCAGGTCGTTCAACTTCTGAACTGAAATCCTCCCGTCCTCTGCAATGTCGGGAATTTTGGGAAAACTGGGATGGGATGCCAGAATTCCACGGGATCCACCCAAGGAATGGGTGATGCTGGATCTTGGAGCAGCATAGGGAGAGGATTTTTCCGGCTTTTTACCAAAAATGTCTGGATTTTCCTCAATTCCCTTCCCAGGAGGAAGGAAAACTCCATATCCAGTTGTTCCAAGGAAATAAACTGGGATGTTTCTTTGTGGAATGTTAATCCACGGCAAATCCCAAAGAAATCCAGGAATTTTGAGACCAAATTCCAACGAACCTCCCTCATCCCTCCTTAAGCCACGAGGATTTGGAAAAGCTGGAAAAGAGCAGGAATTTCAGGGTCCTCCAGGTCATTTTATCCCCTTTTTTAATATCCTTGAAGTGCATCTTGGAAACATTCAGGAATTTGGAATAAAAATGGGAATTCCCTGGAATTTAAAAGGAATTGAATCCCCCTCCCCAGTTCCCCATTGGAATCCACTCCCTTGGCAGGAAATTTGCTTTTCTCTGGACTTGTTCTGCCGGATTTTTCCCACGTGTCCCAACATCACATTTCCATGGATCATTTCCCACAGGTTGGGAATTAACTCGCTTCCATCAGGTTGGGAATTAATTCCAACAGGTTGGGAATTAACTCATTTCCATATGGTTGGGAATAATTTCCAACAGGTTGGGGATTAACTAATTTTCATTGGGTTGGGATTTAACTCATTTTCCACATGTTGGGATTTAACTCATTTCCATTGGGTTGGGAATTAACTCCTTTCCATCAAGTTGGGAATTAATTCATTTCCTTTGGGTTGGGAATTAACTCATTTTCCACATGTTGGGAATTCACTCCTTTCCATCACGTTGGGAATTAACTGAGTGACTGAGCCACCTCCAGGCGGGCACACATAGAATCTCTGGCTCTGCACACACTCCGCATTCCACCTGTTTTCCTGAAAGATTAGAATTAAGCGGAAAAAACGGGGAAAAAAACCAGAAAAACGGGGATCGCCCGGGACCGGGATTCGAACCCGCGGTCGCATCCCTTCCACCGTGACGGCCAGCAGGGGGCGCCCGCGCCTCGAGCCGCGCCCCTTCGGCGTCGCCGTGCGTCGGTGACGTCACGGGCGGCGCGCGCGCTGATTGGCCGGATTTGAATCGCGGCGGGCGCGCGGCGGCCGCTCGGTGCCAGCGCGAGCCCCGGGCCCTGTCGCGACAGCGGCGGCGCCACCCGCGACATGAAGGCGGCGTGAGTGGCTCCACAGGCCCCGGGGCGGCGGGGAGGCGGCAGCTTTGGGGGGTCCCCGGGGTGGTGGGTGCCCCCGGTCCTGCTCGGCCTGTCCCTGTCCCGTGCCCGGTTCCTTCCCTGTCCCGGTCCTGTCCCGGTCCTGTCCCGGTCCTGTCCCGGTCCTGTCTCGGTCCGGTCCCGCTGTCCCCTCACGGCTCTCTCCCCTCAGTAGGGCCAAGACGCCGCGGAGGCCGAAGAAAGCCACGAACCCCACGCTGAAGGACCCGGTGGGGGTGAGTGCGGGGCTCATCCCGAATTCCCTGGTTCCCACTTCCCGAAATTCCCGGGATTATTGCCGTGTTCATCCCGAATTCCCTGGTTCCCACCTCCCAAAGTTGCCGGGGTTATTGCCAGGCTCATCCTAAATTCCCTGTTTCCCACCTTCCAAAGTTCCCGGGATTATTGCCGGGTTTATCCCAAACTCCCTGATTCCCACCTCTCAAAATTCCCGGGATTATTGCCGAGCTCATCTCGAATTCCCCTGATTCCCACTTCCCAAAATTCCCGGGATTATTGCCGTGTTCATCCCGAATTCCCTCGTTCCCACCTCTCAAAATTCCCGGGATTATTGCCGGGCTCATCCTGAATTCCCTGATTCCCAGCTTTATTGCCGGGCTCATTCCCAGGTTTGTTGCCGGGTTTATCCCCGTTTCCCTCATCCCACGTGTACTCCCGGGATCATTCCCGTTAATTCCCGGTTTATTTCCCCCGATCCCTGCCGTACTCCCGGGATCACTCCCGTTAATTCCCGGTTTATTTCCCCCCGTCCCTGTCGTACTGCCGGGTTCATTCCCGCAATCATTCCCAGTTTTGCTCCCGGTTTATTTTCCCAGTCCCAGGTGTCCTCCCGACGTCATTCCCAGTTTAATTCCCGGTTTTTCCCTCCAGTCCCGGGTTCATTCCCAGTTTCATTCCCAGTTTATCCCCCTGCAATCCCAGGTATACTCCTGTGTTCATTCCCAGTTTTATTCCCAGTTTCATTCCTGGTTTATTTTCCCCCGTCTCAGGTTCATTCCTGCTTTTTCTCCCCTATCCAGGTGTACTCCCATGTTCATTCCCAGTTTCATTCCCAGTTTATTCCCCCCAATCCCAGGTGTACACCTGTGTTCATTCCCAGGTTCATTCCCAGTTTAATTCCCATTTCCCTCCAACCACAGGGGTACTCCTGTGTTCATTCCCGGTTTCATTCCCGGATTTTCCCCAATCCCAGGTGTACTCCTGGTTTCATTCCCAGTTCCATTCCCAGTTTCATTCCCAGTTTTCCCCAGGTGTACTCCCGAGTTCATTCCCAGTTTCATTCCCAGTTCCATTCCCGGTCTCATTCGCGGTTTCATTCGCTGTTTTCTCAGGCGTACTCCCGGTCTCATTCCCATTTCCATTCCCGATCGCATTCCTGGTCTCATTCCCATTTTTCCCAGGTCTAGTCTCGGTCTCATTCCTGTTTCCATTCCCGGTTTTTCCCAGGTGTACTCATTCCCAGTCTCATTCCCGTTTTTCCCAGGTGTATTCCCGGTCTCATTCCCATTTCCATTCCCAGTCTCATTCCCGTTTTTCCCAGGTGTACTCCTGTTCTCATTCCCGTTTCCATTCCCGTTTTCCCCAGGAGTTCTCCCGTGTTCATTCCCGTTTCCATTCCTGTTTTTCCCAGGTGTACTCCCGGTCTCATTCCCGGTCTCATTCCCGTTTCCATTCCCGTTTTCCCAGGTGTATTCCCGGTCTCATTCCCGGTCTCATTCCCGTTTCCATTCCCGTTTTCCCAGGTGTACTGCCGCGTGCGCCCGCTCAGCCGTGCGGATCAGGAGTGCTGCATCGAGGTCATCAACAGCACCACGGTGCAGCTGCACCCGCCCGACGGCTTCCGCGTGTTCCGCAACGGCGAGTACCGCGAGGTACGGCTCCCAGCGGGAGCTCCTGCCTGGAATACAAAATTCCTGACGGGAATTCCTGAAATTCCTGCCTGGAATCCCAAATTCCTGCCTGGAACCCCAGATTCCTGATGGGAACTCCTGCCTGGAATCCAAAATTCCTGCCTGGAATCCCAAATTCCTGCACGGAATTCCCGAAATTCCTGCCTGGAATTCCTGCTTGGAATCCAGAATTCCTGCCCGCAATTCTTGCCTGGAATTCCCGAAATTCCTGCCTGGAATTCCTGCCTGGAATCCCAAATTCCTGCCTGGAATCCCAAATTCCTGCCTGAAATTCCTGCCTGGAACCCCAGATTCCTGCCTGGAATCCCAAATTCCTACCCAGAACTCCTGCATGGAATCCCAAATTCCTGACAGGAACTCCTGCCTGGAATTCCGGAAGTTCTGCCCGGAATTCCTGCCTGGAATTCCCGCGTGGAATCCCCAAAATTCCTGCCTGAAATTCCATGCAGGGATCTCAAATTCTTGCCTGGAATTCCAGAGTTCCTGCCCGCAATTCCTGCATGTAATTCCCGAAATTCCTGCCTGGACTTCCTGCATGGAATCCCAAATTCCTGCCCAGAGTTCCTGCCTGCAATTCCTGCCTGGAATCCTGAATTCATGCCCACAATTCCTGCCTGGAATTCCTGCCTGTAATCCCAAATTCCTGCCTAGAATTCCTGCCTGCAATTCCTGCATGGAATTCCCAAAATTCCTGCCTGCAATTCATGCCCGAAATTCCAAAATTCATTCCCGCAATTCCTGCCAGGAGTCCCAAATTCCTGCTTGCAATTCCTGCCTGGAAATTCCTTTTAAAATTCATTAAAATAATTCATTAAAAAAACATAAAACCAGCTTGAAATCTAGGACTATCAAAATTAATTAAAATTTTCATTACAATTCATTAAAAAATAAAACCAGCTTGAAATTCCTGACTGAAAAACTGAAACCAGACTGGAAAAAAATCCCAAATAAATCCAATTCCATGCGGGAACAGCTCCACTTGGATCTCAGTGGATGCTCCTTTGCTTGGATTCTGGGGGGGGATATTCAGAATTGGGAATTCTGTGCTCTGTGGGATCCTCTCCAGGCTGTGGAGCTGGAATTCCAGGTGCTTTTCCCTCTCTTGGCAGACCCAGTATTCCTTCAAGGAGGTTTTTGGCACTCTGGTGGTGCAGAAGGAGCTCTTTGATGTGGTGGCCAAACCTCTGGTGGAGGATCTGATCCGGGGCAAAAACGGTGAGCAGAGTTCCTGTCCTGTCCATTCCCAGGATTTCACCATTCCCAGGGTTTGGCTGGAATTGTGCCTCAGCTCCTCACACAAAATGGGATTTCAATTAGGGAATTGTATCCCACTGAAATTCCCACCAAACATGTGATTAATTAGGGAATTGTATCCCACTGAAATTCCCAATCCATTCCTGCTGTTCCAACTGGATTTTAGCTGGGGGGGAGCCATTCCCTTTATGGAATAGGATTCCTGGGATGGGAATGGATGATCCCAAAGTTTGGCTGGAATTGTGCCTCAGCTCCTCACACAAAATTGAATTTCACTTCTCTTGGGCTCTGCCCTTGAAGAAATGAAGGAAAATTTGGGGAAAAAATGGGAAATATTTAATTAATTTGGGAATTTCAGTGGGATACAATTCCCAATCCATTCCAGCTGTTCCAATGGGATTTCAGCTTGCAGAGAGCCATTCCCTTGGAAGCTCTTTATGGAATAGGAATCCTGGGATGGGAGTGGATGATCCAGTGCCATGGAAGTGCATCCAAATCCTTCTCCCTGCTCTCCCAGATTTTCCTGTGGTCTGTGGGAATTGCAGATTACCAAATCAGAATTTTGGCACTTTTAGCAAAGCGACATTTTCAACTCCCAAAAAGAGCAACAAAAGGCAAAAAAATTAAAGAAAGCATCACTTCCTAAACCATCAAATATCTGGGAAGGACATTAAAGCTCATCCCTTTCCATGGGCAGGGAAACCTTCCACTATCCCAGGAATGTTCCCATCCAGTCTGGAATATTCCAAGGCTGGTTTGTGTCTCTTGGAGGGGTGATGGATATTCCCAGCTGTGCCCATCACTGCTTTGAATGGTGTGGAATATTCAAGGTGGAATTTTTTCTTTTTTCCCCCCCCTAATCCCGTTGATTTCTCCCTTTTCCCTGCATCCCCAGGTCTCCTGTTCACCTATGGAGTGACAGGCAGTGGGAAGACCCACACCATGACAGGATCCCCTGGGGATGGGGGGCTCCTGCCCCGCTGCCTGGCCATGATCTTCAACAGCATCGGCCCCTTCCAGGCCAAGAGATTCGTGAGTGCCTCCCAAATCCTCCCCCAGCCCCAAACCCCTGGGTGTCTGCTCCAAACCTGCCTCTGGAAGGCTTGGAAGAGGGAAAAAATCCCAACTCCAGCATCCTGGTTCCAAAAGGGAATGAATTTCTAAACCATTCGATAATTTGGGGCTTGTTCCCCAAACCCATCCTGGGAAAAATCTGTGCAAAGCTCATGGGAAGGGATCCAGCCAGGAATGTTTCAGTGCTGCTGGCCAAGGTGTTCCCTTCCTCCTTAGGAATTAATCTTTAATTAATCATGCAGTTGTATCCCACTGAAATTCCCAATCTATTCCTGCTGTCCCAACAGGTGATTTCAACACATTCCATGGCTTTTTTTTTTTTCCCTGGAATCACTGAAAAACACTGGTTTGGAGCTCCATATTTCCATATTATTCCACTTCACTGCAGTAATTCCCATAAAACCAAAAATTAACTGTCTGCTCATGAAATTAAGGATGTTTTTCCAAAGATGTGCCTAAAATATACTGAAATAATCCTGGAATTCTCAACCTTGGGAGCTTTTATAAAACATTATTTTGCAACTTGTTTCTGTCAGATCTTGCTGGGTCGAGCACTAATGAGGGGCATGTCATTAATAAATTAACAGCAGCCTAATCAGACTAATTAATGCTTTGCTGGCCAGCACCTGGATGTTGGAATTGTCTGAAATTCCTGGTTTTTCCCTCAGGTTTTCAAGCTGGATGACAAGAACGGGGTGGACGTGCAGAGCGAGGTGGAGGCTCTGCTGGAGCGCCAGAGGAGGGAAGCCCTGCCCACCCCAAAAACTCCAGCTGGGAAGTGAGTGACTCTGGGAATAGCAGAGGGAATTTGTTCCCTAGAAATGGGATTTCCCTTCTCTCAGGCTCTTCCCTTGAAGAAATGAAGGAAAAAATTGGGGGGGAAAAAAATAAGGCAAATATTTAATTAGTTAGGTAATTGTATCCCACTGAAATTCCCAATCTATTCCTGCTGTTCTAACAGGAGATTTCAGCTTGGAGGAAACCATTCCATGGCTTTTATTCCTGAATTTTTTCTGTTTTCCCCTTGGAATTTTTTCTGTTTTCCCCTTGGAATTTTTTCTGTTTTCCCCTTGGAATTTTTTCTGTTTTCCCCTTGGAATTTTTTCTGTTTTCCCCTCGGAATTTTTTCTGTTTTCCCCTCGGAATTTTGAGACCTTTTCCCCTCAGAATTTTGACCTTTTCTCCCAGAATTCCAACCATGGAATTCCCTCAGTTGGATCATGGAATTTCCTCCATTGGATCATGGAATTCCTACCATGGAATTTCCTCCATTGGATCATAAAATTCCAACCATGGAAATTCCTCCATTGAATCATGAAATTGCAACCATGGAAATTCCTCTGTTTGGATCGTGGAATTTCCACCATGGAATTCCCTCAGCTGGATCATGGAATTCCCTCCGTTGAATCATGGAATTCCAACCATGGAATTTCCTCCGTTGAATCATGGAATTTCCTCCATGGAATCATGGAGTTCCAACCATGGAGTTCCCTCAGATGGATCATGTCCTCCATCGAATCATGGAATTCCAACCATGGAATTCCCTCCATTGAATCACAGAATTCCAGCTCCTGGCCCTGCACAGGACCCCCCAAAAGCAGAATTTTCCCGAATATCTCTCATTTCCCCACCCAACCCCTCAGATCTACCCTGGCACGTTCTGGCTCCCTAGAAATCCCATCCCCAATCCCTCTTTCTTGCCCCAGGAGGCAGCTGGATCCCGAGTTTGCCGACATGATCGACATCCAGGATCACTGCAAGGTGGAGGAGGTGGACGAGGACAACGTCTACGGCGTCTTCGTGTCCTACATCGAGATCTACAACAACTACATCTACGACCTGCTGGAGGAGGCTCCCTTCGACTCCATCAAACCCAAGTGAGTCCCAAAAGCACATCCCAAACCGGGATCCTGGGCTTGGGAATCGCCTCTGGAACAGGGGGATGAGGACAAGGTCTGGAGTGTCACTGTGTCCTGTCCCAACATCCAACACCTCCTTTGAGCCCATCAAACACCAGGGAGATTGGGAATTCCCAGATTCCCAGTCCTGGCAGGATTTTCTAGGATTTGCACTGGGGTTTTTGGTTCTAACCTTAGGGAGCTTGGCTCAGAATTCCTGGGAATCCCAGTCCTGGCAGGATCTCCACTGTGGTTTTTGATTCTAACCTTAGGGAGCATGTCTCAGAATTCCTGGGAGGATTTTCTAGCATCTCCACCATGATTTTTCTGGTTTTAACCTTAGGGAGCTCAGAATTCCTGGGATCCCAATCCTGGGAAGATTTTCTAGGATCTCCACTGTGGTTTTTTGTTCTAACCTTAGGTAGCATGGCTCAGAATTCCTGGGAATCCCAGTCCTGGCAGGATCTCCACTGTGGTTTTTGATTCTAACCTTAGGGAGCTCAGAATTCCTGGAAATCCCAATCCTGGGAGGATTTTCTAGGATCTCCACTGTGGTTTTTTGTTCTAACCTTAGGGAGCATGGCTCAGAATTCCTGGGAATCCCAGTCCTGGCAGGATCTCCACTGTGGTTTTTGATTCTAACCTTAGGGAGCTCAGAATTCCTGGGAATCCCAGTCCTGGCAGGATTTTCTAGGATTTGCACCATGGTTTTTTGTTCTAACCTTAGGGAGCTCAGAATTCCTGAGAATCTCAGTCCTGGCAGGATTTTCTAGGATTTGCACCATGGTTTTTGGTCTAACCTTAGGGAGCTTGGTTCAGAATTCCTAGATTCCCAGTCCTGGCAGGATTTTCTAGGATCTCCACTGTGGTTTTTTTTGTTCTAACCTTAGGGAGAATGACTCAGAATTCCTGAGAATCACTGTTAAAAACACATGGAAAAGAATCCAGACAGGAATGTTTCAGTGCTGATGGCATGGTGCTCCCTTCCTTGTTAGGCTGGGTGATTCATAAGCAAATGTTAATTAGGCGATTGTATCCCACTAAAATTCCAAATCTGTTCTAACAGGTGATTTCAACTTGGAACAAACCATTCCATAGATTTTTTTTCCCTGGAAACAGTGAAAACCACTGGTTTGTTTCCATATTATCCCACCTTATATCAATAATTCCCAGAAAAACAGAAATTAGGGATATTTTGTGATAATTTTTAGGGATTTTTTCAGGAATATTTTGTGATAATTTTTAGGGTTATTTTTTAGGGATATTTTGTGATGTCTAAAATCTAAATTCCTCTTGGAATCCATGGATTGAAATTCCATTAAAGGAGCCCCTCTGTCCTGTGTAATTAAGGTTGATTAACAAAGATTAACGAAGGCAAATCAAACTGGGAGCTTCTCCAGTGTCCTCATTCCAGAAGGATTTGGATCTCTGGGAGTGCTTTTAAAAACATTTAGTGTTTAAAAGCATTTATAATAAAATGTTTTTTTAAACATTAAAATTTTAAACATAAAAATAAAAATATTAAAAGGTGCTTATTTCCAAAGCCCATCCTAAAAAAAAAAAAAGAAATCTGGGATTATTTCTCCCTCTGGAAGCTGCAGTGTGGAAAGATCTGAGGCAGAAATCAAAGATTTAATATTTTTTCCCCGTTTTTTTGGTAGGTGGAACAGTTGCAACACTCCTGTGAGAAATGGAGACTTTGTGTATGTGTCCAATGTCTTATTCCCATTATTCCACTGCTGTTTGCCTTGATTAGGAGCAGAAAATTCCCTGCCTTTCCTTGCTTTCCTAGGAAATCTAGGATGCTCTCCTTGCTTCTGTGTGCTTGTAGAAAAGCAATAGCTGCCACCAAAGCAATTAATTGCAATTAAATAGCTGCTAATTAGAGCAGTAGCTGGAGTGTCACTAATCCTGGCTGTGTGTCCGTGTCCTCTATTCCCTCTTCCACCTTTTAGATGGAGAATTGACCTTTTCTCTTGGAATTTTGTTTGTTTACCCCTCAGAATTTTTGATGTTTTCCCTCAGAAGTTTTTCACATTTTCCCCTCAGAATTTTATCTCTTTTCCCTTTTAATATTTGAACTTTTTCCTCAGCATTTTGGATTATTTTTCCCTCAGCATTTTTGACCCTTTTCCCCTCCGAATTTTGACCCTTTTCCCCTCAGCATTTTGAATGATTTTCCCCTCAGCATTTTGAATGATTTTCCCCTCAGAATTTTGGATGATTTTTCCCTCAGAATTTTGACCATTTTTGCCCCTGAATTTTTGATGTTTTCCCTCAGAAGTTTGAACATTTTCCCTTCAGAACTTTGAACTTTCCCCTCAGAATTTTTTGACCTTTCCCCCCTCAATTTTAACAATTTTTCAGTCAGAATTTTGGATGATTTTCCCTCAGCATTTTTGGCCTTTACCCCTCAGAATTTTGACTCTTTTCCCTCGGAATTTTTGATGTTTTCCCCTCAGAATTTTTGTCATTTTCCCCTCAAAATTTTTGTCCTTTTATCCCTCAGATTTTTTTGTCATTTTCCCCTCAGAATTTTGACCCTTTTCCCTCAGCATTTTTGATGTTTTCCCCTCAGAATTTTGGATTATTTCCTCCTTAGAATTTTTGACATTTCCTCCTTAGAATTTTTGACATTTCCTCCTCAGAATTTTTGATATTTCCTCCTCAGAATTTTTGTCATTTTCCCCTCAGAATTTTTGTCCTTTTATCCCTCAGAATTTTTTTACATTTTTCCCTCAGAATTTTTGTCGTTTTTCCCTCAGATTTTTTCCCTTTTCCCACTGAATTTTGCCCTCCAAGAAGATCTGCATGGCAGGAAGCTCCCCAGACAACTCCACCCTAATGGGATTTATTTATTTTCCCTTTTTCCCCTTATCCCAAAGACCTCCCCAGTCCAAAATCCTTCGGGAAGACCAGAACCACAACATGTACGTGACGGGCTGCACCGAGGTGGAGGTCAAATCCACAGAGGAAGCTTTTGAAGTCTTTTGGAGAGGTAAAAAAAAAATAAAAAATTGGAATTTATTTGATCCCAAATCCCATCACCTTAAACATTATCCACGAAATTCCACTGGAATAACTCCATCCCACTTTGGGCATTTCCAGGGATGGAGCATCTCTGGGCATTTTGGGGTTTCACCATTCCCAGCCCTTCCCAGTATCCCACAGTTCCCATCATTTCACAGCTGTGAAATCCCAAATCCCTTGGGAAAACCCAAATCCATTGGGAAACCTCAAATCCTAAATCCATTGGGAAACCTCAAATCCTAAATCTGCTGGGAAACCCCAAATTCTAAATCCATTGGGAAATCCTAAATCCCCTGGGAAACCCCAAATCTTAAATCCATTGTGAAATCCTGAATCCATTGAGAAACCCCAAATCCTCTGGGAAATCCCAATCCCCAAATCCATTGGGAAACCCTAAATCCTCTGGGAAACCCCAAACCCCAAATCCACTGGGAAACCCCAAATCCATTGGAAAACCCCAAACCCCGGGGAAAACCCCAAATCCCCTGGGAAATCCCAAATCCATTGGGAAATCCCAAATCCTAAATCCATTGGGAAATCCTAAATCCATTGGGAAACCCCAAATCCCCTGGGAAACCCCAAACCTGTGGGGAAACCCGAAACCCCAAATCCATTGGGAAACCCTAAATCCTCTGGGAAACCCCAAACCTCAAATCCATTGGGAAACCCCAAACCCCCTGGGAAACCCCAAACCCCCTGGGATTCCCAGTATCCCCCAGCTGTGCAGTGAGGCTGGAGGAGGTGGGAGCTGAATTTTGGGATTTGGGGTGTCGGGGCAGGGCAGAAGAAGCGGCGCATCGCCAACACGCAGCTGAACCGGGAATCCAGCCGCTCCCACTCGGTGTTCATCATCAAACTGGCACAGGCTCCTCTGGATGCCGACGGGGACAACGTCCTCCAGGTGAGTCCAGCAGGATTTTATGGGATTCTGGGATTTTTGTGGAATTTATGGGGTTTTTTGGGGTTTTTTTTTTTTTGGAGGAGTTAGTCGTAAATTCGGTGTTAAAACAGAGGGTGAAGCTGCTGGGTGGTTTTCAGCTTTTCCTTTGTTTGGGAAACCCCAAACCCCAAATCCCCTTGGAAACCCCAAACCCCAAATCCCCTTGTTTGGGAATCTCAGATGTTGGGAATCTGAATGATCCCAAGGCAGAAGGGATCTGCCAAACCTCCCAAAAAAAAAAATGCTGTACCAACCCCTCCGAGCTCGTATCCAGCACATTCCTTGGAAGTGCTTTTTGGGGTGAGGTGTCCCCCGTTCCCTTTGGAGGGAATGTGGGGGATCCAGGATTTCTCCTGTATCCCAGGAAAAGGAGCAGATCACCCTGAGCCAGCTGTCCCTGGTGGATCTGGCTGGAAGCGAGAGAACCAACAGGACCAAGGCCGAGGGGAACAGGCTGCGGGAGGCAGGTAGGAACCCCCTGCTAATTAACCCTGCTAATTAAACTCCCGCTAATCCCATCTCCCAGGGAGGAATCCCAGGAATTCTTGAAGTGCTCTGTTAGGATTTGATGACCTTCAATCTTCCCGTTTGGAAAGCACAAGTTTGCAACCACTTCAGTTAATTGGAGAAATTATTAACAAATATCGTTAATTAGGCAATTTATTCTTCTGAATAATTTGGGAACGTGATCCAAGGGCTGCTCATGGAGGTTTTTTTTCCTTGTGTTTGCTGTTTTTAGGGAATATCAACCAGTCTTTGATGACCTTAAGGACGTGCATCGAGGTTCTGCGGGAAAACCAATTGTACGGAACAAACAAGGTGGGCAGCCCTTCCCTGATTATCCTTAATTATCCTTGGATTTCATCTCCTGGGTCAGGAAAACTCACTGGATTTGCCCTGGCCTTTATTCCCAGATGGTTCCATACAGAGATTCCAAACTGACTCATCTCTTCAAGAACTATTTTGATGGAGAAGGGAAAGTTCGGATGATCGTGTGTGTGAATCCCAAGGCCGAGGACTATGAGGAAAGCCTGGTAAATTCCCTCCTTCCATTCCCTCCTGCTCTTCTTTTCCTCTTTTTTCCCTGGATTCTTGTACTCCAAGGGATATAAGGAATTATAATTGGTTTTTGAGCACTTCAGTTATAATTTTGTGGGATAAATCTGCTCCCCAAATCTTATTTTTCCTGTTCAAATTGTGCCCACTCCTTGCTTGGAAAGTGGGAAAGGTTTTCCTTCCTCACAGAATTCTGGTAAATTCAATTTTTCCATTCCCTCCTGCTCTTCTTTTCCTGTTTCTCCCTGGATTCTTGTACTCCAAGGGATATAAGGAATTATAATTGGTGTTTGAATGCTTCAGTTGTAATTTTGTGGGGAAGATCTGCTCTCCAAACCTCACAGGGAAAGTGAGAAAGGTTTTCCTTCCTCACAGAATTCCTGTAAATTCCCTTTTTCCATTACTTCCTGCTCTTATTTTTCTCTTTTTCCCTGGATTTCTGTACTCCAAGAGATAGGAGGATGCGGAATGCTTCGATTATGATTTTGTGGGATAAATTGCTCTCCAAACCTTATTTTACCTTTTCATATCACACCTGCTCCTTGCTTGGAAAGTGAGAAGGGTTCCCTTCCTCACAAAACTCCATGGAACCATATTTAGGTGTTTAATCCCTGCCATTCCAAGAATTCCATGTGGAATTTTGGGGGGGAGGAGCTTTCTGGAAAATCCCAAACTGCAGCTGGAGATTCCAGCCGGACAATCCTTCCTTTCCCAATGTAACGACCCAAACCCCTCTCCCAACCCCAGATCCGGGTTCTCCTGGTGGTTTTTCCCTGTTTCCTTGCAGCAAGTGATGCGTTTTGCAGAGGTGACCCAGGAGGTGGAGGTGGCCAGGCCCGTGGACCGGCCCCTGTGCGGGCTGACGCCGGGGCGGCGCCTCCGGAACCAGGCGTTCCGAGAGGAGCTGGCCCGAAAGCTGGAGCTCAGGGGAGGCCCCGTGGGAGCAGGTGAGAGCTGGGAAAAGGGAAAATCCAGAGCCACGTGCAGGGGCTGAAGGGACTCTGCAGGAGGGATGGAGGGATAGGACACAGGGAATGGTTTCCCGTTGGGGTGGAATTCCCAGAGGAACTGTGGCTGCTCCTGAATCTCTGGAAGTGTCCAAGGCCAGATTGGAATGTGGGGCAGTGGGAATTGTCCCTGCCCATGGAATGGGATCCCTTTGAGGTCCCTTCCAACCCAAACCATTCCATGATTCCAGCAGGGTTTTCTGTTAGGAATTAAATTTCAAACCAATTCAGTTGAGCCTTAGCTGTGCCAGAGGAATCTCAGTACCCTGGGAGCTGCTGCTCTTCCCTCTTCAGTGTCCAAGGAATTCCATGGGATTGGGATGAATCCATGGTCCCAATAATGCAGGTCCTGACAGGAAATTGTCCCAAGGAAGTTGCAGGATGTTCAGAACCTGCTTTTAATAAAACAGGGAATCAAGGCTGTCACATTTAATCCTTTCTTTGGAAACCCGTAGCCCCCATCAATCATTCCCAGTTTTCCACCATCCTACCCCTTTTCCATTGGAATTTTCCCATCCTGCTGACAGATTTTTCCATCCTGCAGGACCAGAGGAGCCATCTGCTGCTGAGCTGTTTTTCCAGAACTTCCCTCCCCTGCCTCCCTGCGAGCTCTTGGATATCGATGATGACCAAACACTCCCCAGACTGATCGAGGCCCTGGAACAGCGCAAGAAAATGAAGCAGATGCTGGCAGAGGACCTTGCCAAAACCGGTAGGAATTTACCCCAAATTGGAACATCAGGACAAAACTCAGATTTGGTGCCCTTATTATTCCTTAGAGGATTCCCCCTTGCCCCAGTTTTCTTGTTTAGATTGATCGTTTCAAACTTTTTTGTGAGGAATTTTAGGCTTTAAATTGTTTGGGAAAAACAGGATGTTCTGGAGATAAAGGTGAAGATTAAAGATAAAATAGAAAACATCCAAATTTTCTTCCAGTTCTTGCCTGTAAAACAAAGCTGCAGGAATTTGACTCCAGTGTGACATCCAAGGAAAATTATATCCAAGGAAAACTGGCTGAGAAGGAGAAAATCATCGCAGGGCAGAAGACAGAGCTGGAACGGCAGGAGAAGAAGATTAAAACCTTGGAGTACAAGGTCAGCTGGAACACAAATCCCTTTTTTTTAATGGATCATTTAGCAAATTTAGGAATTAATATTTTTGAGGAACTCTTACTGAACACTTTTTAGCTCTTTTACAAGGTGAATCTTTTAAAACACCAAACAGAGTGATTTAGAATTGAAAACAGAGCTTCACCAGGGGAAATACAAGCAGGAATTCCTGCATCAGAGGGTTGTGTTCCCACCCAAATCCCTCCTCTCTTCCCACAGATCGAGATTTTGGAGAAGACAGCCACGATTTACGAGGAGGACAAGAGGAACCTGCAGCAGGAGCTGGAGAGCAAAAGCCAGAAGCTGCAGCGGCAGGAGTCGGACAAGAAGAGGCTGGAGGCCAGGCTGCAGGGAATGGTGGCTGAGACCTCCCTCAAGTGGGAGAAGGAATGTGTGAGTGCAGGAAAACAGGGATCAAGTTATCTGGGATTTGGGGGTTTGCTGGTCTGGTTGGTGTTTGTGGGAATTCTGGGGTTGGAAATTCCTGTTTGTGTTTGTGGAGGTTCTTGGGGAAGGGAAGGGAAGGGATTGAGGGGAAGGGAGGAAAAATGGAAAGGAAAGGAATGGGAAGGGAAGGGAAAGGAGATGGAGGGGAAAGGAAAGAAGGAAAGGAACAGCTGGGCTGTCAGGCTCTGCTCCCAGAGAACAGGGACAGAGGAGAGGGGATGGCCTCAGGCTGAATACCGGGACAATTCCCTCCTGGAAAGAGTTGTAAACATTGGAGCTGCCCAGGGAGGTTTGGAATCCCCATCCCTGGAGGTATCTGAGGAACACCTGGATGTGGCACTCAGGGCTCCAGGCTGGGTTCAGCTTTCCAGCCTCCACAATTCCATGTTTCCCGTGGCTTTCCCTGTGCCTGCAGGAGCGGAGGGTGGCAGCCAAGCAGCTGGAGATGCAGAACAAGCTGTGGGTGAAGGATGAGAAGCTGAAGCAGCTCAAGGCCATCGTCACCGAGCCCAGAGCCGAGAGGCCAGAGAGGCCTTCCCGGGAGAGGGATCGGGAAAAGCCTCTCCCGAGATCCGTGTCTCCTTCCCCTGCGCCCGTGAGTCACCCCCAAACCTTCTGCATTTAGGAAGCTGCATTTTTAGGGATGAAGTGCAGGGATTTTAAGTATTAGTAACCCCCCAAGCTACAGAGTTGGAGCAGCTTGCTTTGTATTCCTTGTCTGCTGTTCGTTCTTCATCCACCTCCTGATATCCACAGGAATGGAAATCCCTGGATCTGTCTGTCCCTGTGTCTCACTGATGTTTCTTTCAGCCCAGAGTCTGGAGCAGCTTGAATTCCCTGTTGTCCTGTTTGTTCTCCATCCATTCTCCCACCTCCTGATATCCTCAGGAAGGGGGAAATCCCTGGAATTTTCTGTCCCTGTTTGCTTGGAGTCTGCTGTGTCTCACTGCTCTCTCCCTTCTCCCCAGAGCTGCGGTGACCCCGCTGAGCCTGGGGACAGCCGGGTGGCCCCGCGGGTGCACCGGCGCTCCAACTCTTGCAGCAGCATCTCTGTGGCCTCCTGCGTGCTGGAGTGGGAGCAGAGAGGCCCTTCCTGCGAGCCAGCCAGCATTCCCAAACCCAGGAATAAAGCGGGAGCGGAGCCGGGCTCGGCCTGGCCCAGCCCCGCCAGGAGGAGAGGGATGTGCTGGAACCGAGTGCTGGAAGTGCCCAGGGATAGAGAGGAGCTAGAGCAGGAAGAGGATCCGTGCTGCAGGGTTAGTCCTGACCTAGTGGGGTTGAGCCCAGCTTTACAGTTCTCTGCCTTTCAGCCCGGCTTAAAGGTTCCCTGCCCTTGAGCCCGCCTAACGTAGAGTAGAGCTGTCTCTAACGCGTCCTGCTGGCCCCAGACGGAGCCTGGCTGCCCTCGCCGCCCTCTTGGTGTTTGGAGCTTCCTTGGAAGTTGAGAATTCCCACTTTTAGGGAGCTCTGAGGTGGCCACACTCTGCTGTAGCCATGGATGTCCTCATGTTTTTCCTGGCATTTCCCTTTTCCTGCCATTTCCCTTTTCCTGGTGTTTCCCTTTCCCTTTTCCTGGTGTTTCCCGGCATTTTCCTTTTCCTGCCATTTCCCTTTTCCTGGTGTTTTCCTTTTCCCGGTGTTTCCCTTTCCCTTTTCCTGGTGTTTCCTGGTGTTTCCCATTGTTTTTTTTCCCTTTTCCTAGTGTTTCCCTTTTTCTGGTATTTCCCAGCATTTCCCTTTTCCTTTCCATGTTTCCTCCAATCCCTCCTGCAATTCTACCCATTCCCATTTCCCAGTTCCCGTTCCCAGTGTCCATTCCCAGTGTCCATTCCCAGTGTCCATTCCCAATTCCCATTCCCAGGTGGCCCCGGCGGCCCCGCTGCGGCCGCGCCGTTCCCGCAGCGCCGACGAGCGCTGGGTGGATCACCGGCTCCATCCCTGCCATTCCCAATTCCCATTCCCAGTTCCCAGTTCCCATTCCCAGTGTCCATTCCCAGGTGGCCCCGGCAGCTCCGCTGTGGCCGTGCCGTTCCCGCAGCGCCAGCGAACACTGGGTGGATCACCGGCCCCATCCCTGCCATTCCCAGTTCCCATTCCCATTTCCCAGTGCCCATTCCCAGTGTCCATTCCCATTTCCCAGCGCCCATTCCCAGCGCCCATTCCCAGTTCCCAGTGCCCATTCCCAGTGCCCATTCCCAGTTCCTCTTCCCAGTTCCCATTCCCTGTTCCCATTCCCAGGTGGCCCCGGCGGCTCCGCTGCGGCCGCGCCATTCCCGCAGCGCCGGCGAGCGCTGGGTGGATCACCGGCCCCATCCCTGCCATTCCCAGTGCCCATTCCCAGTGCCCATTCCCAGTTCCCATTTCCCAGTTCCCATTCCCAGTTCCCAGTTCCCATTCCCAGTGTCCATTCCCAGATGGCCCTGGTGGCTCCACTGCGGCCGCGCCGTTCCCGCAGCGCCGGCGAGCGCTGGGTGGATCACCGGCCCCATCCCTCCCATTCCCAGTTCCCATTCCCAGTGCCCATTCCCAGTTCCCAGTTCCCATTCCCTGTTCCCATTCCCAGGTGGCCCCGGTGGCTCCGCTGCGACCGCGCCGTTCCCGCAGCGCCGGCTAGCGCTGGGTGGATCACTGGCCGCCATTCCCATTTCCCAGTTCCCAGTTCCCATTCCCTGTTCCCATTCCCATTCCCAATTCCCATTCCCAGGTGGCCCCGGCGGCCCCGCTGCGGCCACACCGTTCCCGCAGCGCCGGCGAGCGCTGGGTGGATCACCGGCCCCCATTCCCAGTTCCCATTCCCAGTGTCCATTCCCAGTGTCCATTCCCAGTGTCCATTCCCAGTTCCCATTCCATTCCCAGTGTCTATTCCCAGTTCCCATTCCCTGTTCCCATTCCCAGGTGGCCCCGGCGGCCCCGCTGCGGCCGCGCCGTTCCCGCAGCGCCGGCGAGCGCTGGGTGGATCACCGGCCGCCGTCCCACGTGCCCACGGAGACGCTGCTGCAGCCGCGCGTGCCCCGGGCCATCACCGTGGAGTCGCCCAGCGAGCGAGCCCTGGCCAGGTGTGACCGGTACCTGCTGACCCACCAGGAGCTCGCCTCCGACGGGGAGATCCAGACCAAGCTCATCAAGGTGACCTCGGGAATCCCGGGAATGTTGCGTTGGAATCGACGCAATTTAGTTAAAGTTACCCTGGGAATTCCTGGGTGTGGCACTCAGTGCTCCGGGCTGGGGATAAGGTTGAGATCCAGACCCAGCTCATCAAAGTGACCTTGGGAAGGTTGGGAATGTTCCATTGGAATTGCTGGAATTTGGAGTTTTCACAGTTGGTTCCATGATTTATGGATCCCATTGTCCGTGAATTCCATGGTTTGTGGGATCCCATGGTCCATTAATCCCATGGTTTGTGGAATCCTGTGATTTGTGAATCCCATTGTCCATTAATTCCATGATTTGTGGGATCCCATGATTTGTAGATCCCATGATTTTTGGGATCCCATGGTTTATTTAACAATCCATTGGCAATGAAATGGGAGGAGCTTGTTTGTGTCCGTATCTCTTTGGGCTGGAATTCTGGGATGAATCCTAGTGTTGTTCCTGTCCCAATCCCGCTTTTCCTTGTCCTTTTCCCATTCCAGGGGGACGTGTTCAAGACCAGGGGTGGTGGCCAGTCCGTGCAGTTCACAGACATCGAGACCCTCAAGCAGGAATCTCCCACCGGGTGAGTCCAGCCTCTGGAATCCTGGAATTCCCAAAATTCCAATCGTGGAACCTTTCATTTGAAGCTTCTGGAATTCCCAAGGTTCCAGTTGTGCAACTTTTCATTTGAGCTTCTGGAGTCTTGGAATTCCCAAGGTTCCAATCATGGAACCTTTAATTTGAAACTTCTGGAATCCTGGAATTCCCAAAATTCCTATCATGGAACCTTTCATTTGCGCTTCTGGAATTCCCGAAGTTCCAGTTGTGCAACTTTTCATTTGAGCTTCTGGAATCTTGGAATTCCCAAGGTTCCAATCATGGAACCTTTAATTTGAGCTTCTGGAATTGTGGAATTCCCAAAGTTCCAATGGTGAAACCTTTAATTTGAGCTTCTGGAATTCTGGAATTCCCAGGGTTCCAATGGTGAAACCTTTAATTTGAGCTTCTGGAAATGTGGAATTCCGTGTGCGTGGGTGGAACCTCTTCCAGGCCGGATGATCCAATGGGAAAATCCGACTTGAAATCCCATAAACTTGGAGAAATTTATGGCTGCTGGATCTGAGATTTGTTCAGGAAGACTAAAGAGGTTTTCCAGCGTTGGAATGTGGCAGATTCCAGGAGGTTTGTGCTGTAATTCCGTGAATTCCCGTTCCAGGAGGAAGCGCCGCTCGTCCCCTCCCGATCCCGACCCCGCTGGGGACGCCGCGGAATCGGAATGGACGGACGTGGAAACCAGGGTGAGCTGGGAATGTCATCCTGGATCCTGGAATTCTGGCATGGAGCAGGCTGGGAGGCAGCTCATCCCAATCCAACCATTCCGTGGGCACTTCCCCTTATCCCAGCCTGACCTTGGGCATTGCAGGCATCCAGTCCCCTCGGGATGGGGATTTGGGAATGCTGGGAGTGGTGGGAAGGGCTGGATCTGGGGATTTGGGAATGCTGGGAGTGGTGGGAAGGGCTGGATCTGGGGATTTGGGAATGCTGGGAGTGGTGGGAAGGGCTGGATCTGGGGATTTGGGAATGCTGGGAGTGGTGGGAAGGGCTGGATCTGACCTTGGTGTGTTCCCAGTGCTCCGTGGCCGTGGAGATGAGGGCGGGATCGGCGCTGGGACCGGGATTGCAGCACCACGCCCAGCCCAAGTGAGTGCTCCTGGGATTCCTTCCAGACAAATTCCAAAACTCGGGAATGTCTTCCTCCCCTCCAACTCTACTGCCCTTCCCACATGGGGTTTGCATTCCCAAGTGGAATATCAGGAATGGCAGCAGGAATTCCCTGAATGCCCCTTTAACCTCTTGCTCGTGTTATCCATTGGGGATTTCCAGTTTCTTGGGATTGGGAATTTCCAGTTTCTCAGAATTGGGAAATTCCAGTTTCTTGGGGCTCTGGTTCCCAGTGGGAAGAGGGAATTGTGGTGGAATTCCTGCTAAAATTCCAACTGCATCATTATGGAACCACTAAGGAAGTGTGGAGAATTCCCTCTTTCCCAGATTATTAATGAGACATCCCTGGGAATTCCAGCTCTGTGCTCCTGGAATTCATCCCTGACGTTTCCAAAATTTGGGAGTGTTTTCCCCCCAACTTTGCTGCCCTTCCCACTTTGGGTTTGCATTCCCAACTGGAATAGGGTCAGGAATTCCCTGGATTCCCTCTCCTGTCCCTTTAACCTCTTGCTCACGTTATCCCTTGGGAAATTCCAATTTTTTAGGATTCCAGTTCTCTGTGGGAAGAGGGAATTGAGGAATTGGAATCCACCTTTGTTTACTGCTCCTGCTGCCTAAAAACCCAAGGAAAACCCCGGATTTTTTTTTTTTTTTTTGAGTTTTAAATGTTTTAAATGTTGGATTTTTTAGGAGCTGTGGGAGATTTGGGAATGCAAAAACCTGGGAATGAGGGGGTTGGCTGCTCCCAAAATTCCTCTGGAAGAATCCTGAAAGTTCTCTGTGTCTCTTTCCTGTTGCAGGCGCAGGAAACCCTGAATTTTTCCTGCTGGAATCCTGGATTTTCACAGCCTGAGGAATTCTCTGCTGCCGCTGCTCCTCAGGAACTGCTTTGTGCTCTTTCCCAGAGGTTTTTAGGGAAGCTGGGAAATGGTTCCATGGGTGATCCCAAAGAAGTTCTTCATGGATCTGTCCTTTCCCATAGATTTAGGGAACTCCTAAAGGTCCCTCTGGAATTCCAAACGGAGCTGGATCCTTACAGACAGAACCACCAGGCTTTTCCCTGGGAGATTTTTCCAGATTTTTTAGTCCCAAATCCATCTTTTCCGGTCATTCCCTCTCTTTTGGGAGACCCAACCGCTGCTATTCCGAGCTGCAGTCCAGCACTTTAAGGGTTTTTTTGGCCATTCCCAATTTTACTGGAACCAGGAAAAACTTGGGAATACGGATTTTCTTCTGGCAAGAATGAATTTGGAATATCTGAAGCGTCACTGATCTGTCAGAACATTCCAAGCTCGCCCGAAATCCCGGGAGCAGTGGGAATTCCCATCCCACCTGCTTTGGGGTGTGAGGGAAACTGGAATGTTTTCCATGTGGGAATGGGGGGAAAGTAAAAGGGGATTTCCTCACAGGTGGGGTGGGAATTGTCTCTCTGTGTGTCCCTGCAAGGTGTTCAATAAATCCTTTTATTCCAAAGCCTCTTCCTGGTTTTCAGGGAATTCCATGGGGAGGAGCTTCCCTGGCTTTGCAGAAAAACGGGAGCAGGGGTGTTTTTTGGGATGTTCAAATCCTGCTTGGATTCTGAGGTGGGGTTGGGAGAATTTTGTCCTCAAATTCCCACCAAAGGGAATCTGGGGACATTTGGGACCATTTTGAGGGATTGCCTCGATCCAAGAGGTTCTAGCCCATGGAAAAGCTTTTCTTCCCAAGGTTTGGAATCCTCAAATCCCAGAATGGTTTGGATTGGGTTTGGGATGAGGATTGGAAAGGGTTTTAAAGCTCATCCCAAGGGTAGGGACACTTCCCAGTATCCCAGATTGCTCCAAACTGGCCTTGGATGTTCCAGAGATCCAGGGGCAGCCACAGCTTCTCTGGGAATTCCATCCCAATGTCCCATCCATTCCTCTGGCAGTGGGAGCCATTCCCTGTGTGCTGTCCCTCCATCCCTGATCCCAAATCCCTCCCCAGCTCTCGTGGAGCCTGTTCAGGCTCTGAGGATTCCCTGGATCCTTCTCCAGGTGAGCATTCCCAGCTCTCCCAGCCTGGCTCCAGAGGGGCTCCAGGACCTTTCCAGGTCCTTTCCTTGCTGGGATTCCATGGCTGGAGTGGCTCAGGGTGGGACAAAGGGAGGGGTTTCCCATCCTCTGCAGAATTCCATGAATTCCATGGGCTCCAGAGGCAGCTCCCAGCTGGATCCATGGGAAGCAGCTCTGCCAGAGCACCACTAGGTGGGGTGGGAAAACCACGGGAATAGGGAACGGGTCCCGGGAATGTCCCTGCTGCCATCCCTCCCCTTGTGCTCCTCCGTGGGGGACTGGGATTGGGGTAAAGGATTGGGATTAGGACTGGAATTGGGGTTGGGATTGGGATTGGAATTAGGATAACCACCAGGAATGGTGCCACTTCCCAAACCTTTTCCTGTCCTGGGATAGGGAATATGTCCTTGGAAAATCCCAGCCTGGGCAGATTCCCTGCTCCCAAACCTCTTCCTACCCCTGTGGGAGGACTGGGATTGGGATCAGGACTGGGATTGGGATCAGGATTTGGATTGGGATCAGGACTGGAATTGGGATCAGGATTGGGATAGGGATAACCACTGGAAATGATGGAAAACTCTGGGAAAGGCTCTGATTGGAGGGATTGAATGAGTTAATTAATCATTAATGAGGAGCCATCTCTTGGATTTGGAGTCCATTATCCCAGTGACTGGAAAAATCCCATTGGGAATATTCCAGTGGAAACCTGGGATACACAAGGAATGGATGATCATGGAGAAGGTTTGGATGCAAAAAGGGGTGAAAAGCACGTTTTATTTTATTTCTATTTTTATTTTAATTCATTTTAATTCCTTATTTTATTTTATTTAAAATTTTTTCTTATTTTAATTCTTCAAATTTCATTTTGATTTTATTTCTAATTTATTTTATATTTGACTTTTATTTTTTATTTATATCCTTATTCTTAATTCATTTTAATTTTTGATTTTATTTTGATTTTTAAATTTTCCTTCTTGTTTTAATTATCTGAATTTAAATTTAAATTTTATTTCTAATTTGATTTTATTTTCTTCCAAACCCCAGGCAAACAGGGGAGGTTGGAGGGGAAATGTTAGAATTGCAGCTCCAAAATCTCCTCCAGATTATTCCAGGCAGATCCTGATCCCAATGCCTTTAATTCCAGGGAAATTCCCTTTGTCCAAACCACCTTTACCAGGACAAATTGGGGAGTAAAATCCAAACATTTATCCCAAAATCCATCCCCGGAGCGCTGGAATTGCAAGGAGCGCTTTTTCCATGAGGTGTCAGTGTGGCACCAGGATTCCCATCCCTGTTTTCCAGGGCTGGCAAACCCTCCTTGGCCCAGCAGCGAATCCCAGCTCGTTCCCAGAATGAGGATTCCCGGAATTCCGTGCATGGAAGGAGGGGAGGGTTGGATCCCATTCCATGGGAAGGGATCCCTCTCCAAAGTCAATCCTGCTGTGGCTTTTCCCAGTGTCCCAAACTTCCATCCCACCCACTCCTCTGGGCTCTGCTCGCATCCCAGAATTCTGGCTGGGAATCCAGCCCTCATCCTGGAAAAAACGAGGAGTTCCCTGGAAAAGGGTTTGGGACAAGGGGTGGAGGGACAGGACACAGGGAATGGGAAAGGGGAGATTGGGATGGGATGGGATGGGATGGGATGGGATGGGATGGGATGGGATGGGATCCTGATTTTTATTCCCAAATCCTGGGCTCCTAATTTTTGCTCCTAACCCTTCAATCCCATCCAATTCCACCCCTGCCGTGGGCAGGGACACCTTCCCCTATCCCAGGATTTTCCAATTCCCATCCAGCCTGACCTTGGACATTTCCAGATTCATCCGCAGCTTCTCTGGGAAGTCTGTCCTGGTTTTTCCAAGGTTTCTCTCCAATGGATATCCTGGGTGAGGATCCTCCTGCCCGGCCATGACCCCTGAGCTCCCCATCCCTCTCCAGCTCTGCTTCCCTTGGATCCCATTAATCCATGGAATATTTAATGGACTCCTCATCCCTGCCCTAGGATTGTTTTCCTAACCCTTCCCGTTCATCCAGCCTCATTTTTTCCATGCTGGGCTTTGCCCCCACCCTCTGTGCTCCAACAGACAGAGCAGTTTATCTGGAAAAGTGGGAAAAAATCTCCCTGATCCCTCTTTAATCCCGGAATATCAGCGGGTAACGGGTTCAGTGTGGCGCCGGGGTCACGGCACGGAGCTCTGATTCCGAGCCATGAACAGAGCCTGGGCTGAATTACTCCAGGGAAATTCCTTGATCCACACCTGATTAAAGCCTCATCCCCTGGTTCCTTTGGATGTGGATCCAGAGGAGATGGAGCTGGAGCCCAGCCCACCCCACACAGCTCGTAAATTCCTTGGGATGTGCAGCAGCTTTGGAGATTTTTCCCTCCTCTGCTCCCTCTCCTCATCCCATTTGGATCCTAAAGCTTACCTGGGATTCACCTGGAATATTTTCGGGTGGAATTTGGGGGAGAACCCCCTCTGATCGTTCCTGGATGGGAACAAAGTGACTCTGAGACCTTGGTTTTCCAACTGGCTCCTTTGGCAGCGTGTCCAAGAGGGAAAAATATCCCAGCTTTTCAAGTGGAGCCAGGGCCGATGTAAATATTTATGGAATATTTTATTACAATCCCAATTTACTCCTTGATTGGAAACATTTCCTAATAACCCTCTGGAAAATCCAATTAAAGTGTAATTTAAGGGTTTTTGCTCTGGGGTTTTATTTTGAATTGTTGTTTTGCCAGGAATGTTGATCCGTAGGTCGGGGTGGAAAGGTTGGAATGTCAGCGGGGTTGGATGTCCATGGAAAAACCTGGATTTAAAAATAGAGGGAAAATGGCTGCTTCCTTGGGAAATGCTGGTTTTCCTTAGGAAATCCTGGTTTTCCTTGGGAATGGGGGCAGCTCAGCCTCTCCAGGTACAAATCCCTGCTGCTTTTTGTCCCTCTTTTTCTTGGCTTGGGGCACATCCCAAAATCCCATCGGCTCCAGCGGGATCAGGGGCTTGGAAGGACTTGGGAACTGCCTCGGTGTGAGTGTGGGAGGCTTTGGGATATTTATCCTGGTGGGAATCCCAAAGAATAGCAATTCCAAAATGGTTCTTGGTGTTTGGGATGCTCCAAGAGCCGCGACATTTATCCTTGGAATTTTCCCATCCCAAAAAAAGGATGTTCCATCCACTGAGGATGCCAGGAATGTTTAGGAAGTTTTTATTTTACAGAATGAAAAAAAAAATTCCTCCTCAGTAATTCCTTGGAGACTCAAGACTTCAAACAGGAGGCACAGGCTCCTTTTAAATTTAAAATCAGGGAATGCTGGAATTCTAATGAGCCAGGAGCATCACTAAATTATGGGAAAGGCAATTAACTGCCTGGAAAACATTGGATTCATTAGGATGAACATAAAGGCAAACTTTGGGATGGTAATTGGATCTTTTAAATCTCCATGTTCTTGATCCCTGCTCGTCTCATAAATTTGGATTTTATATAATCCCTAAAAAAAAACCAGGCTCCCGTTAAGAAGAAGCACAAAAAGTGTGATAAATGCTGGAATTTTGGCCATGGAATCAAACAAAAAAAGAACAAAAGGGGAGAGATTTGAATCCAAAGGCTCCTCCTGGCACATCCTGGCTGTTCCTGGTGCTGGAGGGGATGGATCCTGCTCTGCTCCAGGTCTGGGATGGATCCAGAGGCTCCTGGGAGCTGGATGAGCATTGGGAATCATCAGGTCAGGTCAGGGATTTCCATCTCCCATCCCATCCTGTCCTGTCCCTGTGCCCTCTGGGAATGATGAACCTGCTGATCTCCATTGATGATGGGAAAAGGAGGCAGCCACAGCTGCTCTGGGAATTCCAGCCCAGCCAGGAATTCCTGCCCAATATCCATCCATCCCTGCCCTCTGGCAGTGGGAGCCATTCCCTGTGTCCTGTCCCTCCATCCCTTATCCCAAATCCCTCTCCAGTTCTCCTGGAGCCCCTCCAGGCCCTGCCAGGGGCTCTGAGCTCTCCCTGGATCCTTCCCTTCTCCAGGTGAACATTCCCAGCTCTCCCAGCCTGTCTCCAGAAGGGCTCCAGCCCTGGAAAAGCTCCGGGGTCTCCTCTGGAATTGTCCCAGCAGCTCCAGCTCCTCCTGGTGTTGGGATCCAGAGCTGGGGCCTCACCTGAGTGGATTTTCCAATGCCAAGGATTCCTCTGGGATCACTGGAATTCCCCTGGTGCTTCCATGGAGCTGGATGTCGCCCACAGGAGAGAGGAGCAGAGAGGGGACAAAGCTCCTGGAAAGATGAGGCCACAAACTCCTCCAGCCCTTCCCAGGTTTTGCGCCATTGGAAACGGAGGCAAGTCAGGCTTAATAATTAATCCAGGCTTATTTAAACCTGTAACTCCTCTCAGAACAGCAATGATCCATCAGACACATTCTCCTCGTGTATCCAGGGTCATTTTTAGTGGATACTTCTGGAGCAAAAGCCGGTTATTCCCTGTTTAATTAAACCTGTCATTAGTCTCTGGGTCCTGGGTCAATCCTTGGGAAAACCCAACGCCTTTTCCTCCCTTCCAATGATTAAACCATCGATCAAGAGCTGCTGTTTAATCTCTCTCCCCATAAACAGCCGCTCTTCGCGGGCCCAGCCAGATGGGCAGATAATTTCCAACATAACTTGGAATCCATTGGAGTTTCTGGAAGCCTGGCTCGGAAAACGCCTGGAATATCCCAGGGATGCCCATGCAATCACACGGCCAATTTGCGGGAGTAATTACCTCGATTCCGTGTGCTCTCCCGGTAATTGGCGCCCCAGATGGTGTCGGGATGCATGGATGGCCACTCGTGCATGGACACCCACCCACGGGAATGGCGCATGCAAACCCGGCGTGGATCCCGAATATTCCGCCGATCCCCTGAGCAGGAAGCGCCGTGGTCAAGGTGGGTGCTGGAGGCATTTCCATAGGACATGGAATGTTCTCGGTTGAAAGGGACCCACAAGGATTATCCCAGCACAGCCCTGAGAATTTTGGGAAGTGCCCTGGAGGGTATCCGTAAGTAACCAGGATCTGGCCGTGCGTCCCGGCTGGGGAATTCCATGGGCAGCTGGAACTGGAGGGCGTTGGAGTGGTGCTGCCAACTGTGATTCCCACAGGATAAATCCATCTCCAAACGCCTTTTCCGAGACTGTCCTGTAGCGAATCCATGTGTCATTCCAGGGGTGTATCCACATTCCATCCCATTATTGCATCTGTGTGCCATTCTATCCATGTTCTATCCCCTCAGTAATCCCTGTGCCATCCCATACTTTTACCCATGTGCCATCCCATTATTTTATCCCCGTGCCATCCCATCCATGTTCTATCCTATCAGTTCATCCATGTTCTATCCCATCCACACATCCCTGAGCCAATCTATCCATGTATGCCTGTGCCCTCCCATCATTTTATCCCTGTGCCATCCCATCCTTTTATCTTTTTGCCATCCCATCCATGCATCCACGTTCTATTCCATCCACTCATCCCTGTGCCATTCCATCCATGCATCCGTGTGCCATCGAATCCTTTTATCCTTGTGCCATCCCATCCTTTTATCCCAGTGTCATCCCATCCATGCATCCATGTTCTATCCCATCCATGCATCCCTGTGCCATGCCATCCATACATCCTTGTGCCATCCCATCCTTTTATCCTTTTGCCATCCCATCCATGCATCCACATTCTATTCCATCCACACATCCCAGTGCCATCCCATCCATGCATCCATGTTCTATTCCATCCACTCATCCTTGCACCATCCCATTATTTTATCCCTGTGCCATCCCATCCATGTTCTATTCCATCCACTCATCCCTGGCACCATCCCATTATTTTATCCCCGTACCATCCCACCCACAGCTCAGCATTCCCAAATCTCCATATCCCTCCTCCAATCCCTGCCGCGGGAGGCTGATCCCTTCCCGGGAGGAGCCTCCAGGCCCAACCCGTGCCGAGCCGTTATCCCTTTTTATTGCGGTGCCGCGGCTCCGGAGCTCCGGCAGAAGATAAATTCCAAGGAGCGCTGGGTGCCGGAGCGGCCGGCGGGGCTCAGCGCTAACATTTACACTGCACCGGGGTCGATATCCCGCTGATCCCACTCAATCTGCTCCCTGTGCAAACGCCGGGCCGCCTCCCCCCGGATCAATCCCTCCTCCAAAGGTTACGTGAAGGTGGCCGGATTCTTCTAAGCTGTTTGCAGAGCCTCCGTTTGCTCTGCTAACACAGCCTGGAACTGCTTCCAAGGATTCTGTTTGCCTTGGATTAGGGCTGTTTGCCCAAACACCTTCCCGAATCCAATCGAGGCCAGCCTTTCCAAACATTTGGGCACATCTGTCAATCAATAGCAGCAATCGGGTTCCTGATCCAAACAGCAAACTCGGCCAAATCCAATATTTATCCAAACTTTTACTGACTCGGGCTGGTTTTAAACAATCCAAAGCCACGGAGCAGCCGTTGGTGCCGAAAGGTCCTGGGTAATGTGTAACTCCGGACAAACAGAGCCCGATTCCAGCAAGGAGCGGGGCGAAACCAAACACTGGAATTATTGTCCCACTTTTATTGCGGATAATTTGCCTAAATGTCCAGCGATTATCTGCTAATAAGGCTGGGGTTAATTAGGCGGGGCCTAAGAGGGCTTTGGCTGAGCCTTGCTCAAGGGCAGGGTGCAATTCCCGAACTTTGGCCCTCGGGATGGGAGCGTGTTTGGGCAGGTGACTTGCAGGTGTTATCGGTGTGGAAAACACCTGAGTCCAGACAAAAAAAAAATCAGGAAAACAAAAATCCTGGGAGGACTCCAGGCAAAGCTGGACTGGGGCTCCAAACAAAGAGGAGCAGGAGAGGCCAAACGTTTTTTGGGAGACGCTGCCAGGCGGGAATGGCCGGCCGGGCATTGGCCCAAGGAGCTGTCGTAAAACTGGGAACTGTTTTTTATCTGCGGCCCAAAGGAACAGGAGATGCCAGGAATGACACCCAAACACGGGCAGGGCCTGGATCCAGCCCACGGGCGGGATCCGAGGAGGAAAAGGAATGGAAACGTCTTCCCAAAGTCATGGAATCACGGGGTGGTTGGGGCTGGAAGGGCAGGGACACCTCTCACTGTCCCAGGCTGCTACAAACCCCATCCAGCCTGGCCTTGGACACTTCCAGGGATCCAGGGGCAGCCGCAGCTTCTCTGGGAGTTCCATCCCAGCCCCTTCCTACCCTCCCAACCAGGAATTCCTTCTCAATATCCCATCTAAATCTCTCCTTTTTCCATTTCAAGCCATTCCCCCTTTTCCTATCACTGTCCATGGCAAAATTCACTCTCCCTCTTTTTTTAAAATTACCTTTCAGGCACTGGGAGATTGAAAAAGAAGGGAGAGCATTCATCTGTAATTCCTGGTGTATGGAAGGAGAAAAGTGGGATGGAGGATGTTCCACACAATTTTCCCTTTGGATACATATCCTGGTGACAAGTGACAATTCATATTCCAGAAGCCTTTTTCCAGGTGAGATGCTCCAGCTCTGCCGTTTTCCCAGGAAAAGGAGCCTAACTGGGCTCTGATCAAGAGCAAAGAACACCTAAAAGATGCAGGGAGGGATGTTTTCCCTAAATATCGGCATATGGAATTCAGGGAGGAGCAATGGATGAGGTGCATTATCCATCTCCAACGCTTTGTTCCTGGCAGAGGGGATAAATATTGGATAAGGGCACTTAGGGAACAATTTGGGAGGGAAAACAGAGGGAGAATAAAGGAGAGGCTCCTGCGGGCAGCAACTTCTGATGGAATCTGTTTATTTATGGAATGGCGAAGAGGAAATGGGAAAATTCCAGCTTCCCTCTAAGCTGGAGAAGGCTGGAGAGGGATTGGGACAAGGAATGGAGGGATGGGACACAGGGAATGGCTCCCACTGCCAGAGGGCAGGGAAAGATGGGATTTTGGGAAGGAATTCCTGGCTGGGAAGGTGGGCAGAGGTTGGGCTGGGATTTCTAGAGAATTCCTGGATCCCTGGAAGTGTCCAAGGCCAGGTTGGAGCAACCTGGGACAGTGGGAGGTGTCCCTGTCCATGGCAGGGGTGGGATGGGATTTAAGCTAACTTCCCACCTGAACCATTCCATGATTCCATGAAAACCTCCCCAAACCTCTTTGGGAGTGGATCCACGCCATTCCCATCAGCGGAGCTGTGACAATTCCAGCCCCCCATCCCAGCTCATCCCAGCTCATCCCTGCTGCTGTGGCCTTGCTCCATCCCCATTTTTCAACCCATCCCTGCACAAATCCCATGGATTCTGGTGGATCCCTTGATCCCACGTGTACCAGATCTGCCAACATTCCCAATCCCACAATCCCAGCCCTGGACACATCCCAAGGAAGCCAGAGGGTGGGAGCAGCTCATCTCCAGTGTGCTGTGCCAGCAGAAGGGCCATGGAGGGACACACAATTCCCAAAATTTGACGGATCTGAGGCTCCAGGGCAGCCGCAGTCGGAGCAGATGGCGGTGGCTCCGTGCCCTGCCGACCTTGGCAGCTGATGAACAAATTAAATCCTGGGAGTCTCGGAAGATTTGGGATTTGGGGACCTGAGATGAACTCCCTGCTCTTCGTTCAATGTCACCTGGAAGGGTTTGCGTGTGACGGTGTCGGAATTCTGGCTGGGAGACGGGAATCACTTCCACAGTGGCTGAGCCCATCCTGTGGCCGTCCCTGAGGGGTTTGGCTCCATGGGAATGCCAGGCTGGATCCATGAGGACGGAGGGAATGCTTTGGAATCTCAGGAGAAGCTCTGTGTGGTTCCTGGCTGGCTCTGGAATTCCAGGGAAGAGCAGGAAGTAGAACCCGAGGTGTGTCCATGGTGCTTTGTCCTTGGATTGCAAGACTTCCCAGGAATCCATGAGATTCCCAAGCCTTTCCATGTCCATGGGAGCAGATCTGCTGTTTATTTAGGCTACAGTGTTCCAGCTATCCCAGGGGTTTTCCATAGGGATCAACTCTTGCCTGGCCAAGGGCAGCCAGTGTGGGTGGAGAGGATGTGGAATGGTGTTGGAAAACCCCCGGAGCTCTTCTGTGGGGGATTGAGCTTGGAAACAGGGAATGCTCCAGAATCTTTCAGTTGGGAATGTTGGAGGTCAGGGCTGGACCCCCCATTGTGAGGATACAAAGGACTGGGCTGAAACCATTCCCTGGAAAAGGGGATCCATGTGGGGGAATTGTATTCAGGGAAAACCCAGGTGGAGGCCACGGCAGAGTCTCCTGGAGGAGTCTTTCCAGAAAAATCCCTGGCTGAGGCTCCCGTTCCAAGGATGGAATTCCCTTGTCCTACCACAGAATGATCCCTTCCCTTCCCTTCCCTTCCCTTCCCTTCCCTTCCCTTCCCTTCCCTTCCCTTCCCTTCCCTTCCCTTCCCTTCCCTTCCCTTCCCTTCCCTTCCCTTCCCTTCCCTTCCCTTCCCTTCCCTTCCCTTCCCTTCCCTTCCCTTCCCTTCCCTTCCCTTCCCTTCCCTTCCCTTCCCTTCCCTTCCCTTCCCTTCCCTTCCCTTCCCTTCCCTTCCCTTCCCTTCCCTTCTCTTCCCTTCCCTTCCCTTCCCTTCCCTCCCATCCATGACGATGCTGGGAAGCACCAGAAGCCTCGGAATGGAGCTCCCCATCCCACAAAAACCCTTGGAATGCCACCCAAGGTGACAGGCAGCAGCGGCGGCGCCGTTCCGCCGTGTTTACGGAGTACACAATTCCATAACCTTGGGATGTTTGGAGGAGCCTGGATCCTCACTGCCAGCGCTGCATCCCCTACTCCTACGGGATTTTCCCTCCGGCATTCCGGCGTTATCCCGCGGTGGGAATGGCTGGGATGGAGGTGGCTGCTCACGCCGTTATCTCTGCGTTGTCACGATGCTCCTCCGATCCCGCTGGGAACGCCCGGCTCCGTGGGAGCCGTGTTGGGAGCAGAGTCAATATTGGCTGAGCAAACACCGCCGGGAAAGAGCCGCTGTTTGCCGAGCCGCAGGATTCGGAGGCTCGGCTGCCACTTGGAAATCAGAATAATCCAAGGAATCCGGGGGTTTTCCAAGGCACGGAGTGGTTTTTATGGGCAGCTCCGAGGGAAGCTCCCGGTTGCTCCGCTCGGGGTTGGAACAGGAGGCGGCTGCACTGTGGAATTCCTGACCTTGAATCCATTAAAAAAAAAGTGGGAATCCACTAGATCCAAGCAGGAGATGGCGTGGAGTTATCCATGGAAAAGCAGCTTCTGGAGGAGCCGGATTCTCCCGGCAGCCCCACAGCTGCTCCAGAGCGTTGTTCTTCCAGTGATGGATCCCTGGAATGTCCAGCTTGGAGCGGCCTTGGAGTAGCCTGGGATAGTGGGAATTGTCCCTGCCCATGGAATTGGGTGAGATTTAAGGTCCTTTCCCACCCAAACCATTCCAGGATTCTCCATGTCCAAGGAAACTTTTCTACCATGGATGGAAATGGGATATTGAGAAGGAATTCTTGGCTGGGATGGAATATCCTGCTCCCATCGGATTCCATTTGTATTCCCTGTACCATTTCCCCCCTGGATAACGGGAATTCTGTCAGCAGCCACCAAACTGGGGCAGAAATCCCAAATTAAAATCCACTTTTAACCATAAATTTCCATAAATATTCCAAGATGGATCTTTCCTTCCTTTGCCTTGAGGTTTCCCTTCAGTTTAAAAAGCAAGAAGAGGAAAATAGAAATCCAGGAAGAGAAAAAGAAACCCAGGAAAATAAAAAAAAAAGGAATACAAGAAAGCCTTGAGGAGAAGGGATTTGCCTGTTTGTTCTCCCATTTTTTCAGGGAGGAAAGGGGAGGAAAAGGGATCAAATGATAGGAAAAAAGGGATCAAATGGCAGGAAAAAAGGGATCAAGGGACAGGAAAAAAGGATCAAATGAAAGGAAATGCTGGAATTTCCTTGAAAAGTGCCTGGGAAGTGCTGTGGGATTGTGATCCCAATTCCTGCCTGCTCCAGCCCAGGAGCATCCTGTGGTTTTGGGACACTGATTCTCAGATTTCCAAGCCTGGATTTTTAACCCCTCAGAGGCCAGAGCTCTGCCCTCAGCCCTGCTGACCAAGCCCTGCCCTTTTCCATCCACATTCCCACAACTTCCATCCCATTGTGCAACGTTCCCTCCGAACCCATCCACTCCTGGCATCTCCTGGATGTTTAATTCCCTTTGGATGAAGGAAATGGAAAAACTGACCAACAATTCCACGCATCCAAGGCTGGCCTTTGGAGCGGGTGTTTATGGAAAGCTCCCGTGCCAACCTCTCCTCATTTTTCCTGCTGCTCTGGCACTGAGAAGGACAAATATTTATATTCCAGGCTTTTCTGATTGTTTCCATGTTGAGCAGCTTTCCAAGGAACTCTTCATGTGGTTCCAAGGATTTGCCATTAATTTTCACTTCCAATTGGATCCAGCTTTCCTCCAAGACCTGAAAGTTGGGAAGGATTTGTTTTGGGAATGTGGTGCCGGATTGGGAGCACTCAGGGGGTGGGAATGTCACATTCCTGTTTTATTTAAAGGATAATTTAATTTGGAGTGTTATATTCCCAACTCCTGGAAGTGTTCCATGCCAGGTTGGAGCAACCTGGACTAGTGGAAGGTGTCCCTCAGAGGGTGGAATTGGATGAGCTTTAAGGTCCTTTCCCAAAAGAATTCCAGGATTAAAATATTGGTCTTCCTTTGGAGAGATAAATTCAGTGGGGAAATTCAGCTGAGTGTCCATTGAAATCCTGGGAAATGCTCCATGGGATGCTCAGGATCATCCATCCCATCCCATTATCCCATCCCATTATCCCATCCCATTATCCCATCCCATTATCCCATCCCATTATCCCATCCCATTATCCCATCCTATTATCCCATCCCATTATCCCATCCCATCCCATCCCATCCCATCCCATCCCATCCCATCCCAGGATTTGCCTTTCCCTCCTCTCCACCGCTTTCAGCAAAGCAGGAGGAAGGGAAGCAGCTCCCTGATCCCTGACTTCCGCATTTAATAAAGGGAATAAAAGATCAGAAACCCGGGAAAAATCCTTAATAATTCACCAGCCTCGAGCTGCTTCATTACCTTGAATTTGCGAAGATTCCGGCAGCTCCTGACACCTTCCCTCGCTGATGATCCGATCCCAAAAACCCGGGAATGTTGCTGGATCCACCTGCCCTGCTTGTGTGAATCAGGGATGTGCCTGGAGTGGCCACGCTCCCGGGAAAACGCAGCGGATTTGGCCGGGAATTATTGGTAGGAAGAGAAAATCATTCCAGGGCTTTTCCCACCGCCTGCCGGAATCCAGGGATTTTTGGGCATCCATTCCTCCTGGATGAACGGGAGCCTGCAGGAATCCAGGGATTTTGGGCATCCATTCCTCCCAGGTGAACAGGAGCTCCAATCCGGGATCCAGTCCTGTCCTGCCTCTCCAGAGGCTTTTCCTTGCTGAGTCCAGGTCGGGATTGGGGCAGCACCAGAACCTGGATCCTTTTCCTCCATTCCTGGTTTTGGGAGCTGGGATCACAGCTCCCAAGGTTGTCTTCCCCAGCTAATTCCAATGCCTGGCAGGTGCTGGAGCTTTGGGATGCCGGAGCTTTGGGCTCGGGTAATTATCCCTGGATTTTAAGCTGATTATGGCGACTTTGGTGTCTGTTGGATTTCCCCACGCTCGGTGTTTGCTCAGCGGCTCCCAAAGTCAACACGGGCCTGATCAAACATTCCCCATTCCTCCCGAGGCCCTTTTCCCAAAGATCCGCTCCCAGGAGCAGCGATGGGAGCTGGGAATGCGCTGCCCAGGTGGCACAAAGGAATTTGGGATCATCCTGGGCCAAGGAATTCGGGGTGGAGGTGTGACCCTGCTGCGAGGCAGAGACCCTTCAACGGCTCCAGGAAAACCAAAGGATTTCCAGGAAGGGAGTAGGGATGCTGGACACCAGTGGGATGTCCCTGCAGATCCATGGAGCTCCAGATGGAAGTTCCCAAAATCCCAGTGCCAGCTGCTGCAGTTTGCCAAGGTGGGAAGGGGCTGAATTCCTGTGGGATCAAAGACTGGAAAAGCTCCTGGCTCCCGGGATGTGGCTCCTGTCCTGAATCCCATGGATTGGCCACTCGAATTCCAAAGGAAAAGCTGCTCCTCCTGCACTCCCCCAGGATGCTCCAACCTGGACATTCCAGGGATCCAGGGGCAACCACCCTGGGAATTCCATCCCAGCTGGGAATTCCTTCCCAATATCCCACCTAAATCTCCCCTTTTCCACTCTGAAGCCATTCCCCGTGTCCTCTGCCTCCCTCCCTTATCCCAAATCCCTCTCCAGCTCTCCTGGAAGGCTCTGAAGTGGCTCTGATCTCCCTGGAGCTCCTCTCAGCAGGAATTCACCTTCCAATGGTCAACCACAAACCCCGAAAAAATCCATAAAAAAACCAGGAAGCAACCAACCAACCCCTCCAGCGCTCCGGGAACATCAATTCCCCGGGATTGGCAGGGAATGAAAGCATTCCCTGCTCCCTGCCAGCGCCGGGCTGAGGAGCTGCTGCTGCCGAGTGAAATCCCAACCTCGCTCCTGCCATGCATGGCTAATGAGCCAAGAGCCCCGAGGAGCCGCAGCTTTCCCTCATTCCCACTCTGGAGCCGCATTCCCGCTTTTCCGTGTTCCCTGGCACATCCATGAATATATATTGACCTTATTAGAGCAGCGGCTGCCGCTGCCAGCAGCGCCGAGGCCTCGTTTGCACAAATTAAAGCTGTCAGCGGGTAATTTATGGAGCAGCGGGAACGCGGAGCGGCGCTCGGGATGGGAACAGCCGGGATCGGGGGCAGGTGGGGAAAGGGGATGGACTGTGGGATAAACATCCTGTTTGGAATGGGAATGGCAAGGATTGGGGAGCAGGTAGGGAAAGGGGATGGAATGTTGGATAAACATTCCAACAGGATGGGAACATCCTGGATTGGGAATTGGTAGGGAAAGGGGATGGACTGTGGGATAAACATCCTGTTTGGAATGGGAATGGCCGGGACTGGGGAGCAGGTAGGGAAAGGGAATGGATTGTGGGATAAACGGGAATGGCCTGGGTTGGGAATTGGTAGGGAAAGGGGATGGATTGTGGGATAAACGGGAATGGCCTGGATTGGGAATTGGAGGAGAAAGGGGATGGGTTTTGGGATAAACAGGAATGGCATGGATTGGGAATTGGAAGGGAAAGGGGATGGACTGTGGGATAAACATCCTGTTTGGAATGGGAATGGCCTGGATTGGGAAGCAGATAGGGAAAAAGGGATGGATTGAGGGATAAACATCCCACTCAAGATGGGAACACCCTGGACTGGGAATTGGTAGGGAAAGGGCAAGGATTGTGGGATAAACGGGAATGACCTGGATTGGGAATTGGTAGCGAAAGGGGATGGATTAAAGGAATAAACAACCTACTTGGGATGAGAATGGCATGGATTGGGAATTGGTAGGAAAAGGGATGGGTTTTGGGATAAATGGGAATGACCTGGATTGGGAGTTGGTAGAAAAAGGGATGGATTGTGGGATAAATGGGAATGGCATGGATTGGGAATTGGTAGGGAAAGGGGATGGGTTTTGGGATAAACATCCTGCTCAGGACGGGATGGTTGCGCTCAGGTGGGGTTGGGCGTTTTTGTGCAGTTTCTTGCTCGGGATGGTTTTCTCTCTTTCCCTTCTTTCCTTTCCCTTCCTCTCTTTCCCCCTTTCCTTCTCTCCTTTTTTCTTTCCCCTTTTCCCTTTCCTGCTTTTTTTCTTCTTGCCTTTCCTCCTTTGCTTTTCCCCCTTTTCCCTTCCAGGGATGGCACATCCACGATTCCCCAGGAAAAGCTGTGCCAGGCCTCCCCACCCTCACTGGAACGAACTCGTTCTTCCCTGCAGCACAAAAAGAGACACAAAATCCAAATTTTCACCTCCCAAACCCACCCAGTCCCGGCAGATCCCAATCCCTCCCTGCTGGAGCCACCCCTGGTCCCACATTGATCCGTCTGGAGCAGCAGCTCCGGGGTTGGATTTGTGCCCTGGGATTTCGAGCCAGGGCTAAATTTGTCCCGTTGACACTCGGGAGCAGTGACAGGCACGAGGAGAGGGAAGAGCCTTCCTTTTCCAGCGCCAGAAAGATCGGCTGGAAAAAGCTTTCCTGCTGGATTAGCACCCTGAGGCCCTTGGAGCCGTCACTTCCAACATGTGAGATCCATGAATCGACCTCTGCCATCGGCTGGACTGGGAAAAAAAGGGAAAAAAAACATTTTTTAGGGATGGCAACACATGACAATCCACCAATCCAGCCTGGAACATGCCAGGAATTCCCTTTATAAACACCCAGTCCCCTGGCTGTCCCAAGAGCTGGAATTCCAAGTTTTCCAGCAGCCTGGCGGTTATTTATAGCAGGAATAAGAGTTGGTGTTTTCCTTCTCCAGGAAACTTGAGAAGGGGAGAGATGACCTCAGTGTGAAGCAACGGGATTTTGTGGATTTCTGTGGGAATCTGGGGTGGGATTAGCGCCTCTCCTCCATTCCTGGCAGCTGCTGGAGCAGGAAGGAACCCCAGGAAGCAAAGAGCTCCGAAATTCCAAAATTCCCTGTGAGCCCTGGATTAGGGACGTGGAGCCAGTGTCCAAAATTCCACTTATTCCAGGCATGAGAAGCGGGATAACGGGAACAGGAGCAGCGGGAATGGGATGGGAACATCCCCTGGGTGCCCTTCCTTGCAAAGGGAGATGATTTTTACGGGATCAGCTCTTCCTGCTTTTCCCAGGAATGGGTTTGGATCCAGCCCTTGCCATGGATTCCCAGGTGAGACCCTCTGGGAATTCATTCCTTTGGGAAAAACCTGGATGCAGCATGGAAATAAAAGCAGGAATTGCTGCTGAGGGAATGGCTGGAGCCTAAACCATTCTGGGATTCCAGGATTGTTCCTCCTCCTTTCCCAGGGATATGAGGCCAGGAATAAGTTTAGATCTGCCTCCATCCCTCCAGCATCCCTCAGCATTCCATCCTCCCCAACTGTTCCCAAATTCCCCTCCAGCACCCCAGTCATGGAACCGTGAGTCATTCCTGTTGGAACTGGTGCAGGGCTGGAGGGATTTTCCCTCTGGAATTTTCCCTCTGGATTTTGCCTCTGAATTTCTTCCTCGGGATTTTTTCCTCAGGATCCTTCCTCAGGATTTCCCTTGTGATTTCACTCAGGATTTCTTCCTCAGGATTTCTTCCTCAGGATTTCCCTTGGGATTTTTCCTCAGGATTTTCCTTGGGATTTTTCCTCAGGATTTTCCTTGGGATTTTTCCTCAGGATTTCTTCTTTGGGATCTTCCTCAGGATTTCTTCCTCAGGATTTCTTCCTTGGGATTTTTCCTCAGGGTTACTTCCTCAAGATTTTCCTTGGGATTTCTTCCTCAGGATTTCTCCCCTAGGATTTGCCTTGGGATTTTTCCTCTGGATTTTTATCTCAGGATTTTTCCTCGGGATTTCTCCCCAGGTTTTTCATCAGGCTCTGGGCAGCAGTGGGATGTGCTGGATAAGGCTGATTCCCCAAGCTCCCATCTTTGGTACTCCCTCCCTTTCCCACCCAAGGAGGAATTCCAGGATTTTCAGCCCAGCAGGGTGTTTTGCTCCTGTCTTTCCAGCTGCTGCCATTCCGAGTTCCCTGGATAACCCCTTTGGAGCGGCGCTCCTTCAGAAAATCCAGCAGAGCCATCTGTGATTTTCCGCTCTTGGATGGATAATTGGATTGGAGTGCAGGGGGGCTCGGGGCTGGAATTTTTTCATGCCTGGAAACACCGAGGCTCTCACAGCCAGGCTCCAGGAGGATTCCAGGCAGGAATGGAGCCATTCCCAACTGGGAACGGAGCGCTGTGTCCCTGTTATCCCACTGCTGCCCCTCTGGAATTCTCAGGGCTGTTCTCATGCTGTCAATTCTGGGAAGGAGCCTAATTTTTCCTGCTCTTGATCCCATATTTTAAAATATTCAGGATATCCTGGATTTCCTTTGGATGTGTGAGGATCCTTCAGGATAGCCCAGAATCCCAAGGATTTATTAAACATGGGATAATGGTGACATTTCTGATGAAAAATGGGATTGGGAAGGATCCAGGGGGACCTTGGAGCAACTTCCAAGGGCTCCAGGAAAGCTGGAGAGGATTGAAATGAGGGATGGAGGGATAGGACACAGGGAATGGCTTCAGATTGGAAAAGGGGAGATTGGGGTGGGATATTGGAGAAGGAATCCCTGCCTGTGAGGGTAGGATTGAGGGGCTGGGATGGAATTCCCAGAGAAGCTGTGGCTGCCCCTGGATCCCTGGAATGTCCCAGGCCAGGCTGGACGGGACTGGTGCCCCTCACCTTCCCCTCCTGGGGCACCTGGCACAGCCAGAGGTTGAGTTTTCCGTGGCTGCACCTTCCCAAAAAATTCCCTCTAACATTATCCCGGAGTAAACCAATAAATCCAGGAAAATCCCCGCACTTCCCCAATTTCCTGCCCCTTTGGAGACGCTGATTTTCGGGTGGGCTGAGAGCTGGGCTGGATCCTCGGTGTGCTGGCAGCTCTGCTTCCCATCAATCTTCCCCAGGATTTCCAAGGCTCCCGTGCCAGCTGCTTCCCTGTTTCCAGCCCCTTTTCCGTGCAGTAGCCTAGGAAAATATTGAACCCGTGCCCAGAGCAACACCAGGATATGAAGGGGAAAACTTTAAGATGTTTTGTAACTCCTTTTTTTTTCTTCTTCTTTTTTTTTTTTTTTTTTTTTTTTTTTCCCCAGGACCTGCCAACTCTTAATTTTTCCAGTTTGGAATAAGAGCCTTGGATCCATCTGTTTGCTGTCAACCGATGTTTGTTTGGAGAGGGATTTTATGGATTTTTTCCAGCTCACACTCCTGTTCTTCCACCCAGTTTACTGAACTCCGTAAATGTCGGCTCTGGCAGTTTTTTTGGGGGAGTTTTGATTTAGAATTTAATCAAAATGGAGCCGTCAGTGCCTTTAATCAATGGGGATGGAGATCAAAACCAAAGGAATGGGAGTGAGGAATGAAATATTTAATGGATCCCTTTGAAAGTGCCTGATTCCCAACCTAATGGCTACCAGGGATCATTAGGAAAAACTTCCCAAAAAAAATAACCTCCAAAAACTGCTCGCCCTGGTTTTTAAAGATTAAAAGAAGGAAGGCAATTTATGGCTTAAAAGCAGTTCCAGCCTTTTATCCCATTAAATATTAAAAATACAGCAGTGCTGGCGGCTCCGGGGCTGCCGGAGCTCCCAGGATTGGTATCCAGAGATCCCGGTGCCCATCCCGGTTTGGGCTGTGGGGATGGAGAGGTGCAGGCCCAGATTGGGCCGTACTGTCCATGGAATGGGGGCAGCGGCATTCCCTGCAGCATGGGGTGCGTGGATTGAGTGTGGAAATAAATCAACCAACGGTGGGGCTTGCAGCCGTGGTTCCCTTGGCACTGCTCCATCCCTCCAGCTTTTCATCCCTTCATCATCCATCCCTTCAACTCTTCATCCCTTCATCCTCCATCCCTCCAGCTCTTCATCCTCCATCCCTCTAGCTCTTCATCCCTTCATCCTCCATCCCTCTAGCTCTTCATCGCTTCATCATCCATCCTCCATCCCTTCATTCCTTCATTCTCCATCCTTTCAACCCTCCGTCATTCCAAACTTCCATCCCTCCATCCCTCCAACTCTTCATCCCTTCATCCTCCATCCCAACTCTTCATTGCTTCATCCTCCATTCCTTCATCCCTTCATCCTCCATTCCTTCAACTCTTCATCCTTAATCCCTCCAACTCATCCCTTCATCATCCCTCCCTTCAACCCTCCATAATTCCAAACTTCCATCCCTCCATCCCTCCATCCCTCCATCCCTCCAACTCTTCATCTTCCATCCCTCCAACCTTTCATTCTTTCATCCTCCATTCCTTCAATTCTTCATCCTCCATCCCTCCAACCCTTCATCCCTTCATCCTCCATCCCTCCAACCCTTCATCCCTTCATCCTCCGTCCCTTCCTTCAAACCTCCATCCTTCCAATCCTCCAAACCTTCAATCCTACAATCCTTCAATCCTTCAATCCTTCAATCCTTCAATCCTTCAATCCTTCAATCCTTCAGTCCTTCAATCCTCCATCTCTTTGGGTTTGGTTGAATTCATCTCCTCTTGTCTGGGTTTGGTTGGACTCAGCTGAGTTCAGATGGGTTTGGTTGGACTTGGCTGAGTTTTGCTGGGTTCGGTTGGTTTTGGCTGAGTTCAGCTGGGTTCGGTTGGGTTCAGTTGAGTTCGGTTGGGTTCGGTTCTCTCGGCTCGGCGCTCTCGAGCGCCCCCTGCCAGCGCACTCTTGGTGCACACCCGTGATCGCGGAAACCGAAAATCCTGGAATGGTTTTGGGTAGGAAGGGACCTTCAATCCCATCCCACCCCTGCCATGGCAGGGACACCTTCCACTGTCCCAGGCTGGGGGTCCCTCCAGCTTCACCTCCCGCTGTATCCTGGAGAACTGGCAGGGAAGCAGCTCCCCAGGATCCGCCTCTGCATTCCCATGGATAAAACCGGGATTGAGGGACACCTGTGGCTTCAAGGAGAAGCTCCCCCGGCCTCCTTCTGGCACGGCTGCGTTTTTAATCAGCTTTTTTTCATTTAATTTTCAACCTCTTTCTTCTCCTCTTTCTTCTCCTGGCGTTTTTATCTCCGCTTTGGATGCACAAATCCCGATTATTTTGTTCCCAGAGTCAGCGGGATGATCAAGGGGTTTGCAGCCTCCTGAATTATTCACGATATCGGAGTTCCTCACTAAATATTTTTGCTTCCAGCCTGTCAGGGAGAAGATCACAGGAATATTTTGTTCATTCCAAGATCTCTCTCTGACGGGCAAAGCGCTCCCATCATTTCCAAAGGTGCTCGTTAAGGGAAGGGCTCATCATTAATTAGAGCAGGAGCAATGCCATTGTCACCCCCAGGGTGGCTTTGGGGACACGGGGCTGGCTGGGAATCCGGATGTGCTGGGTTGGGGACTCTCAGCTCAGAGGTCCCTCATTCCTGGGAGGGATGGAATCCCAAAATCCCGGAATAGGTGGGGCTGGAAACAGTGTCAGCCCAGGCAGGGTGACCCAGGGCAGGTGACACAGGGACACGTCCAGGTGGGGCTGGAATGGCTCTGGAGAGGGGGACAATGGCATGGCCTGGGTGGGACGAAGGCACATTCCTGGTGGGATAATGACGTTCCTGGTGGGACAATGGAATGTCCTTAGTGGGACTCTGGAACACCCCTGGTGGGATTTGGTGGGACAATGGAATATCCTTGGTGGGACAATGGAATGTTGCTGGTGGGATTTGGTGGGACACTGGAATGTCGTTGGTGGGACATTGGAATGTCTTTGGTGGGACAATGGAATGTCCTTGGTGGGACACTGTAATGTTCCTGGTGGGACAATGGAATGTTCCTGGTGGGATTTGGTGGGACAATGGAATGTCTTTGATGGACACTGGAATATCCCTAGTGGGATTTGGTGGGACAATGGAATGCCCTCAGTGGGACAATGGAATGTTCCTGGCGGGATTTTGTGGGACAATACAATGTCCTTGGTGGGACATTGGAATGTCTTTGGTGGGACAATGGAATGTCCTTGGTGGGACAATGGAATATCCCTGGTGGGATTTGGTGGGACGATGGAATGTCCTCAGTGGGACAATGACACACTCCCGGAGCTGCCACCACACCCCACCAGCCCCTGCCACTTCCCCACTGATTCTTTTTGGGATTTTCCCAAACCATGCCAACCCAACCCTCTCCAAGATCTCCGAGGCACAACCCGCTCCCCGTTCCTCCGGAGCGGCACTGCGGCTCCGCTTCCCGACGTTCCCTCTCCGCGTGCAGCATTCCAGGGCTCCATATTGTCACCATTATCCAACCTCTTCTTGTGGTTACATCATAAAAATTCCTCGGCTCTTGGAAGCGGCCCGGGAATATTTGCATATGTATATCCTTCGTTTTCACAGCACAGCCTGGCTGCCAGATGGGAAAACCGACGGAGCCTCCAACATTTTATCCGCGACTCTGCCGCTTTCCTGTGCCGGGAACCGCGGCGGAAACAAGGTGGTTTTCCAACCTTGGGACACTTTCACAGGGATCAGGGAAAAGGGGAGGGCAAACCACACGGAATCAATTAAAGGCCGTTTCCCGAAGTTTAACGGGGCGGAAAAGATTCCTTTGTGGGCCCTTGGAAAAGTGGGATCGTAGCTCCAGAAATCCCTTTTTTTGCTTGGATTTCACCCCATGTCCAGCACACGGATTGGGTGCCCTGAACCCCCACGACTCACACCAGGATTTATCCCAAAAACCAGAGAGATTTTGGAGGGGACAACACTTTTCCTTGGAATTCTGATTTTCTTATTTGTCCCCAAGCCCAAATTTCGGTGTTTGGGGTATAATGGTGTTTTTTGAGATACAATGATGTTTTTTGAGATTTAAGGTGATTTTTGAGTGTATGAACGTGGGGTCTTAAGAGATGATGATGCTTTTGGGGGTACAACGGTGGTTTTTGGGATATAATGACATTTTTAGAAGATATAATGATTTTTTTGGGGGGATGTAATGATTTTTTGGGGATATAATGATATTTTTGGGGATATTATGATTTTTGGGGGGTATAATGATGTTTTTTGGGATGTAATGGTGGTTTTGGGTGTTATAATGATGTTTTTTAGGGTTAATGATGGGATTTAAGGTACAATGAGGGGTTAGGGTACAGTGATTTTTGGGTGGTTATAACGATGAGTTTTAGGATGTGGTGATGATTTTTAGAGTGAAATTATGGGGTTTAGGGTGTAATGATACTTTTGGGGTTGCAATGATACTTTTTAGGGTGCAATGCTGATATTTTGGAGTGTAGCAATTATTTTTTGGGAGGTCTAATAATTTTTTTAAATGTAATGATGCATTTTAGAACTTTTAGAGCATTCAGTTCCTTTTGGGGTGCAGTGATTATTTGGGGTGCCGTGGTGTCATTTTGGGGGGTGCATTGAGGGGCACAATGGATTTTTTTGGGATATAATGATAATTTTTAGGATCTAGAAGTGTTACCCCTCATCCCTAAGACAGTCTGGGATCTCTTCCATGTCAGAGAGCTTGTAAGGGATTAATCACCCACCCTAATTATTTTGGAACATCCCAAATTATCCGGGCGGAACAGCAGGAAAACAACACGGCCTCGTCTTCCAAGCAGAGCTTCATTCCAGGAATCCATCATCTGTTCATTCCTCAGAGCTCTGACAACAAAAACTGGGATCCAAATGTCCCTAAACGATTCCCGATGCCACGCAACGGGAATTTTCCGGCATTATTCCGGAAATGTAATGACAAGGGCGCTTCCGCTGGGATTAATTGGCTCCTAAGTGGTTGCACGTGTTGTGTTTGGAGTGCTCGGGCTTGGAATGCTGCTGGAGGCGGGAATTTCAACTCAGGGGAGGGATTGATCTGGTTCCAAAAGGCAGAGAAAGGTTTTTCAGGATTGGGAATTGAGCACCCAATAAAAAAACCCATAAAAGAACCCAAAAAACCAACCAAAAAACCAAACCAAAACAAAAATTTAAAAATATGACTTTAAGGAGAAAAGGTTGTTTGAATTTTTTTTTCCTAAAAATCCAAGCTGGATTTTTAAAGAGAATTACAGGTTTATTCGGGTTTTTATTTAACTATTTTAGGATTTTTTTGGGATTGTGGCACCATCCAGGATCTGTAAATCCAGGAGCAGCAGAGTTTCTGCTGAGGAGCTGGGAGAGCTCATGGAGCCAAGAACAGTAGCAGGGCCCTGATAAAAATTCTGGGAGGGTGAGGAATCCACAATGATCCATGAAATCCTGCAGGGCCAATAAAAAAAGGGAAAAGCAGATATGTGAATCCCTTTGGGAGCATCCCAAAGCTGCTGGGAAAGTGGCAGTGGATCGACTTGGATGCCCCATCCCTGAAAATATTCCAGACTGGATGGGGCTTGGAGCAGCCTGGAGCAGAGGGTGGGACGGGATCAAAGTCCCAACCCAAACCATTCCTGCAATCCCATCCCACAGAAAAACGGGAATGTGCTGTCCAGGGGGTGTCCCTGCGCCTGGGGAATTCCTGGCTCGGAGGGACGAGTGAGGAGATTTTGGGAAGAGCAGATTCCAGGATGGAAAGGGACGCACGGAGGTGGCTTATCCATGGCTGTTCCCATTCCTGGTGTCCTGGAGGGGACAGGATCCTCCTGGAGCTGTCCCAGTGCCGTGGCCAGAGCCATCCATGCCTGCCCCATTCCCTCCATGGATCCTTGGGAGCTGCTGCCAAAATTTTCCATCCAATCCCAGCGACGTTCCCAGGGTTGGGGACAGGGACACTTTGCACCCTGTTTATTCCTACCCCGTGTTTTTTTCCTGGCTGAGGGACAGGACGACTCTTCCCTGCACAATTCCCTGACTTTGTGCTCTGTCAGGTTTTAAATAGCACAGGGAAATAATGGGAATTTTTGGTTGGATGAATCCGACCTTGAGTCCGCGCTCTCCTGACTTTGGAACTCTGGAGGGACACGGAGCATTGCCTTTCCTTTTTTTTTTTCCCCCCTCTTAAAACAAGAGATAAATCCCTGGAGCCCTGGAGCAGGAACTGCAGCCGTGGCTCCCGTGATCCGTGAGGAGTTTTCACAGCTTTCCTTTCAGCTGGAAAATTGCTCCAGTCGGCTGTGACCGGCTCGGGAAGAGGTTGAAGCTCATCCCGTCCTTCCCAGGGCACCAGGCTGAGCAGGGACATCTTCCCAGCACAATTCCTTCAGGCTGGAGTGGTGAGGATTGGTTTGGGATAATTTGGGATGTGCAGGTTTGGCTCGGCAGAGCTCTGGGAGAATCAATGGGAGTGTCACAGAGTTATCTGAATTTTTTCTGATTTTTTTTTTTTATTTTGGGATGCAGTGATTCCAAGCTGGACTTTTGGAGACAGGAAGGGCCCAGCAGAGGAGAACATCCATCACTTTTGGGAGCTTTTGGAGACTTTGGAAATCCTTTTAGTGCTGAGGAAATGAAGAAAAAGACCCTGGCACAGGGCAAGCACCAAACCCCAATGGAAAACGGAGCAAATCCCACTCCCTGCACTCGTTTTCCTCTTAAAATCTGGAGTCTTTGGGTTTCCTGGATGGCCAGACGGAAAACTGGGATGGGCTGAAAAACAGGAGCAATGGCAAATTGTCCTGGGAGATGGAAAAGAGCAGCTCGGGGAAAATGGGATGGATTTTGTCTCCAGCTGCGGGAATGCTGCAGCCCTTTTCAAATGTCTTTATGGAAGTGGATTTTGTATTTGAATCCCAAATTTCCTGAGGTTGGAAAAGATTTCCAGGATTGTGGAGTCCAACCTGTGATGGACCAGCATCGTTTCACCCAGTCCAGAGCACAGAGTGCCACATCCAGGAGTTCCTTGGGAAATCCAAACTTCCCTGGGCGATCCCAAAGTTTAACAACCCTTTCCATGAGGAAATTCCTGCTGATGTCCAGCCTGAACCTCCCCTGGAGCAGGCTCAGGTCATTCCCTCTGTTCCTGCCGCTGTTTGCCTGGGAAAAGAGGCTGAAAATATTTGGAATAGGAATTTTAGTGGGAATTTTCCTGTGTTTTCTCCATGTGGAGGCAATCCCATGGGTCCCCTGGGATTTTTTTGGGGATCTTTTGGGTGACAGAAATCCCAAACTTCCTGACATCCACAGGAAATTTTTTCCCCTGGTTGGAATTTGCCTTCCCATGGGCAAAGCTGAGGGGAGGAATCTCCAGCCGAGCTGCCAGAGGGGTGACAGGGACACGGATCCTGGAGCTGGGGGCTCATCCCAATTCCCAGCACCTCAATTCCAAGGAAATCTCCCCTTCCCTGCCCATCCCAGGGGCAATTTCCACCTTGCTCTGGGAAAGCACCGGCTCGGAGGGAGCCAAATTCCCTTTGTTGTTCCCCCTGTGCCAGGAGCTGGAGTTTGGGAGCCATTCCCGGAGTTCCAGCCCCTTCCCAGGCTGAGCTGCTCCTCCTCCCCAGCAGGGAACAGATCCCTCATTCTGCCTCAGCTTTTGGAAGGAACGAGCTCCAAAGCTGTTCTGATGATCTCCCTGGAGCTGACAGTGGGAAAAGCTGGAATGTGGAGCTGCAGCCCCGTGCCTCAGCTGTTTCTTTTCGAGCTGCCACTGGAAAATTCCAGAGGCTGACAATGATATTCTTAACGTTGCTGGGGAGAGATCTGGATTATCCCAATCCACCGTGGGCTGGAGGAGGGATGAGATGGGGCTGCTGCTCCCAGAGCCTGAGCCATTCCCAGCTCCCAAAATTTGTCCTGCACCTCCCAGATCCCAGCTCCTCGGGGAGGTGAAGGTCTGGAGTGTCTTGACCAGCTCATTCCAAGCTCATTCCCAGCAGGAAAGGGGGAATTGTGCCCCTGCTGCCCCACTCAGGTGAGGCCCCAGTTCTGCATCCCAACTTCAGAGGGACCTGGAGCTGCTGGGACAATTCCAGAGGAGACCCCAGAGCTGCTCCAGGGCTGGAGCCAGGCTGGGAGAGCTGGGAATGTTCCCCTGGAGAAGGGAAGGATCCAGGGAGAGCTCAGAGCCCCTTGCAGGAGCTCCAGAAGAGCTGGAGAGGGATTTGGGATAAGGGACAGGACACAGGGAATGGCTTCAGAGTGGGAAAAGGGAGATTTAGGTGGGATATTGGACAGGAATTCCTGGCTGGGAGGGTGGCAGGCCCTGGCACAGGTGCCCAGAGCAGCCTGGGACAGTGGGAAGTGTCTTGGAGCTCTCTTCCAGCCCCACTGATCCCGTGATTCCCGATTTCCTTGCCATCCAGGACAGTGCAGGATGCTCCCCTCCTTTGGGCATTCCATCCCAGGGTCCCAGGCGGGTCCTGTGCCATTAATTCCCCCCAGGAATCGTCCCCTAACCCCAGTCCCAGAGGGTTTGGATGTGGCAGAGGCAGAGTGGGATAATTTGGCTGTTCCAAGGTCACTGCTCCATTGGAAGAGTCTGCACTGGAGCATCCCTCTGGTGACAAATGCCACCACCCCTGTGGTGACAAATGTCACCATCCCTGTGACCCCTCAGCCTCCAAAGGCTCCCGATTTCCCACCCCTGAGGGTGAAAATGAACCCAAATGTCCCCAGTTGGCACCGACCAGAGCGAGCTGGGGCTCAGCCAAGGGCTTGGCCTCTACTCCAAGGAGCTCCCCTTCAACATCATCCAAGGAAAATCCTCCCTGGCCGCCCATCCCGGAGCTGTCAGACCCTGCTCACCCCCACGGGCTCTGCCTTTAATCCCTGTGCTGCTGCATCCCTGGAATGTCCCGGTGTCCTGGAAAAGCAGGAGCAGTGTGGGGGCTGCTGCGCCCCCGGCCCGTGGCCTTGGACACACATCCTGCTCCTCTCCTTTAAAATTAAAAGGATTTTTTGGCTATGAGGAAAAGCTGGAACTGCCCCAATGCTTCTTGTTGGGAAAGTGCCTCAGTGATTCCTGGCTCTGGAGGAAAAGCAGGTTTTGATTTTCCTGATTATTTCCAAAATCGATGCTCTGGACTAGGGATGGAGGGACAGGACGCAGGGAATGGGTCAGGACACAGGGAATGGGACAGGACACAGGGAATGGGTCAGGACGCAGGGAATGGGACAGGACACAGGGAATGGGTCAGGACACAGGGAATGGATTCCCACAGCCACAGGGCAGGGATGGATGGGATTTTGGGAAGGAATTGTTTCTTGGGACAGCAGGGATGGAATTCTCAGAGAAGTGTCCAAGGGATTGGAGCAGCCTGGGATAAGGGAAGGTGTCCCTGGCCATGGCAGGGGTGGGGTGGATGGGATTTAAGGTCCCTTCCCACCCCATCCCAGGATTCTGGGATTCTGTCCATGCTCAGGGACTCGGACAGCCAGGATTGAGTTGTCTCGGGATCCTTTGGGAGCAGCTCCAGCCCCATAACCCGACCTGGCGGTGCCGTCAGCGAAAATAAATCTGCCTAATCCCGAGGAATGAGCGGGAACAGCGGCAGCTCCAGGGAGATTAGAATCGAGTTTTGCGTTACAGCACTTGGAAGGGCCGGGATTTACTTGGAAACCGAATCCCGTTAATTAGCATTCTGCTAATGGCAGCGCTGGATAAATATAGCGCTCCCTAATCCCAACGCGAGGCGCAGGTTGACATATTTAGATCCTTGATATCAAAGCCATTAACGCCTCTCCGTGGGAAACCTATTCCCAGGGTGGGCTGGGAGCGGGATTCTCCCGAGCCAATCAATCTTCCTAACGCCCCGGCGGATCCTCAGGCACCGGCGGGATGTGGCTCCCCAGAAATGTGCTTGCATCTGTCAGAATTCCAGCTGGCAGGAGCGGCCGAAGGTCAGCGCGGCTCCCGGGGGGAAAATGGGATCCCAGGACAAGAGCGCCGCTGTTTCCATCGGGATGTGCCCGTCCTGGGGCATGTGTGTGGGATAAATCGGTCTGGAGCGTTCCTCAGGCGGTCCCTGAGGTCCTGGAACTCCTCCAGGGTTTAGGGAACTGTAGGAACATCAAAGGATGGGAAAGGGCTGCTGGAGTTTGGGAATTTGGAGAGCTTAATGGTTATTTGGTGCTAATTAACCCCTGATTTAGGGGGGTTGTTGGGCTGGTTAACCCCCCCAGCTGACAGAGGGAGAAGGGAACTCATTCCTACAAAACCTGAGGGGAGGGAATTCCAGCAGGGAAGGAGCACAGGGTTGGGACCATTCCCGAGAATCCATGTGTGCATTCTTAATGGAATTATCGATGGGATCTTAGGAGGAATATTCCCTGTGAGGGCAGGGAGAGGTTGGGAAGGAATACCCAGAGAAGCTGTGGCTGTCCCTGGATCCCTGGAATGTCACAGGCCAGGTTGGAGCAACCTGGGACAGTGGGAGATGTCCCTGCCATGGCAGGGATGGGATGGGATGGGATGGGATAATGGGATAATGGGATGGGATGGGATAATGGGATGGGATAATGGGATGGGATTTGGGATGGGATGGGATAATGGGATGGGATGGGATGGGATAATGGGATGGGATAATGGGATGGGATTTGGGATGGGATGGGATAATGGGATGGGATAATGGGATGGGATGGGATGGGATAATGGGATGGGATGGGATAGTGGGATGGGATAATGGGATGGGATTTAAGGTCCCTTCCCACCCAGCCCATTCCAGGATTCCATGGAATGCCGATCCCTCTCCCAGACAGATGAGTGGGGCTGGGAGCAGTGGCCAGGCTGGAGCCATTGGAATCCAGGACAGCATTCCCACGGTGTTTGGGGCTCTGGGATGGAGCCACCTTTTCAAGACCCAGCCTGGGAGGACTGGGATAAAAACCTGGAATAATGCCGTGTTTTCCCATGGGAGGTCAGGATCCAGGCAGATCCCACAGGATCCTGGCCTGAGCATCCCTTCCCTGTGGGATAAACCTTGGGGATCCTCTCTTTGAGTGCTCCAAAAATGTGGAATAAACTCCAGGAGGAAGGAAAAACACTCGGAACATGTGGAGCTGGGAGGGCTTGTTTGGACAGCAAATTTTGGAGGTTTTTTTATGTAGCTGGGGGGTTTCATTGCTCATAAAAGCTGCACTTGGCTCATGGATTGGGAATAACACTTATCTCATGGATGGAGCCAGACCTGTGTCAGCCACATTCCAGGGGCAGGATTTCCCAGCTTTATTCCCACCTCTGAATTTTGGGTGGTTTTTAGCCAGTCTTGAAACCCCAAGGCAGATGCAGGTGGCAGCCAAAGGATTCTGGAATGTTCTCAATCTGTAAAATCATGAAATAAATAGGGAAAGAGCCTCGGAAGCTGTAGGGAAACTTGGGATCAGGATTGGGAAATTAAGTTGATGGGAACAAAAATCTCCTTTTTTTTTTCTTTTTTTTTTTCTTTTTTTTGTCATTCAGAAAGGAGGTGAGGGAGTGGAAAAATTCCCAATCCTAAAAGTGGCCGGGGTGATTTGTTCCGCAGAGCTGGGCAGCTGGAGGCAGCTTTGTCTGGAATCCTCCTCCCAAGGAAAAGGAAGCAGAGGAAAAAATCTCTCCAAGGAGGAAAGGCTTTAATGAGCTGCGAAGCCCTGATCACCCACGGAGAGCCGAGATTAATTAGGAGCTGCTGAAAGCCGAGCTCAATTAGGAGTTTAAGCCGCTCCAGAGGTGTGCGGAAGCGCCGGGATCGCTGCTGGATTCCCTTCCTTGGATTTCCTGGGATGGAGAACGAGGCTGTGCCCACCAAAACCTGGCCCAGATCCTCCACGTATTCCCAGCTTCTCCAGATGTTCCCAGCTCTTCCAGGTGTTCTGTGTCCCTTTGGAATGCCTGGGTGGCCAGGAATGAGGCTGGGAAGGGGCAATGCTCTGGAGAAGAGCCTGTGTTGGATTCCCTGCTGGATTTCCACACTTCCAGCATTCCCAGGGATTCCCTTCCTGTCCAGAGCCCACCCTGGCTCCAACCTCAGCATCATCCCGGATCCTGGAATGAGATCCCAGCGCCTCCATCAGGATTTGGGATCCTGCAGCCTGAGAGGGAGCAGTGAGCCCTGGTGTCCCTGTGGATCCATGGGCTCCAGCAGCTTTTCCCAAGTTTCTCCCAGTGTTGGAGGGATGGCCGCAGCATCCCAGACCAGGAATTCTTTGAATCACAAAATTCTGGAATCCCGAAATGGTTTCATTGGGAGGGGGCCTCGGAGCCAACCTGGTGCCACCCTGCCATGGCAGGGACACCTCCCGCTGTCCCAGGCTGCTCCAAACCCTGTCCAACCTGGCCTGGGACACTTCCAGGGATCTGGGAATTCCATCCCAGCCCCTCCCCACTCTCCCAGGGATCAATTCCATCCCAGCATCCATCCATCCATCCATCCATCATCCATCCATCCATCCATCCATCCATCCATCCATCCATCCATCCATCCATCCATCCATCCCTGCCCTCTGGAAGTGGGAGCCATTCCTTGTCTCCTGTCCCTCCATCCCTTGTCCCAGCCCTTCAGGCTCTGAGCTCTCCCTGGATCCTTCCCTTCTCCAGACCCTCCCCACCCTCCCAAGGAGGAATTCCTTCCCTATTTCCAACCTAAACTTCCCCTGTTTTCTCCGAACCCACTCCAGCTCCCAAGGAAACTTCCAGGATGTTTCCCAGCCCATTCCCATTCCCAGATCTCCCCCATGTGCACAACCTTAATAACGAGCACACGCAGAACATCCTAAACCCAGGAAATTTATGGAGCATGACCCAAATTGAATTCTCCATTACAGCAGGATAATTGATTTTTTAGAAGAGAGATTAAATTTATTTTCCGCCTCACTAACGAACAGCCAGATTTCCCTTAATTGCTTGGAATGCAGAGTTGGGATGATTCATTAAAGCCGGAACATGCCTGGGTACATTACACTGTGACTAAAGCTTCCCTGCTTGGAGCAATTAAAGAGGAGAAATTCGGGATCTCACAAGGAACTGAATAAAAATCCCAGCTCAGGATGTTTTATTAAGCTCCTCAAGGAAAAACTCACAATTTCCCCCTGTCCTCCAGGGAATCATTTGGTGATTTTTTTTTTTGTGATTTTTTTTTTCCCCCTGCCTGGCGTTGTTTTCTCCTCGTGCCAACCCTAAAAAGAAGTGGTGTCTACGAGACAGATTTCGTGCCTCGCTTCACAGTTTAATTTTATCAATCACAACATTTAGAACCCAAATTGACAGCAGCGAGGAGACATCCCCGGATTCCAAGGGGAGGAATTTTGGGCGGAATCTCGGAACATTTGGTAATTATAGACACATTGCAAAAATAAAGGTAGCGGTTGAGGAAAACAGGAGTGGAGAGGGAGGAGGCTCGGAGCTGGCAGGGATAAATGAGGATTGTTTGGCACATTTGAATCCAATCCCACCCAGGCTCTGAGGGCTCGTGGAAAAAGTGGAGATGGATGCGGAGCCCAGGCTGGGATGGACACAGGAACTGGGATCCTTGGAAAACCTTGGGATTCTCATTGCTGGCATCACCTCATGGCAGGGTTGTAATTCCCACTGCCAAGGGGAGGGGTGGGTGGGATATTGGGAATATTCCCTCTGAGGGGAGGGAGGTCCTGGCACAAAGCAGCTGTGGCTGCCCCTGGATCCCTGGAATGTCCAAGGCCGGGATGGACGGGGCTTGGAGCAGCCCGGGATGGTGGGAGCTGTCCCTGCCCATGGAATGGGGTGGAATGGGATGAGCTCTGAGGTCCTTTCCAACACAAACCATTCCAGAATTCCACAACTGATCCAAACTGGGGAGGTGTGAAACTGGGAAGAGCTCACGGGATGGTGCAGGATGCTGACGGATGCAGGGAGAGATCCCAGGATTTCCCATTGGATGGAGGATTGGGGATTTTAATCAAACCTTTCAGGCCAGGGATGTGCAACCCTAATGGGAATGAAGCACTGATGTTGAGTCTCCTGAAAATGGGATATTCCTTCCCCATCCCCATCCCTATCCCAGCCAGCTCCATCCCTCCCTGCTTCCCTTGGATGCCTTAAAAGGTGCAGGATCCTGGGAGGATTCCTGCTCCAGGAGGGAATAAACCATTCCAGGAGGGAATAAAACCGTTCCAGGAGGGAATAAAACCATTCCAAGAGGGACTAAACTGCTCCAGGAGGGAATAAACCACTCCAGGAGAGAATAAACCACTCCAGGAGGGAATAAACCATTCCAGGAGGGAATAAACCACTCCAGGAGGAGCTGCAGCAGGATGACAGCAATTCCACCCTGATCCCGAGATTTTCCTTTTTTATTCTTTTTTTTTCCCAGGAGATCAAGGGAGGTGCTGGAGAGAGGAGCTGCCCTTTGTGTCCCTCAGAGCTGTTCCCGGGAATGGGGAGATCATTAAGGAATAACGGATGGCTCCACCCCGCTCGCGGTGCTGGGGAGCCTAATTAGCGATAACGAAGGAGGGAATCTGTGGGCTGCAGCCTGCAGAGGCCGCAAAGTCATTAATTATGCTAATTAGGGGCGGCTTTTGTCACTGCAGGAGCCTTGGAGCTCCTGCCCCAGCGGGGGTGGGTTCACACCCAATTCCCTCCCCATCCTAAAGGTTCCTCATCCCGATGTTTGATTTGGGATGGGTCTGGAGGATTCTGGAGGGTCCCAGGACAGCTCCTGGAGGGGATGGAGCTGTGGAGCATGGCCAAGGAACGCTTCATGTGGTTCCAAGGATTTGCCATTAATTTTTACTTCCGGCTTTCCTCCAAGATCTTAAAGTTGGGAAGGATTTGTTTTGGGAATGTGATGCCGGACTGGGAGCACTCAGGGGGTGGGATGTCACATTCCTGTTTTATTTAAAGGATAATTTAGTTTGGAATATTATATTCCCAACTCCTGGAAGTGTTCCACATCAGGTTGGAGCAATCTGGACTAGTGGAAGGTGTCCCTCATAGGGTGGAATGGGATAAGCTTTAAGATCCTTTCCCAGAAGAATTCCAGGATTAAGATATTGGTTTTCCTTTGGAGAAATAAATTCAGTAGGAAAATTCAGCTGAGTGTCTATCCAAATCCTGGGAAATGCTCCATGGGATGCTCAGGTTCATCCATCCCATCTCATGGATCCCATCTCATGGATCCCATCCCATGGATCCCATGGATCCCATTCCACGGATCTCATCCCATGCATCCCATGGATCTCATCCCATGGATCCCATCCCATCCCATGGATCCCATCCCATCCCATCCCATCCCATCCCATCCCATCCCATCCCATCCCATCCCATCCCATCCCATCCCATTATCCCATCCCAGACCTCATCCACGCTGAAAGACACGGCGGAGCTGCGATGCTCCATGGAGTGTGGATAATGAAAATCTCAGGCCACGAAGCATCCACGGATAATAAAAGGAGATTCCCGAAACACTTCCGAGCACGAGCCATCTGCTCAGCCCAACAGCTCTGACTAATTTTTAATGCCGGTTTTATGACGGATCTGCGCATCAGCCCATCCATGCATAAGGAAACCCGGGCTGGCTGCGCCGCGCGCGGAGCTGCCCGGCCAGGAATTTGTCTCCCGTTTTACCTCCTTGCCGTACATTAAAGGTGTAGTGGACCATGGAACTGCCTTGTCGGCTCCGTCCTGAGCTGCCTCCGCCTCCTCATCCGTACGGAAAATGGGGAGAGGGAGGAAAAACCGCCTGGCGCGGGGCTGAGTGCATCCGGCCACCAGCAGCAAGCCCGTTCCGTCAGGTTAATTAATTCTCATTAATTATGTCCCTTGACATTTTCTCCAGATCGGTGCTGCCCGCTGGGGTTTGCGAGGAGAGCTCGGTCTTGGCTTCCCGGGAAATCAGAGCAGGAACTGGTGCTGGAAAAGCCTCTCAGGCTGAGATCTCAGCCCGGTTCTGGCTCTTCCGTAAATCTTTTAACGGCTTTATCGCCTTCCAAACAGACTTAGTGAATTATTTATTTGTTTTATTTATTTATGGCCACCCAAAAGTGGAGCCGTTTATCTGAGCGAGCCCCGGATGTTTGGGATGGTGTTGGAATAGGGTAGGATTTAGTTGGAGCCAAACCTCACCAGGGTTTTTGCCCGTTTCTCATGGAATTTGTAGCCTGACTTGGCTCTGTCCCTCTCCTGACTCCCAGGAGATTGCCAAGGTTTTTGGCGAGATTCAAGTGGCCCTTGAATGCTTTCATTTGGGAGGACTCTGTCTCTGTTTCTTCAGCTTTTCCCATCTTTTTGGGGGAAAAAAGGGGAATAAGGAAGGATCAGAACCAGATCTGGCACAGCCATGACATCATGTGTTCCCTCTTCCCTTCACGGTGACATTCCCGTCCTTTCCGTGTTATCCCTCTCTTCTCCATCCTGTTTTCCCTCTCCCTTCCACCACGGCGTCTCTGGAACATCACAGCTCCAGGTGATTTCTTTTCTGGGTCAGTGACAATTCCAGGATTTAATTTATCCATGAAAACCTGTGGCAGGACTTTGGGAAAGAGGGAGGCTTTTCCCAGCTCCCCTTTCTCCTCCCTTCCATCCAGCCTGGAACGGGCTGGTAATTCCAAATTTAGTTATCTGCTAAAATCAAGCCTTTGTTTTGTCTGGAATTCTCTCCCAAAGCCATCGGGATTCCTTTCCCCCATTTCCCTTGGGATGAATGAATGAGCTTCTCTGTAGTCTGGGAATTCGGCTTGGCTGCTCCTTGTCCTGGTTTTACTCATGGATTGGCCGATGGAAGCTTTTCTATGGGAAAAGCCCAAGGAATGAGTAACCTGTCTCCTTGAGCGAGCATCCAGACAGGCTGGATTCCACAAACCTTTTGGGATTCATTGGGATTTGAACAAATAAACCACCAGCGCTGGATGGAGACAAGCTGAGGAGAGACCACGGATAAACTGGGATTTTAATGGGAATATCTACAAGTCACGGCTCACGTGGAAACTTCAATTCCAGTCTCCCTGCAAAAGAAAAGCTAATTAAAAATTCCCTAATGAGCCCGGGCTCGGTGGCTGAGCAGAAGGGAAGCACCTCCGAGCGGCAAATCCATTGCCAAGGACGGAAAACCCTCCAAGTGCAACGCGTTACAAGGAAAATGTCACTTTATTGGATGTTCCCTCGTCTCGCTAACGAGCTCTCGGGTTAATTTTAGCTTTTCTGCTGCATCCCAGCTCTTCTGGTTCTGGGGATTGTGGATCTCGGCTCCCTACTCGGTGGGAGTTTTCCTTTTAAATCCCAATGGGAATGGGGATGTTCTCCCATTAAATCCCAGTGGGAATGGGGATGTTCTCCCATTAAATCCCAGTGGGAATGGGGATGTTCTCCCATTAAATCCCAGTGGGAATGGGGCTGTTCTCTCCTATTAACTCCCAGTGGGAATGGGGATGTTCTCCCATTAGATCCCAGTGGGAATGGGGCTGTTCTCTCCCATTAAATCCCAGAGAGAATGGGGCTGTTCTCTCCCATTACATCCCAGTGGAAATTAGGCCGTTCTCCCATCAGCAACACCATTTGTTTGTTCAAAACCATTCCAGGCAGGAATTTCTTCATGGAAAATGCGGTCAGACATCAGAATTGCCCAGGGAGGTTTGAAATTCCTTTGCTAATTCCCGAGGAATTACCCAATGAATGCCCAAGGAATTCCTGGAGGTGGCACTCAGTGCTCTGGGCTGGGGACAAGGTGGGGATTGGGCACAGCTTGGATTCCACGGCTTGGAGGGCTTTTCCAGCTGCTGGAATCCTGGGATTTGAGGAAAAACAGAACAAAAATGGGAAGGGAATGTTGGGAGAAAGGCGGGGAAGGCGAGGCGTGAGGGTGTGGCAGCACCGTGCGATGTCACCTTGGTATCCCCCGTGTCCAACAGTGCCGTGGGTGTTCCATCCCCAGTCACTCGTGGGACAATCAGACTCCATCCCAACCAGCACAGCCTGGATCCTCCCCTCCCTCCCAGGACATTCCCAAGGTGGCGCTTCCAGCCCCGCCTGGCGCTGTGGTCGCTCCTCCTTCCCTCATTCCCGGTTCTTGTTGGCGCTCCCGAGATCCTCCATCCACTGGTGACACTTCCAGGAGTCCCAGCCAGCAATAAATCCCCTACTCTGCCCCAGGCTCGGTTTTCCAAGGCTGATCCCGGTGTTAATTCCATCGGAGGGAGGCTCCGGATCCCCCGGGGCCGCGCCTGCACAGGGCTGATAAGGGAATCGGCTTTGGCGGCCACACCAGAGGTGAAACCCAAAAATCCCGAATATTTCAGGATGTTTATCCCCAGTAATCAGCTCTTCCACTGGGTGTCCCTGGGAAAGCCTGGATTGTGTTCCGTGCCCGGGGGCAAACAGCTCTCATTAATATTTCACATGATTTTCCATTTTTTTTCCCATCTTTTTTTTTTATTTTTGCCCTGCTTCCAGAGCCTTGCTGGATATTTTCCCATCTCCCGTGTTTGCCTGCTCCAGTAATCATCGGATTCAATCACTGGGGCGATGTTTTTATGGATTAATAACGGGCACTTTGGAGAGCTGGGAGCTGCAATCTGTACAACCTTAATGAGCACCGTGGGGACCCGGTGCCATGGTTTCCCAAATCCTCTCCGTGCTTCCCTCTAAATCATTCCCTGCTCTGGATGGCTCTCCTGCCTCCAGCACACCTGGCTCCCCGCTGGAAGTTGTCCCAATTAATTTTTTTTCCTGTTTTTTTCTTTTTTTTCCCTCCTCCTTCCCTAAAAGCTCAGCTTTGTCAGCGCTGACAAAATGTTTGTTTGCTGCCTCGTGGGGTGGGAGATCTCCGCTCCTGGATCTGGGAATGAGCTGGGATTGGAGTGTTTTGCTCTGCAGGGTGATGGGAGGGTGGGTTTGGGGACAGGGGTTGGCTCTGGGTGACAATGCTGCAGTGAGGGGACACCAGCAGGGGTGGGCACCTCTCCGTAGGGTCATGGAATCATTTGGGTTGGAAAAACCCCCTGAGATCATCGAGTCCAACCATTCCCAGCTCTGACCATGTTCCCAATCCACACGGATTTAAATCCCCCCAGGGATGGAGACTCCCTGTGCCAGGGCTGGATTTCATCTCGTGAGAGTCCCAGAACAAAACCAAAGGATCCTGAGGGACAATTCCATGAGAAAGGGATCCCTCACTCACTGGAATTGCAAAGGAATTCATGGGAAGCAGCTGGGGATGGAGGGATAGCCCAGTGCCCACCCTGCAGCACCACTGAAATCCCTGGGACACTCTCTGGATTTTTGGGAAGTGATGCTTCCCCCTCTGGATCATTGCTGGGCGAGCTCCTGGTGTGGGGTCTCTGTTGAGGACAGCGGGTTTGTCCCCAGGGCTGGGGACACCTCGGGGACAGGACTGCTCCAGAGCCTTGGGAATCATCCACAGGCTCCCACATTCCTGGGATTTGTAACTGAGGCCTGAAAACAAGGAAGGAACAAAGGACAAGGCCTGGGGAGTGTCTCCTCCTTCAGAGGTGCTTCCAGGCCCTGCCCTGGCAGGGATGGAGCAATCCCCAAATTCCTGTCCTGGCAGGGATGGAGTAATCCCTGAATTCCTGCCCTGGCAAGGACAAACAATCCCTGAATTCCTGCCCTGGCAGGGATGGAGCAATCCCCAAATTCCTGTCCTGACAGGGACAAAGCAATGCCCAAACTCCTGTCCTGGCAGGGATGGAGCAATCCCCAAATTCCTGCCTGTTTTTTTTCCATGGATATCCCAGGAACAGCCAGCCCAGGCAGTACAAATGCACCTTGCAGAGAATTCCACAAGTGTGGATTCATTCCCAGCCCCCTCCACAGGAAATCTCCCAGCGCTTCAGAGCAGACCCAGCTCCGGCTTCTCCCCCTCTCTGTTTATTTCCCGGGACTTCTGATGGTTTTTTGGAAGGCTGTTCTCAGCCTGCAGCTATTCCAGAGCCGTGGGATGCAGCTCTGGGTGACTAAGAAGGAATTTATGGAGCACTGGCTCCAAGATTTCTCTGACCAGACACGTCTGGACAGAGGCTTGGGCAACACCAGCCCAGCCTTGCTGGGCTCAGACTGGGAGAACTGGGAGGATAAACAGGCCCTGGATGCTGGGGTGCCTGGATTTCCATGGGGGAGCTGATGGTGAAGGAATTTCCCCCCAACAAAGGTTGTTCACCTTTCCCAGCGAGCCGGGAGCCAGGCAGTGATTCCCACCTGGATTTACGACCGGTGTGATCCAGGCCTGGAGAGGAAGAGCCACATTCCTGCTGGGATGGGGCTGGAGAGGGCCTGGCTGCAGCAGGAGCTTGGAATCATGGAATGGTGGAATATCCTGAGTGGGGAGGGACCCAGTGAGTGCAGCTCCCGGCCCTGCACAAATCCCAGGAATCCCTAAGGGCAGAGCCAGGACCCCCCTGGTGGCTGGGGACACCCTGGGGACACCAGTGCCAGTGCTGGTGGTCAGTCCCACGCTGTCACTGACCGTCCCTGAGCATCCCTGATCCTCCAGAGAATTCCTGTTCCATCCCTGTCCCTGCCTTGAACGTTTCCATCCCGGCCCCGAGCATCCCTGACCGTGTTTGCCCATTCCTGATCCTGCCTTGAGCATCCCTGTCCTCCCCTGCCCATCCCAATCCATGTTCTGCCCATCCCGATCCTCCCCTGCCCATCCCGATCCTCCCCTGCCCATCCTGATCCTCCCCTGCCCATCCCAATCCCAGCTCTGCCCATCCCAATCCCAGTTCTGCCCATCCCAATCCATGTTCTGCCCATTCCCGATCCTCCTCTGTCCATCCCGATCCTCCCCTGCCCATCCCAATCCCAGCTCTGGGATCAGGGCAGGAACGGTCCCGGCCCCGTTCCCACCTCCGGCTGATCCAAAATCCCTTCCCGATGTTTTTTCCTGGCGCTCCATCCATCGGAATTCCCACAGCAGGATCCAAACCCCGGGAATTCTTCAGCGCATCCCAAGTTTGTCCCTGCAGGCTCCTGTCCCTGTCCTTGGGGACACCGAGGGTGACACCGAGGGTGACAAGGGAAGGGGGGGAATGTTTCTCCTCTGTCTCCTATCCCGGAATTTTGGGAATGCTTTGGAAGAGCCACCGATCACCCAGGGCACACCAGAGCCGCCCCGAGGTGTCGGGGACACTCAGGAATTGGGAACAAAAAGGGAGGAACTCAGGAATTTGGGGGATGATCCCTATCCCAGCAAGGTGAGGAAACTGGGAACTGAGGAATGCGGCAAAACGCGGGAGAAATTAATAATTATCCAAAGCTCATCCCTATCACTGCTCATCAAAACATTCCCCAGCTCCATCCCAGGCTCCTTTCTTCTCCCTGCCTCCAGTAAGTGCTTGAACATCCCTTTAAAAATTAAAGGAGGAGGGTTCTGGAAGAGATAAGGGATAATTGCCTGGCTTTGACTGCGGCATTGATGTGAAAATAGGATTGGAATTACTCACTCCGGTTGAAAGGTTAGTTGAAGGTTATTACAGGAAAATTGTTATTCATCCATTTTTTCTGTGCCGCTGGATAGCCCCAAAGATTAAATCCGGGGAGCGCATAATGACCCATCAGGGCGGACAATGGTGGGAATAATCTCCAGAGGCTCCCGAGAGCCTTCCCTGAATAATTCATGGCTCGGCAGCCCTCCCTCCCTCCCCGGCAGATTACACGGGAGTTTTCTTTGGGAAGAGATCATTTAAAGGAGCTTTAAAACCCACCGCGCTTTTGGACGGAAGTGGAATTACCGGCAGCATTCCCGAGGTTTGTTTATGCCCCCATAAATCTCCTTTGGCGCTGACCTCCGTGCCATGGGAACAAAACGCCGCGGGATAAAGGGAGCCTTTGTTCGGGATGGAGATGGAGCAGCTCCCGTGGGGCTTTTCCTGCTCCGGGCAGAGACAAATCCGAGCCCTTCGGTCACCTGGGAGGAGAAATTCCAGCCCCTGGCGCTCCAGATGGCTCCCCTAAAACCCACCAGGAGTGATTTCCTTCTCTCCACCAGGAGGCTGGTGGCGTTTCTCATCCCCAAGTCCCCGTCCTGCTGGTCCAGTTCCCATTCCCAGCTTCCCTCCCAGCATCAGGGATGCTCAGGCTGTCCCTGGATCCTGCTGGAAAACCAGGAGCAAGGGTGGGGTGGCACTTCCCGGCCTTCCCACTGCTCCTAAATCCTCTAATTTCATCTCCTGGAAGCGCTGTTGTGCTTTAAAAGCTGATTGTTAATCAAAAATCCCAGGATTTCTGGAGGTTTAGGCATCCCTGGCATCGTTGGGAAAATAATGGAAAAAATATCCTGGATAACAGTTGATATTTACTGAACACTTCATCGTTATCAGATCCAAATTAAATCCCAATTAAACCTTTCCCAGCCAGGAGGGTGAGGAAGGATGGAATTGCTGCTGGGGGGTGAGCAGGGAATCCTCTGGATTGGGAATTGGGGGGGTTATCTTGATTTTGGACAGGTTTATCTTCGTTTTGGGCAGGTTTCTGGTGATTTGGGGTAGGGTTGGCCCGATTTGGAGCAGGTTTATCTTCATTTTGGGCAGGTTTCTGTTGATTTGGTGTAGGTTTGGCTCGGTTTGGAGCAGGTTTACACGAAGCTGAAGGGCTCTGTGCTGGAGTGTGGAGCTCAAGTGGCTCCTCCAGCCCTACCCCATCCCAGAATTAATCAGGAAGGATTTCCCGAGGGGAACGGAGCAGGTACAGAGCAGCTCCTCCCTCCCCCGCGAGGGAGAAGGGTTGTTAGAAATAATCCTGGAGTTTAAGGATGTGAGCAAGGACTTTTATGGATTTAACAGGAAGCTCCAACATAATTTCCCACTAAAGCTTCTGTCAATAAATCATTTTTTAATTATAAGCTCCAATTATCAGCTAAGCTCGGCTTAATGATCTCTGGAGTGGTTCCTCCTTCAGAAGCCGGGGAAGGAACTTCTCCTCCTTCCTTTGGAGCCGCTGCTATTTTTTCCCAGCTCCTGGAAAATCCTCCCCCAGCGCCGGGATCCGAGTGAAACCCAAGCCTCTCCTAAATCAGGGGCACATCCAAAGGTGCATCCAAAGGCTGTGGCTCGGTTCCACCGCTGGCACAGGGATTGATTTAGGGCTGCTCCGGGCTCGGGTCACATTCCCGCATTCCCGGGGCAGCTCAGGAGCGCTCAGGTGCCCTGGGGGTTATTCCAGGATTCGGGACACGTGGGGATGGAGCACTGCCAGCTCCTGGAGGCGCCATGGGATCCAGTGGATCCCTTTTATTTGTGCTCCAGGATCCCTGCAGGAGAGGGATCCTTCTCATTCTCCATGGGATCTGGGCTGGGAATGGCAGAGGAATTGGGGAGGAGGAGTTAACAAGAGTTGATAAATGGTTCTGGAATGTTCCAGCCACACTCAGTGTACCATGGGTGATTCCTGATGGATTAAGCTGGGAATTGAGATGGGAGTGGGGCTGGGAATGGAGATGGGAATGGAGATGGGAATGGAGATGGGAATGGAACTGGGGATGGGGCTGGAAATGGAGATGGGAATGGAGCTGGGAATTAAAATGGGAATGGAACTGGGAATGGAGATGGGAATGGGGCTGGGAATTGAACTGGGAATGGAGATGGGAATGGAGATGGGCATGGAGCTGGGAATTAAAATGGGAATGGGACTGGGAATGGAGATGGGAATGGGGCTAGCAATTGAACTGGGAATGGAGATGGGAATGGAACTGGGAATGGAGATGGGAATGGAGATGGGAGTGGAGATGGGAATGGAGAAAGGAATGGGGATAGGAATGGAACTGGGAATGGAGCTGAGAATTGGATGGCAGCATTGACAGATCCCTGGGTGTAAAAGGACAAGGAAATATTTCCAAACATTTTCTCTGGCAGCTGAGGATTCCAGCTCCTGTCGCTTATTGACCTCTAATTGTTTCCAGTAGGAGCTGGAGACAGGAAGATCAATAGGGATGGGAGAGAGTTAAAACCCTCCTGGTGCACTTAACTGTAGTTAGGAACCACTGGAATTCATCTTCCCAGGATTTCCAGTTGTAATTGGAACACTGGGAGTGCTCTGTGTGCTGAATTCCGTGCAGGGCATTAATTCCCTCCCCAGTCCCGCTCCATCCACCCTCCTGCTGTGTCAGAGATCCAGAAGACCCAGATTTGGGGGGAATTGTAAAGGAGCAGGGGGATTCTGGCAGCTGGAACTGCAGGGGGAAGAAGGGACGGATGAATTAAATGAGGAGAGCGCTGACACGCGGGAATGAGGCCAGGGATGGAGCTGGATTTTCCTGCAGGGAGCTGGGAATGTTCTGGGCCATTTTGGGGTGGGAACCAGGTGATCACCACCGAGTTGGTCCCATTCTGGCCACCAGAGTTTCCCTGGGAGCTGCGCTGCCCTGGGAGCTCCTCTGGCTGCTGGCAGTGCTGCAGGTGGCCATGGAAAGTCCCAGTTCCCAGTGGAAGGTTCTGGTTCCAAATAAAAACTCCCAGTTCCTGATGGAAGGTCCCGGTTCCCAATGGAAACTTCCAATTCACAATGGATGCTCCCAGTTCCCAATGGAATCTCCCAGTTTACAATGGATGCTCCCAGTTCCCAATAAAAGCTCCCAGTTCACAATGGAAGCTCCCAGTTCCCAACGGAAGCTCCCAGTTTCCAATAAAAGCTCCCAATTCCCAATAAAAGCTTACAGTTCCCATTGGAAGCTCCCAGTTCCTGATGGAAGCTCCTGGCTCCCAATAGAAGGACCCAATTTCCAATAAAATCTTCCAGTTCCCAATAAAAAGTCCCATTTCCCAATAAAAACTCCCAATACCCAATGGAAGCTTCTAATTCCCAATAAAATCTCCCAGTCCCCAATGGAAGCTCCCAGTTCTCAATAGAAGGACCCAATTCCCAATAAAATCTCCCAGTTCCCGATGGAAGCTCCCAGTTCTCAATAGAAGGACCCAATTCCCAATAAAATCTTCCAGTTCCCAATGGAAGCTCCCAGTTCCCAATAAAATCTCCCAGTTCCCAATGGAAGCTCCCAGTTCCCAATAAAATCTCCCAGTTCCTGATAAAAGCTCCCAATTTCCAATAAAATCTCCCAGTTCCCAATAAAATCTCCCAGTCTCCAATGGAAGCTCCCAGTTCCCAATAAAATCTCCCAGTTCCCGATGGAAGCCCCCGGCTCCCGGCGCTGCTGTCACCAGGAATCACGGCCCAGCCCTAATCTGTCATTAACGCATTCAGCACTAATTGCTGGCAGGGTGCCACGCGCCTATTTTCCCGTTTTAACAAAACATTTATGCATGGAAGATTTAATGCCAGGTATCAAGCATATCATTGTAAATTTACCACTAATTAAGCCTAATTAAAATAATTAAATGGCTGCAGAGTCACAATGTGAATGAAAATCACATTTCCTCTCGTGCGCTCGCCCCTCTCCTCGCTGGCCTCACTCCGGCTTCCCAACACAAATATTTTCCCATTTGGATGCGGGAAGAGAAGAATTTCATCCCAAACATAATGCTGGGATTTAGGGGAAGTTCTGCAATTCCAGGACCTCTGGAAATTCTGCTTTCTGGGGATGAAGGATGGACAAGCTGACAAATCTGTTCCTCGGAGCTTTTGCATATTCATCACTGCTCGGATTTTTAATCAAAATCCGGGCCGTGAATAATGGATGGGATGGGATGGGATGGGATGGGATGGGATGGGATGGGATGGGATGGGATCCAGGAGCTCCAGGGAATGGTCTGGCTGGAGGCTTCATGAAATCCAGGGATTCCAGGAGCTCCAAGGGAGGGAGAGGGAGGGAGGGAAGGAGGAGCCCTCCGTCAGGCCAGTCCCCGTTCCCCGCTGTCGCAGTTCCCTGTGTGGTCCCAGCCCAGGCTCACAATGGGCTCAAAGCCCCTTTGTGCTCCGGTTGCGGCCGCGCCGCGTTTTAGGCTCGGCTCATTCAAGGCCAGCCTGGCAAAGCTCTGATTAACCTTTGCTTTCCCAGGCACGGCCTCATTCTCCCTCGCGGCAGGGTCCCGGCACTCTCAGCCTGCCGTGAAGGGCCAGGAAGGGGCTGGGATGGAGCTGGGATGGGGTTCAGCAGATTGGCCCTATTCCTGTGCCCTCTAATCCCAAATAAAGTTGTCACAGCTCTTGGGCAGGGCACTGGGATGAGCAGGACTGGGATGTCCCAGGATACAGCGCGGCAGGAAGAGCCACAGTTTGACCCTGGGACAGTGGGGACAGGTGGGACAGTGGGGACATGGGGTGACAGGGGGGACAGGTGACCTGCAGGGTTTGGGGAGAGGCACAAACCTGTGCTCTTGGGAATGAACATCATCCTCCTGCCATGGTGTCATCATCATCCTGCTGTGGTGTCATCATCATCATCACTGTCATCATCATCATCATCATAATCATCATCATGACTGTCATTTATCATCATCATCATCATCATCATCATTATCATCATTATCATCACAATCATCATCATTCTGCTGTGATGTCATCATCATTACTGTGATCATCATCATCATCATCTCATCATCATCATGACTGTCATTATCATCATCATCCTGCTGTGACATCATCATCATAATTGCCATCATCATCATCATCCTAATCATCATCCTCATCACCGTCATCATCATCCTGCTGTGATGTCATCGTCATCATCATCATCATCCTCATCATCATCATGATTCTGTTGTGATGTCATCATCACCATCATCATCATCTTCATCACTGTTCTCATAATCTTGCTGTGACATCATCATAACCCTGCCATGACATCATCATCCTGCTGTGACATCATCCTCCGGCCATTACATCATCCTCCCATGATGTCATCCTTGTGTGACATCATCCTCCTGCCATTACATCATCCTCCCATGACGTCATCCTCCTGCCATGACATCACTGATTTCCCACCCTCCATTTTCTGGGAATCACGTCCTTCCCTAAGGGACACCAGTACAGAGCCTCTGCCCAGATGTGCCCAGATGTGCCCAGGTGTGCCCAGATGTGCACAAATGTGTCCAGGCATGCCCAGCTGTGCCCTCTCCCCTTTTTGTCCTTGTGCCCCCCGTGCTGCTCCAGCTCCTCCCCCCGGATCAAACATTGTTTTTTCCCTGGATTCCCATTTTTTTTTTTTGCTGGGAATTGACCCCTTTGGCATTCCCAGCTCCGTGGGCAAACAGAGTCGTTTGTCTCCGTGTTTGCTCAGCTCATCCCAAATATTTGCCTGCCAAGCGAACGCCGTCTCCCGGGACGTGCTATTAATGGGATAATTAGGCAGCCGCTAATGAAAAGGATTCCTGGGAGTTATGGCAGGATTTGTTTTGGCATTTGGAGGCTGGAGTGCTCCAATCTACCTGAGAGTTAATTAGTTAATTAGCGCTGGTGGAACACACCTGGAAAAATAGGGCAGCCAAGGAACGCTGCGGTTGATTTTCCACGGGAACGCGTTTTTCCATGGGATTTTTGGGAAGAAAACAAAATCGTCTTTCTTGCAGCTCTCAGGGCTGGGATCTTGAGGACAGGCACAAACCCTGGTGATTTAGGGTGTCCTGATCCTTTTGGGGTTTCTCTGGTGTGGCTTTGGGAACGGCCGTGGGTTTTCCGGATCTTTCCCGGTTACGTAACCGCGGCCTGGCTCCCGCCGAGCTCCGGGTGCCGCCGCTGGTGACAAACCCCGCGTGGGGCTGGCCCCGCGCTGATTAATTAGGAAATTACATTTATATAACCCCTAATCCCCGGCTGGGCCTCGGGAATTACATCCAGATTAGCTCCGAGCCCGAGAAAACCCCGGGCTGGAATTATTGCCCGGGCACACGTCGGCAAATTGGACTGATCTGGAGGAAAACGGCCAAAATTCTGCTTTTTTGGGGTTTTATTTCCCTTAATTCCCTCCTCCCACGGGGCCTCCGAGGGGTGAGAGCTCCGTGCAGCCAGAGCTGATTCCGGCTGAGCCTGGCCTTCGGTTTTCCCAACAAAATTGCTTTTATCCTTCCCAACATGTGTTCCCAAAGATTACAGGGCTGTAATCCCACAGGGCTTAACCCGGGGAGGGGGCTTTGGGAACGGAGCCGGGTCGGGATTGGGAATCCTGGTTATTGAATTAGAAAGAACCTTAAGGGATAAAGGATGGGGAAGGGGGGATTGGAATACTTGGGGGGATTTGGGGGAGCCGGGCGGTCACAACAAATCATTTTTGAAGTGTTTTTGTGGATTTGGTTGTTTGGGTTGGTGGTTTTTATTTTTTTTTTGTTGTGAAGGGTTGATTGGGAAATAGGCCGTGGCTCTGGACTGATCCAGATCCGATGGTTTTAAAGGGCCTGGAATCATAGGGACACATCCAGGTTTGGGATTTGTTCCAGGTTTGGGATTTGCTGCAGTGGGGGGTTGGAGATCCTGAGGATCCTGTTGTCTGGGAGAGCTTCTGCTGGTCTGGGATAATTCCTGCTGTCCTGGGACAATTCTTGTTGTCCCAGGATAATTCCTGTTGTCCCAGGATAATTCCCGCTGTCCCATTCCCTAAGAGGACTGTGGGGATTCAATGAAATCACAAATTCCAGCCTAGATCTGATTTCCCCTGGGAATCAGGGTTAAAACTTTGGGAATTGGAAACTTTTCCCTTGGCCAATCCCAAGGGTGCGTTCCCATCAGCCAGGCCCATCCCGAGCAGTTTTGGGAAACCAAACACCAACGGGATCAACAAATCCCCTGGGATTCCCTGATCCCAGCAGAGCACTCACATGGAGATGGGGCTGGATTCAGGGCTGGTTTCACCCTGCCAGGACCCAAATCCTTTCAGATTTCTGATAAAATGAGGCAGGTTGGGATCTGCCCGTGGATGCAGGGAAGCTCCAGCCCGGACCCAGACGTTTCCAGGGAATCTCTGGGAATTCCATCCCAGTTATCCCTCCCCACCCTTCCCAAAATCCCGGCTGTCCCTGCCCTCTGGGAATTCAGAGCACCCACCATTCCCCTTTAACCTCCAGGATTTTCCCCTCCAGCCCTGGAAAATGTCATTTTTGGGGCCCATATTCCACAGCAGTGTCAAGCAGAGAAAGGAGATTATCCCGCTGCAAACCTGATGGAAAAGATTCCCTTTAAAGTCACCCACAGAGCTCAATTAATAACGGGGCTGCTTCCTGGAGATATCAGAACATCAAAAAAATATTCCAATGGTTGTTATTTAAAGGGGGAAATCACCCCAAACAACTCTGCTGAGAAAAACTTGAGGTTCTGGGGCAGAACCTGAATTGTGAGGGAAGGTTTGTCCTTCTCCTCCTGAGGGGGGAGAGAAAATAAACAGGTTTTAGGGAGACTAGGGGGGATTTGTTGGAAGAGGAGGAAGAGGAGGAGGACGAAGATTTGGAATAGGAAGAGGAAAAGGAAGAGGAGGAAAACAAGGAGGAAGAGGAGAAGAAGAAGAACAAAAGAAGAAGAAAAAGAAGAAGAACAGCAACAAGAACAACAACGAGGAGGAGAAGGAAGAAGAAGAAGAAGAAGAAGAAGAAGAAGAAGAAGAAGAAGAAGAAGAAGAAGAAGAAGAAGAAGGAGAAGAAGAAGAAGAAATAGAAGAAGAAGAACAACAACAAAAACAACAAGGAGGAGGAGGAGGGGGAGGAGGAAGAAGAAGAAGAAGAAGAAGAAGAAGAAGAAGAAGAAGAAGAAGAAGAAGAGGGACAAGAGGAACAAGAAGAAGAGGAAGAAGAAGAAGACAAAGAAGAGGAACAAGAACAAGAACAACGAGGAGGAGGAGAAGAAAATGAGAAAAGGAGAAAAAGAGAAAGAGGAGAAGAAGAAGAAGAAGAGACGAGAAGGAGAAGGAAAAGAAGAAGGAGAAGGAGAAGGAGAAGGAGAAGGAGAAGGAGAAGGAGAAGGAGAAGGAGAAGGAGAAGGAGAAGGAGAAGGAGAAGGAGAAGGAGAAGGAGAAGGAGAAGGAGAAGGAGAAGGAGAAGAAAAGGAAAAGGAAAAAAAAGGAAAAAAAGGGAAAAAAAACAAAGAGGAGGAGGAGCAGCCAGGCCGCAGGGGCTCAGCAGAATTTGGGATCCTGGCCCGAGCAGGAATCTCCGCTCGGACACCGCGGGTCCGGGGCCACCCAGCTCGGGGCTGTGGCGATCTCCGCTCTCCTCCCTCCCTCCCTCCGAGCACACGGGGCTTTGGGGACGCTTTTCCCTTTGTTTTTGCTTTTCCTTTCCCGGCGCTGCAGCTCCATTGGAAGCCCCAGGGATTTATGGCCTCTCCAGTTTATTGTTGATACAGATCTTTATCTGCCCCGGGCTTATAACTGACATTTAAATTACACTGCAAACAATGAATCAATATTTATGGATTAGCGCGCCAATACGAGTTGTCCCGGGATTCTGGCTCCCGGCGAACGGGACAATGAGGTCAAGGTCAAGGCTTTGTCTAATGAGGGATCGGCACAGACAGGAGCTGCCAGCCGGGTATTGACTTCCTAATAGGAATGCATTTATGGCCGGCATTTAGCCCCTGGACGGAGCTCCCGCCCCCATTTCCCATTCCTGCCATTTTCCCGCTGATCGTTGGGATCAGGTCAAGCCCCGAGCCCGGAGTGGTTCCCGTGCCTGGAAAAACCCGGGACAAACACCTGGATCCTCACAGCCCCGGATTTTCCATGGGGAAAGACCCCGAGTTCCCTGGAGGGAAATCAGAGGTTGGGAAATTCATCCCAGAGCAGTCGGGATCAGTCCTGCACTCCTTAAAAATTCCTAGGTTGGAGTCAGGATCATCCCTGCACCCCTTAAAAATTCCATGAGTTGAATTTGAGATCATCTCTGCACCCCTTAAACCCTTCCTGGGTTGGATTTGGGTTTGGGATCATTCCTGGACCCCTTAAACCCTTCCTGGACTGGATTTGGGATCATTGGGATCATTCCTGCACCCCTTAAAAATTTCGTAAGTTGGATTTGAGATCATCCCTGCACCCCTTAAACCCTTCCTGGGTTGGGTTTGGGATCATCCCTGCACCCCTTAAACGTTTCCTGGCTTGAGATCATTCCTGCATCCCTTAAAAACTTCCTGGACTGGATTTGGGATCATTCCCGCACCCCTTAAAAATTTCATGAGTTGGATTTGAGATCATCCCTGCACCCCTTAAAGCCTTCCTGGACTGGATTTGGGATCATTGGGATCATTCCTGCACCCCTTAAATATTTCATGAGTTGGATTTGAGATCATCCCAGTATCCCTTAAACCCTTCCTGGCTTGAGGTCATTCCTGTATCCCTTAAAAACTTCCTGGACTGGATTTGGGATCATTCCTGTACCCCTTAAAAATTCCATGAGTTGGATTTGGGATCATCCCTACACCCCTTTAACCCTTTCTGGGTTGAGTTTGGGATCATTGGGATCATCCCTGCACCCCTTAAACCTTTCCTGGGTTGGATTTGGGATCATCCCTGCACCCCTTAAAAATTCCATGAGTTGGATTTGGGATCATTCCTGCACCCCTCAAACCCTTCCTGACTTCCAGCTTCCATTGGGAACTCGTTCCCTTTTCCTACCTGAAACTGAAATCAAAGAAAAGAGATTTTAAAATAATTACTGTTTCTATTTTAGGGGTTTTCCCTGCCCTGTTCCCGTCCCATCCCAGTGTGGATGTGGCACTTGGGAACGCGCCCCTTGACCCTGCAGGGGGAACGTTGGGATCAGGGATCTCAGGGAGCTTTTCCTGGAGAAATAACTCCCGAATTCCAGGATTTTAATGATTCTTTATGGCCAGGTACCTGCTGCTGGCTGCCGGTCACAATTCCCAGGGATTTCACTCCTCTCCAATCCCTGAAGAGCTGCAGCCCGAGCGGGAATTGGGGTAAAAATGAGAGAATTGGGGTAAAAAGGAGGGATTTGGGGTGAAAAGGAGGGATTTGGGGTGAAAAGGAGGGATTTGGGGGATTTTTTTTGATCCCCCTCGTTAAAACCCCGCCGAAAACTCGCCGGGCTGAGCGAGCCCCGCGTTTATTTACATTACAATCATCCCGAGCCTGCGAATTGTGTCAATTATTCTTTCCTCGGGGCGAGCCGAGCGCTCTTTGTTCCTCGCTGGTTTACAAAAGTGAAATATAGGTGAGGTTTCGGACCTTTTAATCCCCCGATGTAATTACTGCTCCCCGCAGGCTCGGCCGCGTTTCGGCGGCGCTGCCGGGCTCAGATTAGACACACAAAGTCCCTGCTCTCCATCAAAGGCTTCCTTATCTGCCCGAGACAGCCAAACAACAAACCGGCCCCAAATCTCGCCGGCCCCGCTGTTTATTTGAGCAGGCCCGAAATAAATAAATTTTCTGCAGCCAAACAGGCGCTTTTCCCTGAGAACGGGCGCCGGGCTGGGAATTTCCAGGAGCGTGAAGAGGGCCCGGGACTACAGTGAGGCTTTTGAAGTGCTTTTCTCCACGTTTTAGGAGCCCAAAATGAGGATGAAACTAAAATGACACGAAGAAATAATCCCCCATTCAGCCCTGAAAGGATTATTCTAATTACTTTGATTATTAAAGATCAGACAGATTTTTTTTTTCTCTCTCTCTCTTTCTTTCTTTCCCCCTCCTCCTTTTATTTTTTTTTCTTTTTCTTTTTTTTTTTTTTTCCCTTTCCCTGCCAGCAGAAAGTAAACCAAGCCCCGAAATCCAAATCCTCGCTGGGAATTGAGGAACGTCTTAAGTAAACAGCGGGAACAAACGGGCAGTGTGAGGAGCCGCAGGGTCCGGCAGCCGGCCCGGGGGGGTCCCTTTGTGATTCCTCAATGGGGTTAAACGCCCCCCGACCCCCCCCGAGCCCCCCGAGCCCCCCGAGCCCCCCGAGCCGGGGCCGCGTCTCGCCCCTTTCAGATGCAAATGCGGGGGGTTCGCCTTTATCCCCGCTCCGAGATGCCGGAGTCAAGCTGCGCCCGCCTGAATAAACCCGGGAATCGCCGCTTTGCTGGGATCGCCCTGCGTTTTTTTGGGGTTTTTTTTTCAGCGCAGATGGTGCCGACCCCCCCTCGGCACCGCGATTCGTTTAAGGAGGCTGTTTGTTTCTGCTGATGAGGGCTGGTAATTTGCACAGCGGTCTCATTAGGCCTAAACCACCAATTAATTTCTTTTGTTCTCATTAAACGGCTGATTCCGAAACATTTTCGGCAGCCACAATGGATGGCTCGGAGCCGCAGCCCCGGCATCCTCCCCGCCAGGGCTGGCGGCGTTCCTGGAGCCCCGGCAGCCGGCCCGGCAGCAACGGCGTGCTGCCCGCAAGCTGGCACGGGCCCCGGGGCTGCCGGGGACCTCAGCATCCTCCCTGGTACCTCAGCATCCTCCCTGGTACCTCAGCATCCTCCCTGGTACCTCAGCATCCTCCTCGGGCCTGCCGGGGACCTCAGCATCCTCCCCAGATATGTCCTGGGTACCCCAAATGTGTCCTGGGAACCTCAGCATCCTCCCCCAGTACCTCAGCATCCTCCCCCAGTACCTCAGCATCCTCCCCCAGTACCTCAGCATCCTCCCTGGTACCTCAGCATCCTCCCCCGGGACCTCAGCATCCTTCCCTGGATCTGTCCTGGGAACCTCAGCATCCTTCCCCGGTACCTCAGCATCCTTCCCCGGTACCTCAGCATCCTCCCCAAATCTCCTCGGGTATCTCAGCATCCTCCCCAAATGTGTCCTGGGAACCTCAGCATCCTCCCTGGTACCTCAGCATCCTCCCTGGTACCTCAGCATCCTCCCCCGGTACCTCAGCATCCTCCCTAAATCTGTCCTGGGTACCTCAGCATCCTCCCCAGATCTGCCCAGATACCTCAGCATCCTCCCCAGATATGTCCTGGGTACCCCAAATGTGTCCTGAGTACCTCAGCATCCTCCTCTAGTACCTCAGCATCCTCCCTGGTACCTCAGCATCCTCCCTGGTACCTCAGCATCCTCCCCCGGTACCTCAGCATCCTCCCTAGATCTCCCTGGGTACCTCAGCATCCTCCCCAGATATATCCTAGGTACCCCAAATCTGTCCTGGGAACTTCAGCATCCTCTCCTGGTACCTCAGCATCCTCCCCAAATCTGCCCCAGTACCTCAGCATTCTCTCCAGATCTGTCCTGGGTACCCCAAATGTGCCCTGGGTATCTCAGCATCCTCCCCAGATCTGTCCTGGGTACCCCAAATGTGCCCTGGGTATCTCAGTATCCTCCCCAAATGTGTCCTGGGAACCTCAGCATCCTCTCTGGGTACCTCAACATCCTCCCCAGATCCACCCCAGATACCCCAAATCCTCCCTGGGTACCTCAGCATCCTCCCTAAATCTGTCCTGGGTACCCCAAATGTGTCCTGGGTACCTCAGCATCCTCTCCAGATCCTCCCCTGGGTACCCCAAATCTGCCCCGGGTACCTCAACCTCCACCCTGGCTGCTTCACATCATCATCATCAGCCTCAGGATCTTCTCCAGGCACCCCAGCACCCTCCTGGCATCTTCCCCTGACATCGTTTCCAGCCCTGGCACCCAGAGCCTGGCCCTGGTACCCGGGCATTGTCCCCTGGCACATCCCCGGGGTGCCCTGGCCTCTGTTCCGCCTATCCCAGCATCTCTTCCAGCCATCCCAGCATCTCCAGCATCCTCCCGACACCTCTGGCATCATCCCCGGCAGCGCTGGTACATCCCCAGCATCATCCCTGGCAATCCTGGCAAATCCCCGGCAATCCTGGCGTCCCCCCACGGCAATCCTGGCACATCCCTGGCAATCCTGGCACATCCCTGACAATCCTGCCATCCCCCCTGGCAATCCTGGCAATCCTGGCACATCCTCGGCAGTCCTGGCACATCCCCGGCAATTCTGGCACATCCCTGGCGATCCTGTCACATCCCTGGCAATCCTGGCATCTCCCCTGACAATCCTGGCACATCCCTGGCACATCCCTGACAATCCTGGCACATCCCTGACAATCCTGGCATTCCCCCCGGCATCGCCCCCGGTAATCCCGGTGCATCCCCGGCAATCCTGGCACAACTCTGACAATCCTGGCGCATCTCTGACAATCCTGGCGTCCCCCTGGTAATCCTGGCACATCCCCTGCAATTCTGGCACATTCCTGGCAGATCCCTGGCATCATCCCCGGCAATCCTGGTGTCCCCCCCCGGCCTCAGCGGTGCCTCTCCCGCATCCCGGGTGCTCTCCCTGCCCCTCCAGGCTCATCCCAGCCCCGCAATCCGGGCACGGTCCCGCCCCAGCAGCCACAGGAGCTGCAGAAGGAGATCCCTGCATCCGCACCAAACCCCCGAGCCCCCCAGTTCATTTCCCCACACCAAAAATAAGATTTGGGGTGGGTTTTTTGGTTATTTTTGCTCTCTGCTCCATCCTTTTCCTGCGCCTTGTGTTTCCCACCTCGGCCACACAATTCGGAGTCCTTGAGTGTCCCTGAGCGATTTAATGTTCCCAAGTGTCGCCTTTTGTCCGGCAGTGCCGCTGGGCGAGCCCTTAGCCCCGCTTGACATTCCTGCGGCTTTTGGGAATTAAATCAGGCCGGGGAAACTCCGGGTCGGGTCAGAAATTCCCAATCCAAACCCCACAGGGATAACCGGGATTGGGATTTTGGTTTTATAGTCAGGGCTGCGGTTTGGGATGTTCTGAAATGGGAAACCAGGGATGGGGAAACAATAAACGGGGATTTGGGGAGGGGACAGGCAGGGATTTGGGAAATAATGGGAATTTGGGGAAAACACGGATTTGGGAGAAATGGGGATTTGGGGAGGGGACAGGCAGGGATCTGGGAAATGGGAATTTAGGGAAAATCGGGATTTGGGGATATTTGGGAGCAGGCAGGGATTTGGGAAATGGGGATTTGGGGTGTTTGGGGTGGGGACAGGCAGGGACTGGCTCATCCCAGCCTGGAGCTGCTCTGTCCCCACGTGTCCCCAAACCTGGGCTGGCTCTGGGGGCTCCTGGACACTCCTGGATATTCCTCGTGCCCCTGCTGAGGAATGGGAACGCTGCTGCTGCGATTCCGAGCCTCAGGCAGGTTCTAAAAGCGTCCCTGGCGCCGTCAGCTTCTGCTGGTGTTTTGTAAATTCCATGAAAAATTTATGGTCAGGACAGAAAGGAAAAAGGGGGAAGGAAAAAAAAAAAAAACAACAACAAAAAACCCCACCAGGGCTGTTCTCAGCTGAGCCTCTCCATAAATTATCGGGATTTGCTTCCCAGGGTGGTCCGGGGAGTGCGTGCCAGGCTCGCCGCGTTCCAAGGGGGAGGATCCGGGGTTAAGTGCTGGGGAAAGGGAGGGGAGAGCCGATCGTGGAAGGAAGTGCTGGAGAAAGCAGGGCCAGGTCCCTGCGGCTGCCAGGCTGCTCCAGGATCGGGAATTCCGGGCTGGGATTGTGCTTAATCCCAGGGCCCCCATTGGCGTGCAAAGCTGGGAAAGGCTCTGAGGAAATTTTGGGGATTGTGGTGAGTCAGGTCAGGGGATGGAGCTGGAGAGGGATCCAGGAGCTGTGGGATGGGGCCGGTCCAAACACAGCTCTGAACATTCCAGGGATCCAGGGGCAGCCACAGCTGCTCTGGGAATTCCAGCCTAGTCAGGAATTCCTGCCCAATATCCCATTCATCCATGATCCATCCATCCATGATCCATCCATGATCCATCCATGATCCATCAATCCATCATCCATCCATCCATCCATGATCCATCCATCCATCCATGATCCATCCATGATCCATCCATGATCCATCATCCATCCATCCATCCATCCATCCATCATCCATCCATCCATCCATCCATCCATCCATCCATCATCCATCCATCCATCCATCCATCTGTCATCCATCCATCCTCATCCATCATCCATCCATCCATCCATCGTCCATCATCCATCCATCCATCCATCCATCATCCATCCATCATCCATCCATCCATCCATCCTCATCCATCCATCCATCATCCATCCATCCATCGTCCATCATCCATCCATCCATCATCCATCCATCCATCCTCCATCCATCATCCATCCATCCATCCATCCATCCATCATCCATCATCCATCCATCCATCCATCCATCCATCATCCATCATCCATCATCCATCCATCCATCCATCATCCATCAATCCATCCATCCCGGTTATCCCTCAGCCTTCTCCTCCTCCAGCATTCCATGGAGAGCTCCTGGCATGGCAGGAGGCCCTGCAGTGTCCCTGTCCCCATCCCAGCTCAGTCCTGCCCAGCTTTACCAAGGGATTTGTTTGGGATTCCCACACCAGGAGGGCCTGGAGTGATCCCAGAGGCTCTGGGAATGTTCACCTGGAGAAGGGAAGGATCCAGGGAGAGCTTCCAGGGCCTGGAGGGGCTCCAGGAGAGCTGGGCTGGGATTCTCTGTTCCCTCCTGGTCCTTCCCTCCATCCCTGCACCCCCAAACCCACGGATCCACTGCTGCCAGCCTGGAATGTTCCCTGCCCACCCAAGCAGAGGGGACACCTCTGCCACCAGCACCTCTGGGTGCTGTCCCAGCCAGGAAATGCACAAAAAGTTTGATTAAAACATTTAAAAATCTCCCAAATCTCACCGCGGCCCGCTTTATTTTTTTCTCTATTCTATTTATATTTTTTTCTCTCTTCTGCTCAGCCCTGGGACTCCCCACACCAGGGACACCCACGGGGTTGGGTTTTCCAGGCAGGCCCTGGTGCTGCTCGGTTTCCTGAGGATAACAAGGCTCCTGTGTGCTCCCAGTGTCTGTCTGGGGCTGGAGCTGGCTCCGGAGGGAAGTGTTGTGTGAGGGTGTTGTGGAAAAGCCCTGGCTCCATCTGGGAGCTGTCAGGAAAAGGCTGAGCTCAATCACACGTTGTTATGAATAGCAGCATTTGAGCCTTTCAAACCTTCGCTTTTTTTCCTGCTCTTTTTATATTTTTTCTCCCTTTTTTCTTCCTTTTTTTTTTTTAATATTTTTCCCCCCCACCCCGAGGTAAATTCCAGCTGGGATCAACACTCCCCAGGAATTCCCCTGGAGGAAGTTGGCTGTTCACCAACTCATCTTGTAAAAAACAAAAAATAAAAAAAAATAATAATAAAAACAAAAATAAAAAGATTCGTTATTCCTGTTGCGCCGAGATGAAACAATTCCCTGGAATTAACGAGGCTCCTGAGGGGAGCCCAGGGCTGGGACCTCTCCCTTCAATCCTGGCTCCATCCCAGCTCAGGGGGGTCCTGTGCCCCCAACCCGCCCTGCTCCCTGAATCCCACGGCTCACAGCCTGCAGAGACACTTTGCTTGCGGTTCAGCTTCAGTACATTGACTTTTTATTCTTTTTTTTTTTCTCTTTTTGGCCCTTTTTTACAAAAACCAGTGGTAGTTATTAACAGCTGTACAGATTCTGCTACATTGCTTTGGTGTGAAGTTGAGAGCCTGGCTCTGGGAGGCTCCTGAACACGCAATTCCTGCATCCCAGCCCTGGCATTTTGGGGGGAAAAGCTGAGCTGGGAGCTCGGGGGACACGAGCTGGGGGGACCCTGGGGACAGGGCAGGGCCCAGACCCATCCATGGTGCTCAAAGGTCACGGAGCTGGGAATGCTCAGGGGGGCACAAAGGGGCAGGGTTGACCCACAGATCCCAAACTTGATCCCAAAACAGCCCTGGGACAGCCCAGACCCCAAACCAGCCCTGGGACAGCCCAGACCCCAAACCTGACCCCAAATCAGCCCTGGGACAGCCCAGACCCCAAAACTGACCCCAAACCTGACCCCAAACCAGCCCTGGGACAGCCCCAAGGCTCTGCTGGGGGCAGAGCCACTGATGGAGTCAAACCAGCCTAAAACCTTTCCCTAAGAGCAGCTTTAGGGAACTTCCCTTCCCTGGATCATCCCAAACTGATCCCGTCCTCCCCCGGAGCCACCCCGTGCTGGGAACATCCCTCAGTGCAGCTCAGAACCCTGGAACAGCAGAATTCCCAAAGAATTCCCAAAGGTCTGCTCACCCTCCTAACCCTGGAACAGCAGAATTCCCAAAGTTCTGCTCACTCTCCTGTCCCTGGAACAGCAGAATTCCCAAAGAATTCCCAAAGCTCTGCTGACCCTCCTGTCCATGGAACAGCAGAATTCCCAAAGTTCTGCTCAGCCTCCTGTCCACAGAACAGCAGAATTCCCAAAGAATTCCCAAAGCTCTGCTCCTGCCCAGCCCCTGTGTGCTCCCTGGGATGGGACAAGGGGATAATGGGACAATGGGATGGGACAATCAATGGGATGAGACAAGGGGATAATGGGAGGGGATAATGGAACAATGAGTTGGGACAAGAGGAAAATGGGACAATCAATGGGATGAGACAATGGGACAATGGGATGGGACAATAGGATAATGGGATAGGACAATGGGACAATCAATGGGATGGGACAATGGGACAATGGGATGGGACAATGGGATTTCTGACAATGGGACAATGGGATGGGACTACAGGATAATGGGATAATGGACAATGGGACAATGCGATGGGACAACGGGAAAATGGGACAATCAATGGGATGGGACAATAGGATAATGGGATGGGACAATGGGATAATGGGATGGGACAATGGGACTACAGGATAATGGGATAATGGGATGAGACAATGGGATAATGGACAATGGGATAATGGGACAATGGGACAATGGAATGTGACAATGGGATAATGGACAATGGGATAATCAATGGGATGAGACAATGGGATAACAGGATGGGACAATGGAACGATGGGATAATGGAACAATGGGTTGGGACAATGGGACAATCAATGGGATAATGGACAATGGGATCATGGACAATGGGATCATGGACAATGGGATCATGGACAATGGGATGGAGGCTCCTGGCAGGGCTGCAGTTCCAGGTCTCACCTCTCCAAACTCCTCTCTCCATCCTCCTCTCCTCTCCAAACCGTTCTCCCCTCAACCATAAACATTTTATTATTTTTTTTTTTCCTTTTGGACCAGATCCAACTCGCCAAAAATAATCCATAAAAATGCTGTATAAAAATCCTCTGCCGTGTGCTACGATACAGGTGAGCACTTCTGCTACACAAATACTTTTATTTTCCCGTTAGGTCTTCGGGTTTGTCTTTTTTTTTTTTTTGTCTTTTTTTTTTTTAATGTCCTTTTTGGAACCCTTTAGTACAAAAGGCCTGTGGGGGGAGGGAGTTGCTCCATAAAACCAGAAGACACAAGACCATAAAGCCCACAAGGACCACAAGCAGCCCCCCCACCACACACAAACCCTACTTGTTAGTAAACTTTTTTTCGCTTTTTAAAAAAAAAAAAAAAAAAAATCCTGTATATTTTTTTTGTCTTTTTTTTTTTTTTTTCTCCAAGGTTATCAATTCTAATTCTTTACTTTCATTTGAATACAAAACACATAAGTTTGCTATTATCTTTCGTGGCTCCCTGAGCTGAATTTTCTAAGCTTTCTTTGAAATCACTCCTCATTTGCTTCTGTCCGAAGACCAAGAAGGGCTTGCGTGGGCTTCCCCTTTTCTTCAAACATCCAAGCACGGAAAAAAAAACCAAAAAAAAAAAAAAAAAAAAAAGGATAAATCCATAAATCCATCTATAAAAAACAACCCCAAGGTGGTTGGATTGTGTGGATGTCCCGTCAGTAGCTGAGGATTCCCCACCAGCACGAACACACCACGCACGACAGGAGGAACAAACTTTTCACCAGAGGACATCTCTGCTCAGCCTGCATGGCAAAGTCCCCACGGGGAGGGAAAAAGGGAAAAAAAAAAACAAACAAAAAAAATAAAAAATAAAAACCAACCAAAAAAAAAAATAACCCCAGAATAAAATTGCCACCACCAAAAACCATCAGTGGAATACAATTACAGCAGACAAAAATACACAGCTAAGTGTACTGGGAGGGTCCCCCCTTCCCACGCTATTTCCTAGTCCAGTATTTACATTTTTCACAAGTCTTATGCGGGATGCACAAAAAAAAGTCCCAATAAAAAAGGAGTCCTTTATAGTGCCACCAAAGCCAGACGGAAAGAACCGGAAAAACAAAAAAAAAATTCAAAAGAAACCCCAAAACCTCTTTGAAAAACCAAATAAAAATCCGTTTAGGGCTTCCACGTGTGCCAGAGCTGCAGATCTGCAGTAAATCCGGGCGGGGTCGGCGCTCCCGGGGTGGTCCAGGCTGGAAATGCCAACTTCAGTAGATGACCTCGTAGACTGTGGCCTTCTTGTCCCCAGAGCCCGTGACGATGTACTTGTCATCTGCAGAGATGTCACAGCTCAGCACCGACGAGGATTCCTTGGACTGGGGAGAGCAGGAGGGGAGAGGAGGCGTCAGCACGGGAGAGAATCCATTGGGATGGGAGAGAATCCATCAGCATGGGAGAGAATCAATCAGCATGGGAGAAAAATTCATCAGGATCGGAGGGAATCCATCAGGATGGGAGAAAAATCCATCAGGATGGGAGGAAATCCATCAAGATGGGAGAAAAATCCATCAGCATGGGAGAAAAATTCATCAGGTTGGAAAAAAAAAAAAATCAAGGTGGGAGGGAATCCATGAGGATGGGAAGAAAATCCATCAGGATGGGATTAAAACGATCAGGATGGGAGGGAATCCATCAGCATGGGAGAAAAATTCATCAGGATGAGAGAGAACTCATCAGGATGGGAGAGAACTCATCAGGATGGGATTAAAATCCATCAGGATGGGAGAGAATCCATCAGCATGGGAGAAAAATTCATCAGGATGGGAGAAAAATTCATCAGGATGGGATGGAATCCATCAGGATGGGAGAAAAATTCATCAGGTTGGAAAAAAAACCATCAAGGTGGGAGGGAATCCATCAGGATGGGAAAAAAAACCATCAGGATGGGATTAAAACCATCAGGATGGGAGGGAATCCATCAGTATGGGATTAAAATCCATCAGGATGGGAGAGAATCCATCAGGATGGGAGAAAAATCCATTGGGATGGGAGAAAAATTCATCAGGTTGGGAAAAAAACCATCAAGGTGGGAGGGAATCCATGAGGATGGGAAAAAAAATCCATTAGGATGGGAGAGAATGCATCAGGTTGGGAGAAAAATCCGTGACATTGGGATGGAATCCATGAGGATGGGAGGGAATCCATCATGATGAGAGAAGAGCCCATCAGGATGGGAGAAAATTCCATTGGGATGGAAGGGAACCCATCAGGTTGGGATAGAATCCATCAGGATGGGATTAAATCACATCAGGTTGGGATTCCAGAACTAAAACCCATCAGGTTGGGATAGAATCCATCAGGATGGGATTAAAACCCATCAGGTTGGGATTAAATCACATCAGGTTGGGATTCCAGGATCTCCCTCCATGCCAGGGCCACCCCCCCTTCCTGTCACCCCCCTGGCCACTCCAAGGGATGTCCCCTGACCCAGAGTGGGGCCCTGGGGCTGCCCCAGCCCTGTCCCCCCCAGCCCAGCCCACCTGGAAGATGCTGGCTCCGTAGGGCGTCCTCCAGGCGTTGAGCAGGTTGTCCTTGCCAGTGCTCACAAACCACTTCCCTGCAAGCCAGGATTTGGGGATTTGGGATCAGCAGCTGGGCTGTGGTGCCACCTCCCCAACCCTTCCTGTCCCCAGCTCTGCCTGAGCCCAGAGGTTTGGGAGAAATGGGAAACCTGCAGGTGTCCTGGGGAGTCAATGCAAGGGCTGCTCCCAACGCCCACGGTGCTCTGTGGCTGTTTGCAGCCAAAACCAGGATGGGGTTATGGGAATAAACCCTGCCAAAAGCAGGATGGGTTATGGGAATAAACCCTGCCAAAACCAGGATGGGTTACGGAAATAGACCCTGCCAAAACCAGGAACAAACCCTGCCAAAATCAGGATGGGTTATGGGAATAACCACAGCCAAAACCAGGATGGGTTATGGGAACAAACCCTGCCAAAACCAGGAACAAACCCTGCCAAAAGCAGCATGGGTTATGGGAACAAACCCTGCCAAAACCACGATGAGGTTATGGGGATAACCAAAGCCAAAATCAGGATGGTTTTATGGGAATAACCACAGCCAAAATCAGGATGGGTTATGGGATTAAACCCTGCCAAAACCAGGATGGGGTTATGAGAATAAACCCTGCCAAAACTAGGAACAAAGCCTGCCAAAACCAGGATGGTTTTCTGGGGATAAATATCACCACAGCCAGGATGGTTCTACGGGGATAAACACCACAGCCAGGATGGATTTATGGGAATAAACACCACAGCAGGATGGTTCCATGGGGATAAACCCCAAGTGCATGGAATGGATCCTGCTGGAAACATCCATGCTCAGCCCCCATTATTGTGCTGAGCACTGTCCCCCCCTGCAGCTCATGGACATCCATGGCCATGAGCTGCAGGGACAGGGCTGGAGCACCCTGGGATAGTGGGGGATGTCCCAGTTCAAGGTTCCTTCCAACCCCAAATATTCCATGAGTTCACATCCCCATCCATGAGCGAGGCGGAGGTGCCCCAGGGATGAGCTCTGGGGTGTCTCCCAAGCCAAGCCACCCCCAGCTGCAGGATCCCCTCCCTGCCCAGCACCCTGCTCACCACAGTAGGCGAATTTGAGGGACAGGACGCAGCTCTCGTGCAGGTGCAGTTGGTACTTGTCGGGTTTGGTGTGGTGCAGCACCTCCACGTTGCTGCTCTCCATGCCCACTGCCAGCCACTCCCCCGTGGGGCAATACCCCAGGGAGAAGATCTAGGGGGGAATATGGGATCAGGGCACAGCAGCAGCAATTCCCAGCCCCACACGGAAATTTGGGATGAGATGAGTCATTGTAACCCAACACAACCCAACTCAACACAACCCAACTCAACACAACCCAACTCAACACAACCCAACTCAACACAACCCAACTCAACACAACCCAACTCAACACAACCCAACTCAACACAACCCAACTCAACACAACCCAACTCAACACAACCCAACTCAACCCAACCGAGGGCATCCAAGCCAACTCATCATAACTCAAATCAACCCAACACAACCCAACCCAACTCAATGCAACTCATCACAACCCAACCCAACTGAGGGCGTCCAAGCCAACTCATCATAACCTAACACAACCCACCTCAATTCAACTCATCCCAACCCAACTCAGCTCATCCCAACCCAACCCAACTCATCACAACCCAACCAAATTCAACTCATCCCAACCCAACTCATCCCAACCCAACTCATCCCAACCCAACTCATCCCAACCCAACTCATCCCAACCCAACTCATCCCAACCCAACTCATCCCAACCCAACTCATCCCAACCCAACTCATCCCAACCCAACTCATCCCAACCCAACTCATCCCAACCCAACTCATCCCAACCCAACTCAACACAACCCAATCCAACTGAGGGTGTCCAAGTCAACTCATCACAACCCAACCCAACTCATCATAACCCACCCATCACAACCTAACACAACCCAACTCATCATAACCCAACTCAATTCAACTCAAACCAACTCATCACAATCCAAATTCCTTAAGGGATGCCAAAGAGGAGCTGGCACAAGACCCAGGGAGCCCCAGCGCTCCTGGGCCACCCCAAACCCAGCAGGAACAGCCGCGCTGGGAGCTCAGAGGGCCAGCAGGAAATGGCCCAGTAGCTGAGCAGACTGCCAGCCCCCCTGGGCATGGAGCCCTGCCCAGGGCTGTACCTGGGAGGTGAAGTCGTGCTGCTGCAGCTGCCGCCCTTCCCGCAGGTCCCAGGAGCGCACGGTGTTGTCCAGACCCCCCGTCCACAGCTTTGTACCATCGTGGGAGATGTCTATGCAGCTGGCCCCATCCGTGTGGCCTTGGAATTGCCTTGGGAGCAGGAAAAAAAGGGGTGGAATTCTGAGATTCTGCAGTGCTAGGAAAAGCACGGAGCTGAGCTCGAGGTGGCTCGTCCACGCCGAACGTTCCTGGAAATTCCATCCAGGAGTAGCCTGGCCAAGGGTTGGGCTGGTTTAGGGATGAGCACCAGGAGATGGTGCAGCACCACCACAGGGTGTCCTACCCAGAGGGGATGGGTGGTGGGACTCCCCATCCCTGGAATGTTAAAGGCCAGGTTGGACAGTGCTTGGAATAACCTGGGAGAGTGGAAGGTGGGGGAAGAGGAAAAGGGATCATGGTGGGGAGAAGAGGAAAAGGGATCATGGTGGGGAGAACAGGGAAGAGATGGCAATGGGGTGGGGAAAGAGGAAAAGAGACATTGATGGAAGGAAGAGGAAAAGGAACACTGACAAAAGGAAGAGGAGAAGGAACATTGACAAAAGGAAGAGGAAAAGGGGCATTGAGAAAAGAGGGACGTTGACAAAAGGAGAAAAAAGGGACATTGAGAAAAAGAAGAGGAAGATTGACAAAATGAAGAGGGAAAGGGACATTGACAAAACAAAAAGGAAAAGGAATGATGACAAAGGAAGAGGAGAAGGGAAAGAAGGACAGGGACAAAAGGAAGAGGAATGTTGACAAAAAGAAGAGGAAGAATGTTGACAAAAGAAGAGGAATGTTAACCAAAGAGGAGGAAAAGGAACGTTGTGAGGGACAAAGCAAAGCAGCAGTGCCAGGAGCACCCAAAAAGGAACATGACATAGTAAAAATGACCCTTAAGGCCCTTCCCACACCACAACCCCCAGCCCATCCCCTGTGAGGGTCTCACCTGACCAGGGTCTGGTTGTGCAGGTCCCAGACGGCGATGTTGCCGTCGCTGCAGCACGAGAAGCACACCTTGGCGTCGGGGCTGATGGCCAGCGCGTAGCAGGCGGGCGCCGACGACGTCAGCTCGGCCTTGATGCGCGGCGTGGGCGACGCCAGGTCCCAGATGGTCAGCGTGCTGGCCTCGCCCCCCACGATCAGCGTGCGCCCGTCCGGCAGCAGCTTGCACGAGCGGATGTAGTTATCCCTGTTCTGGGGGGGAAAGGACAGGGGAGTGGGCAGGGAGGGGTGGGCAAGGGGGAGAGGGAAGGGGGAAAGGGGGTGAGAAAAGAGGAAAAGGGATGTTGGTAGAAAAAGAGGAAAAGAGACATTGATGGGGAGAAGAGAAAAAGGATGTTGATGAGGAAAGAGGAAAAGACATGTTAATAGGGAGAAGAGAGTAGCAAGGTGAGAAAAGAGGAAAAGGGGACGCAAGAAGAGAAAAAGGAACATTGGCAGAAAAAGAGGAAAAGGGACCATGATGGGGAAAGAGGAAAAGAGATGTTGATAGGGAGAAGAGGGAAAAAGGGTGAGAAAAGAGGAAAAGAGGATGGGGAGAAGAGGAAAAGGGATGTTAGTGGGGGAAAAAAGGGACCATGATAAGAAAAGAGGAAATGGGATCATGATGGGGGGAAGAGAAAAGAGGGTGAGAAAAGAGGAAAAGGGATGTTGATGGGGAGAAGAGGAAAAGAGACCATGATGGGGGAAGAGGAAAAGGGAAATTTAAAGGGGGAAAAGAGTGGTAACAGGAAAAGGAAAAAGACAATAATGGAAGAACAAAGAGTTGATAATGGAGAACAAAAGGATGTTAAGGGAGGAAGAGGAAAGGGAGGAAAAAGAGGAAACATGGGGGAAGAGAGATTGATGTTAATGAGGAGATGATTAACAACATCAGAGGTTGTCAATGGGGACATTAACAGGGGCAGGGGACATGGCCCTGAGGACAGCAGGGACACAGCCCAGGGGACAGCAGGGACACAGCCCTGGGGACAGCAGCCCCAGCCCCTCACCAGGCAGTCCAGCTGGGAGATGGGGCTCTTGCTGCCGGGCTGGCTGATGTCCCAGATCTTGACGCAGCCCTTGCCGCCGGTGTAGACGTGGCGCGTGGGGTTGCTGATGGTGACGGCGCACACCACCTCGCCGTGGCTCAGCGTGTTGATCTGCCGCGCGTGCCGCGGGATGCCCGGCCCCGCCAGCGCGTCGTGCGGGAACGGCACCGGCTGCATCTGCCCGTCCGCGCTCACGTGGAACGAGTACGCCCTGCGGGAGGGAGGGGTCAGAGACACCAGGGAGAGTGACAGGAGGGGGTCAGAGACACCAGGGAGGGGGTCAGAGACACCAGGGAGGGGGTCAGAGACACCAGGGAGGGGGTCAGAGACACCAGGGAGGGGGAGAGGAGGGGATCAGAGATACCAGGGAAGGGGAGAGGGAGGGATCAGAGTCACCATGGAGGTGGAGGAAGGATCAGACACACAATGGAGGGGGAGAGGAGGGGATCACAACCACCATGGAGGGAGAGAGGGCTCAGAGCCACCATGGAGGGTGGGGAAGGGATCACACACACAATGGAGGGTGGGGAAGGGATCAGAGTCACCATGGAGAGGGAGGAAGGATCAGACACACAATGGAGGGTAAGGAAGGGCTCAGAGCCACCATGGAGGGTGAGATGAAGGGATCATAACCACCATGGAGGGGGAGAGGAAGGGATCAGACACCCCATGGAGGGTGAGAGGGATCACACACACCAGGGAGGGGGAGGAAGGGATCAGAGCCCCCATGGAGGGTGAGGAAGGGATCAGATACACAGCATGGAGGGGGAGGAAAGATCACACCCACCATGGAGGGGGAGGAAGGCTCAGACCCACCATGGAGAGGGAGGAAGGATCATACCCACCATGGAGGGTGAGGAAGGGCTCAGACCCACCATGGAAGGGGAGACGGAGGGATCAGAGCCACCATGGAGGGTGAGGAAAGGCTCACACCCACCCTGGAGGGTGAGGAAAGGCTCAGACCCACTATGGAGGGTGAGGAAGGCTCAGCCCCACCCTGAGATGGGGACTGAAGGGTAAGGAATAGCTCAGACAATGTTTGCAAAGATCAGATGGAGAGGTGGTTTGTGACAAACGGAGCCACAACTTGCAAACAGCATGAGGGTGCAAAGTGATAAATCCAAAACTTTAAAGAAGCAAGAGCTAATCTCAAGGTCTGGAATGTGCCCAAAGGGATAAGATGCACGCTCCAGAGACAACGTTCAAGTGTGATGAAGAGTCTGGAAGCCTTCATGAGAGACCCCAAATTGGGGAGAGGCAAGCTCAAAAGGACTTTTGGTTCATTTCAATATGAAGTGTGGGTAGGCAGGGCTAGGACATGAATGTGGATTGGGTGTTCTGTACAATCCCAGGCTTTTAGGGAATAAACAGAGTAGCAGTTTGAGGTTTTGCTGTGCATGCTTTGGGAGGAGCTATCCCTGTGCACCTCAGCTGAACAAATGCACTCTCAGGAGTTACAGAGTTTTTTCTGGGTATCAGGATGCTGGGGACAGCCCAGCTGTCACAGTGCCAGCCCTCCCTGGTGTCCCTCCCCTCCAATCCCCCAGAAATCCAAGCAACACTTACGGTTTCCCTCCGGGGATGGAGGCCAGGCTGGAGGGCAGCCCCGGGGCTCGCATGGGGGGGTGTGGGTCAAACCCCACCTGCCAAGAGATGCAGGGACAGGTGAGGCCAGGGACGTCACAGTTTCACATCCATGACCCCTTGGGACACTGGTGACACCAGGGATGTCACCCAGTTCCCATCCATGGCCCCTGGGGACACTGGGTAGCTCCTGCTCATCCCCTACTGCTCAGAGCTAATTAATAATTAATTAATTCCCCCAGCAGGAAGGGGAGGCAGCCAAAGGTTTGGGGTCTGCAAGAAGCAGCTGGGACATGCTCACTCCCCCTCCCCAGGCCATTCCCAAGCCCTCAGGAATGGGATCAGTCACCCAGCACTCCGAGGGTAAAAACCCTAATTTCTGCTTTAATGGGAACATCTGACTCCTTGTTCTGCCTTAAAACTGGAGCTCAGTGGGAGGAACGGGAAGGGGGCTGAGGAATGGGATGAGGGGCTGAGGAGTGGGAAGGAGAGTGAAGAATGGGATAAGGGGATTGAGGAATGGGATAAAGGGGCCAAAGAATGGGAAGGGGGCTGAGGAATGGGAAGGGAATGGAGGAATGGGAAGGAGGTTCAGGAATGGGATGGGGGTTGAGGAATGGGGTAAGAGGGTTCAGGAACAGGATAAGGGGGTTCAGGAATGGGAAGGGGGTTGAGAAATGGGGGTGATGGGATGGGATGGGGGTTGAGGAATGGGATCAAGATTAAGGAATGGGATGGAGGTTAATGAATGGAGATTAAGGAATGGGATGGGATGGAGGTTGAGGAATGGGATGGTGGTTAAGGAATGGGATGGGGATTAAGGAATGGGATAAGGGGTTGAGGAATGGAGGTTAAGAAATGGGATGGGGGTTAATGAATGGGGGTTGAGGAATGGGATGGAGATTAAGGAATGGGATGGGGGTTAATGAATGGGATGGGCATTAAGGAACAGGATAAGAGACCAAAGCACAGGAAGGACAAACCCCATCCCAGCAGCACACCCACATCACCCCACAACCATCCCCACCCCAGCCCTTCACCCCCTTTGAGGACCCCCCCATTCCCCCACCCCCCAGGAGAAAGGAGCCAAAAGTGCTACGTACAGCTCCAAAGCTCACCATGGGGGCCCGGCCGTAGGCGGCGGCGGCGGCGGCGGCCGCGCTCATCTGCGGGGGGAGGTTGTGCAGCCCCGCGTAGGCACCAGGGCTGGTCAGGGAGCCGTTCATCTCGTGGTGCCCCATCATGGCGAACGGCGCCGCGTACGAGCCCGCGATGGAGATGGGCGTGCGCAGGGCCGAGGCTGTGGGGGGGACAGCATGGTCAGGGGACAGGGACAGCATGGTCAGGGGACAGGGATGGGACAGGGACAGCATGGTCAGGGGACAGGAGGGACAGGGTCAGGTCAGGGGACAGGGACAGCTCAGGGGACAGGGAGGGGACAGGGACAGGTCAGGGGGACAGGGACAGGTCAGGGGACAGGGAGGGACAGGGACAGGTCAGGGGACAGGAGGGACAGTCGGGGACAGGAGGGACAGCCAGGGTCAGGGACAGGGATGGGAGGGAAGGGACAGTCAGGGGACAGGGACAGCATGGTCAGGGACAGGTCAGGGGACAGGGACAGGTCAGGGGACAGGGAGGGACAGGGACAGGTCAGGGGACAGGGAGGGACAGGGACAGGTTAGGGGGACAGGGAGGGGACAGGGACAGCCAGGGTCAGGGGACAGGGACGGGAGAGACAGGAAGGGACAGCCAGGGTCAGGGGGACACGGGCACAGGGGATGGGACAGGGAACAGGGAGGGACAGGGACAGCCAGGGTCAGGGGATAGGGATGGGACAGGGACAGGTCAGGGGGACAGGGAGGGACAGGGACAGGAGGGACAGCCATGGTCAGGGGACAGGGGATGGGAGGGACAGGGGGACAGGGGATGGGACAGGGGACAGAGAGGGACAGGGACAGTCACAGGTCAGAGGGGACAGGGGACAAGGGCAGGAAGGCGATAGGTAAGGAGGGAGAGGGGACAGGACACAGGGATGGGGACAGGGGACAGATCTGGGACAAGGAGGGGATGGGACAGGTCAGGGAGAAACAGAGGACAGGGATGGGACATGGGAGGACAGGGGACAGGGACAGGTCAGAGGGGAGAGGGGACAGGGAAGGGACAGGGAGGGGATGGGATATGGGACAGGGATGAGGCACGGTTAGGGGTAGGGACACAGGTGGGACACTGGAAGGGATGGGATATGGGGCAGGGATGGGGACATGGGACAGGAGCAGAGCACAGCCACAGAAAAACCCAACAGCCTGGAGTCCAAGCCCACCTTGCTCCCAGCCCCGAGTGTCACACCCAGGCCTTCCCTGGACACCTCCAGGCATGGGGACTCCACCAGCTCCCCCTGGGCATTCCCACCCTCTCCATGGGGAAATTCCCCCTGGTGCCCAACCTGACCTTCCTCTGGCACAGCTTGAGACTGTGTCCCCTCACCCCAACAGCTGTCCAGACATGGATCAGTTCCTCATAAACCTCATCCCCCAGAAATGCAATCCCCCAGAAATGCAATCCCCCAGAAACACAATCCCCCCACAAATGCAATCCCCAAATCTGCCATTCCCCGTGACAGGGACGATCTGATGCCGTGCAGGGGACAGCAGTGACCCCGTGGTGACCCCATGGTGACCCCATGGTGACCCCAGGACCCACCCAGGGGGTCCATGCCGCTGGGCTTGCCGGGCATGGGCCGCAGCCCCGGGGTGCTGCTGGTGCCCGGGGTGGGAGCGTCGTTCCTGGGCGTCGGAGTGTTGGACTTGAGGCCGGGCGTGGAGGATTTGTCGTTCTGGGGGGAGAAGGGAAGGGAAAGATGAGCTCCAGCTGGGATGCAGAGCCCCTCCCTGGAGCAGTGACCCTGCAGCAGGCACGTACGTGGCCCAGGTCCTTGGTCTTGGAGGAGGGAGTGCTGCTGGAGGAGGCCACCGAGGCCGGGCTGTTGGGAGCGTCGCCCTTCTTCAGCCCACGGCCCTTGTCCAGCCCGTTCTCCGGCGGGGAATGGGCCGGGCTCACCCGGGGGGTGGCGGGGTCCTGTGGGATGGGAGAGGTGCTGGGGGGGTTCCCACAGTGGTGCTGTGGGTTCTCCTCCAGGCCAGAGCTGGGAGGTGCCCAGGGAAGCGATTCCCACATCCCGGAGCTCACCTCGTTGGAGACATCGACCACCAGGTCATCGCTCTTGTCACCATCGCTGTCCTGCAACACACAGCGTGTCACACCCTGCAGGGAGCCCCAAAAACTGGGGGGGGATCAGCCCTGAGGAGCCCAACCACCCCCAACAGCAGCACACACTCAGGGGACGTTATTCCATGAAAACAGAAATTTTTTCATGCAATTTTTTCATGGTCAGGTGAGGGAAGGAGCTGGGGTGGAGTGAGTCAGGGCAGTGGATGTGGCACTTGGAGACAGGGATCACGGTGGCCTTGGCACTGCTGGACCCCTCCAGGTTTTCCAGCCTGAACGATTCCAGGGCTCTCTGCTCCAGCTCACCCACACCCCATGTGTAAAACACCACCCAAACCCCCATTTCTGTCCCTAAAACCTGTCCCTGTCCTTGTCCCTGTCACTCACATATCGGCTCATGCTGTCCTTCTCCTCTGCTTTCCTCTTCTTGGAGTCCATGCTGTAATCCGTGGAGCTCCGGTGCTTCTCGCTGGCCCGCAGGCTCTCCGAGGGGGACACGGAATTATTCTGTGGAGTTGGGAGAAGCTTGGGAGGGGGAACAGGAGGGAACAGAGCCCCAGGTCCTGAGGGGACACAGCCCTGGCCCCCAGGGTCCCCCCCATGTCCGAGTCTGGATGCTGGGAGGATCCCATGGACACCTGAGCTCCTTTTGCAGCAGGAAAATGCAGGAGGGGGTTGTTGGTTATGAAAACATCTGGGAAAATCCACATGGCTGGGAAAGTCCAGTGTCCATCTGGGACTCCCTGGGAATGCCAGCACGTCCTGGTCTTTGGTCCCTTCAAGTTGGCATTCCCAGGAAAGCTCAGAAATGGCTTTTTAAAATAAAGAGGACATCCACAAAAGTCCTGGGAAAGCCACATGAGTAGGAATGGCAGAGCCTGGCACAGGGGGAATCCTGCCCTTCCTCCAGGCAGCACAGCCCAGGAGATGCTGGCACTCCCAGGAAAGCTCCAGAGCCCAGTTCTCCCTCTGGCAGAGCTGGGACAAGAGCAGAGGAATGGTGCTGGAGCCAAAGGACATCCCCAGAATGTCCTGGGAAAGCCACATGAGCAGGAATGGCAGAGCCCAGCTCCCATGGCACAGCCCAGGAGATGCTGGCACTCCCAGGAAAGCTCCAGAGCTCAGGTCTGCCTCTGACAGAGTTGGACAAGAGCAGAGGAATGGTGCTGGAGCCAAAGGACACCCATAGAATGTCCTGGAAAAGCACCCCAGGGAACACTGCAGTCAAACCCAGCAGCACGAGGAGGATGCCTGGCCCTGATCCCACATCCCCCAGCACCCCAACACTCCCTGCCCTCAATCCTGGGAGCAGCAGGATCCCTCCCCGCTCCCTGAGCCCTTCCTGCCTTTCTTCCCCCGCTGAAAGGCAGAACCAAAGCAGTTCATGTTTCTGCTGGGTCCCCACTAAGCAGCTTTGGATAACACGGAGCTCTTTCTTCCCAGGCAGTCATGCTGAAAGCCCTCACAGCTCCCAGAGAATCATGTCAGGCATTTAGAGCCATCGATCCATTCAGCCCCGCTCCTGGCCCGCCGCCAAGCAACTAAATATTTTTTATTGCACAGGCAAAGGCTGGGGGAAAATATGAATGACTAAGGCTGATTATCACAGGCATTAAAGCTCCGCGGGGAGCAGCCCGTGGATGGCTTGGGAAGCTGCCCAGCCCCCTGCCCGCAGCAGCACAGGGTTAATGATGCCCAATTCCCCCCTGGCTCTGCCCCCTGGCTCAGCACTTCCCTGTCCCTGCTCTCCACAGGGCTGGGGGTGGGCTGGGGGCTGGCAACAGGAGCCAAGCCACGGTTCAGCCGGGTTGGTGTCCTTGGCAGCTTCTCACAGGGAATGTCAGGCTGGGGAAAAGGCTCTGGGAGGGTTGGGTGGGAGCTGGGGGACACAGCCCCAGGATGGGTGGGAGCTGGGGGACACAGCCCCAGGCTGGGTGGGAGCTGGGGGACACAGCCCCAGGCTGGGTGGGAGCAGGGACACAGCCCCAGGCTGGGTGGGAGCTGGGACACAGCCCCAGGCTGGATGAGAGCAGGGACACAGCCCCAGGCTGGATGAGAGCAGGGACACAGCCCCAGGCTGGGTGGGAGCTGGGGGACAGCCCCAGGCTGGGTGGGAGCACGGGGACACAGCCCCAGGCTCTCAGGACACAGCCAGGGCATCTCCTGTGCTGCCCCTCCTGCTGGGAAATTCCTCCTGCTGTGCCCTTTTTCCCTCAATAGGGAATGAGAGGGGCTGGCTCAGCCCCCTTCCATCCCCACCTGGCTCCTGCCACCCTCAATATCCAGGGAATCCATCCCTGTCCCCAAGGAACCCATCCCAAGGGCAGGCTCCTCCAAAATCCAGAGATTTCCCTGCTTAGGAGCTCCCAAATCCTTAACATGGAGCAATAACCAAACCCATCCCAGATAAACCACCCCAGATAATTGGGGGGTGATCAGGAATGATCCACCCAAAGCTCTGGGTCTGACCACGCTCATTCAGCCACAATTTCCTGCCTTGCCACAAGCAGAGGGATTTAAATCAAATTCCCCAATTTGCACCATGGAGAAGGCGGCTCTGCTCACCCCAGCACAGCTCTTCCAGGCTGTGGGATTTTTTTTTTTTTTCCCAGGATGAGGGATTTTATTGCCTGGGTTATTATTTAATAAGAGCTGTGCCACAGGCAGCCCTGCAGCCACCAGGGCGGGTTTTTAAGGGATGAAATAAAACTCAGCCGTGCAGCCACCAAAAAGGGGGAGCAAAAGGAAGGAGTGGGACTTACTGCACTTGAGTCTCGCTCTTCAGGAGATGCCAGGGCACAGGGGAGGGCACAGCCAAACAGAACAGCAAAAAAAGCGAGTTAGGACAAGTCTTACACCAGGAAATCAAACCCAGATCCTCCTCGTGCTCTCCACTCAACCCTTAAAGTCAAGGCCTGTCTGGGCTCCCTTCCAGATTTAAAATCTCCCTCCAATCCACCTCTCCCATCCAATTCCTGCCCCTCTGATTTATCTGGCTGGAAAAGCCCTGAATCCAAAGGGAATGGCAGCAGATCCAGGGGTCTGTCCCTGCAGTGACCCCACAGCCTTGGGGGGACAGCTCCAGAGTCAGGGTGTGGCTGAGACAATGATTTGTGCCCAAAAGTGGTAATTTGTACCCTAAAGTGCCCATTTGTACCCTAAAAGTGCCCATTTGGACCCTAAAAGTGCCCATTTGGACCCTAAAAGTGCCCATTTGTGCCCAAAAATGTTCATTTGTGCCCCAAAGCGCCCATCTAATCCCATTTCCCATTTCCCCTGGGATCTCTGGCAATCTGAATCCAGGGACAGCAATGGATCTGGATCCCTGCTGCCAACAGTTCTGTCTGGTTTCCCCACACGGGCTCATTTTGAACATTTCCCTCCCCTGGGAGGGTCCAAACCCAGCTGGGATCACCCTGGCACAGCACACGGGGTCATTTCCAGCATTTCCCTCCCTTTCCACCAAACCATCCCGGGACTGGGGCAGCTCCAGAGACAGCAGTGACCATGGGGGGGACAGCAGTGACAGCAGTGACCATGAGGGGTGGCAGCAGTGACCACGGGGGTGACAGCAGTGACCATGGTGGGGACAGCAGTGACAGCAGTGACCATGGGGGGTGACAGCAGTGACCATGGGGGTGACAGCAGTGACCATGGGGGTGACAGCAGTGGCCATAGGGGGGACAGCAGTGACCACAGGGGTGACAGCAGTGACCACAGGGGTGACAGCAGTGACCACAGGGGGTGACAGCAGTGACCATAGGGGTGGCAGCAGTGACCATGGGGGTGACAGCAGTGACAGCAGTGACCATGGGGGTGGCAGCAGTGACCATGGGGGTGGCAGCAGTGACAGCAGTGGCCATGGGGGTGGCAGCAGTGACCATGGGGGTGGCAGCAGTGACCATGGGGGTGGCAGCAGTGACCATGGGGGGGGACAGCAGTGACAGCAGTGACCATGGGGGTGACAGCAGTGCCCGTAGGGGTGACAGCAGTGCCCACAGGGGTGACAGCAGTGGCCATGGCAGTGACAGCAGTGCCAGCAGCCCCTCCCCTCTCACCTCTGTGGTCCAGGTCGTGGTGATTCTTCTCGTCCTTGACTGCCAGGTGGGCCTGGCTGCCCAGGGCCCCCAGGGCCAGCAGCCCCGAGCTGGTGCCGGTGACAGGGGGCAGTCCTGGGGGCTGCAGCCCCGAGGGGTGCGGGGGCAGCTGCACGGGGGGGCCGTGGGCAGCGTGGGACAGGTGCTGGGCCTGGAGCTGCTGCTGCTGCAAGGAGAGCAACGGTGAGGGAGGCAGGGCAGGGAGGGACAGTGTTGGGGACAGAAATGGGGAGGGACAGAACTGGGGAGGGACAGTCCCAAGAAGGGACAGTTCCAGTTAAGGACAATCTTGGGAAGGGAAAAGTCCTGGGAAGGGAAAAGTCCTGAGAAGGGAAAAGTCCTGGGAAGGGAAGGGAAGGGAAAAGTCCTGGGAAGGGAAGGGAAGGGAAAAGTCCTGGGAAGGGACAGTCCTGGGAAGGGACAGTCCTGGGAAGGGACAGTCCTGGGAAGGGACAGTCCTGGGAAGGGACAGTCCTGGGAAGGGAAAAGTCCTGGAAAGGGAAAAGTCCTGGGAAGGGAAAAGTCCTGGAAAGGGAAAAGTCCTGGAAAGGGAAAAGTCCTGGAAAGGGAAAAGTCCTGGGAAAGGAAAAGTCCTGGGAAAGGAAAAGTCCTGGGAAAGGAAAAGTCCTGGGAAGGGAAGGGAAAAGTCCTGGGAAGGGACAGTTCCAGTTAAGGACAATCCCGGGAAGGGACAGCCCTGGGAAGGGAAAAGTCCTGGAAAGGGAAGGGAAAAGTCCTGGGAAGGGACAGAACTGAGAAAGGGAAGGGACAGTCCCAAGAAGGGACAGAACTGGGAAGGGACAATCCCAGGAAAGGACAATCCAGGAAAGGGACAGCCCTGGGAAGGGAAGGGACAGTCCCAGCCCTGCTGGGTGCCTGGAAGGAGAAGCCCCCGTTAGCAGAAGCTCCCTCCCAGTGCCCAGGGATGATCCCAGGTGCCAGCATCCCTCTCCTGGGATAATCCTGCAGGGCTCACCCCCTGTGGGTATGGTTAGTTTGGTTTTTACAGCAGGAAAAAGGAAAACAAAACCAACTCAGGGATCACATCCATAGGCAGAGACTCCATGGCTGGAGGGTCAAACCAGAGAGGGAAATTCCAGCACTCAGGAGCTTCCCAGCCACACCAGGACAGGGAAATTCTGCTCAGGTGCTTCCATGGGGAGAAGAAAATTCCACCCCAGCCCTGGTCCCATCCAGGATCCTGCTGTTCCCAACCCCCTCTGACACCTCCAGGTGCTCCAGGTGTTGGATAAACCCCTCAGGGATCCTCCATTCCACATAAATTCTCCATTCCCACATAAATTCCACAGGGATCCTCCATTCCCACAAATCCCACATAAATCCCCCAATCCCACATAAATCCCACATGGATCCTCCATTCCCATATAAATCCTGTAGGGATCCTCCAATCCCACATAAACCCTGCAGGATCTTCCATTCCCACATAAATCCTCCATTCCCACATAAACCCCACAGGGATCCTCCATTCTCATAAATCCCACAGGGATCCTCCATTCCCACATAAACCCTGCAGGGATTCTCCAATCCCTAAATCCTGCAGGATCCTCCACTCCCACATAAACCCCACATTTATATTTTTTTTGGGACTCAATCCCAGCCATGGAGATTCACTGCAGAGCTGCACTGCAGCTCATGGGGAGAGAGGAAGGGAAAACCAAACACATTCCCTACTTCCAACTCAGAAATTCCACAAACACATTCCCTGCTTCCAACACAGGAATTCCACAGAACCATTCCCTGCTTCCAACACAGAAATTCCACAAAACCATTCCCTACTTCCAACACAGGAATTCCACAAAACCATTCCCTACTTTCAACACAGGAATTCCACAAAACCATTCCCTGCTTACAACACAGAAACCCTGGAGGAAAAGCAGCTGGAACCCAAGGAGCCACCTGTGAGAGTCCCCAAGGGCAGGCAGCAGGGTCCTGGAGCTGCTGCTGCTGCCTGAGACCCCCCTGCTGCCCCCTGGGACCCCCCAGCCCCTCCTGGGACCCCCAGGGGTCACACTGGGGAACCTGAGCACAACAGGACTCAGGGGCTGGGGACATCCCAAAAGAGGGGAAACCCCAAAAGAGGAGACATCCCAAAAAAGGGGACACCTGGGAATGAGGGGACACCCCAAATAAAGTGTCCCCAAAAACATCCCCAGGGATAAGAGAGCACCCTAAAACACCCCCAGGTATGGAGAGAACACTAAAAACACCCCCAGGTATGGAGAGCTCCCTAAGAATATCTCTAGAGATGGAGGGCACCCCAAAAACATCCCCAGGAATGGAGAGCTCCCTAAAACACTCTCAGGTATGGAGAACTCCCTAAAAATTTCCCTAGGGATGGGGGGCACCCCAAAACCACCCCCAGGGATAGAGAGCTCCCCCAAAAACACTCCCAGGGATGGAGAGTTCCCCCAAAAACACTCCCAGGGATTGGGGGCACCCCAAAAACATCCCCAGGGATGGAGAGCTCCCTAAAAAGATCCCTAGGGATGGGGGACACCCCAAAAACACCTCCAGGGATGGAGAGCTCCCCCAAAAAAATTCCCAGAGATGGAGAGCTCCCTAAAAACACCCCCAGGGATTGGGGGCACCTCAAAAACACTTCCAAGGATGCAGAGCTCCCCAAAAACACTCCCAGGGATGGAGGGCACCCCAAAAGCACCCCCAGAGATGGGGGCTCCATCCATGTTCCCGACATTTCCATCTCCAAGGCGATTTCCAGCCCCCAGGAGTCTCTCCCAGGTGTCCCCACACCCCTGGCAGTGCCCCAGGTCAGGTTGGATGGGTCTGGAGCAGCCTGGGACAAGGGGGTGTCCCTGCCAGGGCAGGGGTGGCTCTGGGGGGGTTTCAGCTCCTGCCACCCCAAACCATGACCCCACCATCGTTCTCCCCACAGGGAGCAGCAGGAGGTGACATCCTGTGCCACCCCATGGACACAGCAGGATGGGACAGCCCTGGCTGGGCCACCCAGCCCAAAATCCCCACCCACAGCAGGATTCCAGGCACAGCAGATCCACGGCTCCAGCTCCTCCCAGATCCCACCAGGAGATTCCTCGTGCTGCAGCAAATCCATAAATCCCTCCCAGGATGGGAAGAAGCTCAGGGTGGACATTCCAGAGTGTCCCAGAGCAGGGCTGGGGGTCAGGGCCACGAGGTCCTCAGTGCCAGGATCAATCCTCTGGCACCAAAAAACAAAAGGAACAGATCCTTGGTTCTTCCCAATCCCAACTCCACAGGAAATCCACCCATGGAGGGAGAGGCCATTGCAGCAGAGCATCATCCCAGAGGTGTCCCAGGTGATTTTCCAGCACCTCCAGCCATTCCACATCCCTGGGATACAGAAAGATCCAAAGTTTTATCCTCCAGCTTCCAGAACCATCTGCAGGCTGTAACTCATCCCAGCAGCACTCCATGGAATTCCAGCCCTGGAACAGCCCCAGCAGGAACAGGAGCAGCACCCAGAGGAGGAAAATCTGGGATTTCTCCCTGGTTTTTGCAGATAAATCCAGGCAGGGGAATCAGGGAGCTGCAGAAGCCCCTCCCAGGAGGTGTCAGGACACAAAATCCCAGCTGAGGTGGGTCTGGTTTGTGGCCCTGGCAGCAGAGCAGAATCCAGGTGGGATGTCCTGAAGCTTCATCCCTGGGGTGGGCAGGATCCCAGGCAGGGCTGCAGAGCTCCATCCACATCCCAGGAGGGCAGGGAGAGCAGCAGGAGCCAGGAAGGAGCCCAGGGCACATCCCAGGCTGGGCTGGAGCACTCCCAGCTCCCCATGAGCACGGAGCAGCGGCTGCAAATCCCTGGGAATCACATCCTGGAGAGGCACAAAGCCCAGCTGGAGCTCCAGAGAATTCCTGGAGGGGAGTTTCCATCATTCCCAGGGGTGAATTCCTGGAAGTGAATTCCCAAGGCAGGTTGGCAATTCCTGGAGATGAATTTCCATCTTTCCCATTGAGTGAATTCCTGGAGATGCATTTCCATCATTCCCAACAGGTGAATTCCTGGAGGTAGATTCCCCAGGCAGGTTGGGAATTCCTGAAGATGAATTCCTGGAAGTGGATTCCTGGAGGGGAATTTCCATCATTCCCTGGAGGTGAATTCCTGGAGGTGAATTCCTAAAGCAGGTTGGCAATTCCTGGAGGTGAATTCCTAGAGATGAATTCCCAAGGCAGGCTGGCAATTCCTAGGGGTGGATTTCCATCATTCCTGGAGGTGAATTCCCAAGGCAGGTTGGACATTCCTGGAGATGCATTTCCATCATTCCCACCAGGTGAATTCCTGGAGGTGAATTCCCAGATGGTGAATTCCCAAGGCAGGTTGGTAGTTCCTGGAGATTAATTCCTGGAGATGAATTTCCATCACTCCCATCAGGTGAACTCCTAGAGATTAATTCCCAAGACAAGTTGGGAATTCCTGGAGATGCATTTCCATCATTCCCAACAGGTGAATTCCTGGAGGTGAATTCCCCAGGCAGGTTGGCAGCTCCTGGAGCTGGATTTCCATCATTCCTGGGGTGAATTCCCAAGGCAGGCTGCAGTTCCTGCAGCTGGATTTCCATCATTCCTGGGGTGAATTCCCAAGGCAGGCTGCAGTTCCTGCAGTGCTGCTCACTCCTGGTGTCTGTGCTGGAACAGCCCCATCCCTGCCTTCCCCCAGGGCTGTGCTCAAACAGCAGGCCTGGGTCAGGAATGCTGCAGCATTCCAGGGATGGGGAGGCTCTCTGGGAATCCCAAATCCCCCTGCTCAGGGGCTGAGGTGACAAGTGACACAGGACAAGGGTTTGGAGCAGCATTCCAGGATCAGGGAGAGGCTGAGCCCAGCCACACCTCAGGATGCTCCAGCAGAATTCCAGCATCACCTGGGCTCCTCACATGCTCCCAGCAGGGAGGGATGGGCCCAAAATCCCAAAAAATCCCAGGGAACAGGAGGAACAACCCTGCAAACCCAGCCTGGGCGAGCCCTGGGGTCCCTCACTGAGATGGGGACACAGAAGAGGTTCCAGATTTGGGAGGGAGGCTGGCAAGGAGTGTCTGCTGGTGGAGTGGCTTTAATTGGATTATGTCCATCAGCTCCATGCCTTTGTTCCTGATTTAATGGTTCAGCACTTCAGTTCAGTTAAATTTAGTGACAGAGTTTAATCATTTCCAGGGAAATCATTTCCAGGGCTACAACCAAATCAAGGCTCCATTTCAGCCCAGCCTGGAGCGCAGGAGCAGCGAGACAAATGGCCCAGATGCATAAAATTAACAGTTCCTGACCTCAAAAGGGGCAAAGAAAGAGCTCTGCACCGTGCTGGGGAGGGTTTGGGTGTTGCAGCACCTGTACTGGGGTGTTGGGGCAGGTTGGGGATGGAGTTGGGACATCCCAGAGCTGAGCAAACCAAATTGTGATGGAGTTCTGGGACATCCCAGAGCTGAGCAAACCAAATCATGATGGAGTTCTGGGATACTGGGACACACCAGAGCCGAGCAAACCAAATTGTGATGGAGTTCTGGGATATTGGGACACCCCAGAGTGATAAAACCAAATCATGATGGAATTCTGGGACATTGGGACACCCCAGAGGTGAGCAAACCAAATCATGATGGAGTTCTGGGACATTGGGACACCCCAGAGCTGAGCAAACCCACCCAGGGGTGTGTCCATGTGGACAACCCTACAAAAACAACCTGCTGGGGACAGGAAAAGCACCAAACCCTCTGAGTTTGGGGGCTCAGGGGCTGGAGCTGCCACCCAAAGCAGCTCCACGCTCTGGGATGAGCCTGGAACCATCTCTGAAAGGTATGGGAGGATGGAATCTCCATCCCCTAAAAATTATGGAATCATCATCCCCTAAATCATGGGAGGATGGGATCATCATCCCTTAAAAACTAAGGAATCACCATCCCATAAATCATGGGAGGGTGGGATCAGCATCCCATAAAACCATGGAATCACCATCCCCTAAAAAATGGGATCTCCATCCCCTAAACTATGGAATCACCATCCCCTAAATCATGGGAGGGATTGAATCTCCATCCCTTAAAACCATGGAATCACCATTTCCTAAATCATGGGAGGATGGAATCACCTAAACCATAGGATCACCATCCCCTAAAAAATAGGAGGATGGGATCTCCATCCCCTGAAAAATGAGATCTCCATTCCCTAAACCATGGAATCACCATCCCCTAAAAAATGGCAGGATGGAAACTCCATTCCCTAAACCATGGGAGGATGGAATCATCATCCCCTAAACCATGGGATCTCCATCCCTATAACCATGGGATCTCCATCCCTATAACCATGGGATCTCCATCCCTATAACCATGGGATCTCCATCCCTATAACCATGGGATCTCCATCCCCATAACCATGGGATCTCCATCCCCCAAACCATGGGATCTCCATCCCCTATAACAATGGGATCTCCATCCCCTAAACCATGGGATCTCCATCCCCTATAACCATGGGATCTCCATCCCCTAAAACCATGGGATCTCCATCCCCTATAACAATGGGATCTCCATCCCCCATCAAGAACAAACCCCAGGGTGCACAGAGGGGAGGAATAAAACCCCAAATCCTTGGGATTTTCTGCTCTGGAGCTGTGCAGGGATCAGGGATCAGCCCCAAATTCCCGCTGGGAGTTGCTCAGGGAAGCAATTAATGCCTGTTAATGATCCAGGGAATGGATCCCTCACTGAACCCCAAATCTGCCACCTGCAGCCCTGCAAGGGGGTCCAGGGTCACCCCAAAACTCAGCTCCACCCACCCCTCCAGCCAGGATCCAGCTGCTTTTCCTCCTTCCCAAAAACTGCAGATTCCACACAAAAATCCAGGAAAATGCACAGAAGAGCAAGTTAGGCACAGGGAATTAGAAAATCCTTCAAGGTTAAGAAGTGGAAACAGCTATTAAAAAATAAAAATGATCATCAATGAGTTTTCTGGGAAACAAAGGCAGAGGAGCTCTGGAGCTGCCCAGGACGTGGAGTGGGAATTCCAGCGGCTGCTGCAGGACCAAGAGAGCGACAGCAATTAAATCAAACTGAATTCAAACTGTTAATTAGTCATCAACCCGTGCAGGGAAAGGGTCAGTGCATGGAACAACAACTGCTCAGGGCACAGCAGCCCTGCAGAGACAGGCCTGGCCTCAGGGGCTGGGGGCTCCCACCCCAAAATCCCAAATTTCAGACATGGAATGGCCAAATCAGGGGCTGGAGCTGCCACCCCAAAATCCCAAATGTGGAGCAGCCAAATCAGGGGTTGAGGGCTCTCACCCCAAAATCCCAAATTCCAAATGTGGAACAGCCAAACTGAGGGCTCCCACCCCAAAATCCCAAATGTGGAGCAGCCAAATCAGGGGCTGGAGATCCCACCCCAAAATTCCAAATTCCAAACATGGAACAGCCAAATCAGGAGCTGGGACTCCCACCCCAAACTCCTAAATCCCAAATGTGGAATGGTCAAATCAGGGGTTGGGGGTTCCCACCCCAAAATCCCAAATTCCAAACATGGAACAGCCAAATCAGGGGCTGGGGCTCCCACCCCAAAATCCCAAATTATAAACATGGAACAGCCAAACTGGGGGCTCCCACCCCAAAATCCCAAATTATAAACATGGAATGGCCAAATCAGGGGCTGGAGCTGCCACCCCAAAATCCCAAATGTGGAACAGCCAAATCAGGGGCTGGAGATCCCACCCCAAAATCCCAAATTTCAAACATGGAACAGCCAAATCAGGGGCTGGGGCTCCCACCCCAAAATCCCAAATTCCAAATGTGGATCAGCCAAACTGGGGGCTCTCACCCCAAAATCCCAAATTCCAAATGTGGATCAGCCAAATCGGGGGCTGGGGGCTCCCACCCCAAAATCCCAAATCCGGAACAGCCAAATCAGGGGCTGGGGCTCCCACCTCAAAATCCCAAATTTCAGACATGGAATGGCCAAATCAGGGGCTGGGGCTGCCAGGGGGGAGCAAATCCCAGTCCTGAGTTGCCCTGGGAGGGGGATTGGGGCAGTTTGGGCATGGAATTGGGGCACTTTTGGTATTTTAGGACAGTTTTGATGTTTGGGCACAGCCAGGTTGTGGGACTGGGGAGATTTTGCTTTTTTGGGGCAGTTTTGGTGTGGGATTGTGGCACTTTTTGTGCTTTGGGACAGTTTTGGGTACAGCCAGGTTGTGGGACTGGGGCAGTTTTGGTGTTTTAGGACAGTTTTGGTGTTTGGGCACAGCCAGGTTGTGGGACTGGGACAGTTTTGGGGCACTTTCGGTATTTTGGCACAGCCAGGCTCTGGGATTTGGGAGGTTTTGGTGTTTTGGGGCAGTCTGGGTGTTTTTGGGGCTGTTTTGGGGCAGTTTGTGTGTTTTTGGGGCTGTTTTGGGGCACTTTTGGTGTTTTAGGACAGCTTTGGTGCTTTCACACAGCCAGACTCTGGGATTTGGGGACATTTTTGGGACACTTTTTGGTGTTGTCACACAGCCAGACTCTGGGATTTGGGGACACTTTTGGGACAGCTTTGACGCTTTCACATAGCCAGACTCTGGGATTGGGGCAGTTATGATGTTTTGGGACAGTTTTGGTGTTTTAGGACAGTTTTAGTACAGTTTTGGGGCTGTCACACAGTCATGCTCTGAGATTTGGGGACATTTTTGGGACACTTTTGGTGTTTTGGGACAGTTTTGATGCTGTCACCCAGCCAGACCCCAGGGTTTGGGGACACTTTTGGGACAGTTTTGATGCTGTCACCCAGCCAGACCCCAGGATTTGGGGACAGTTTTGGTGTTTTGTGACAGTTTTGATGCTGTCACCCAGCCAGACCCCAGGGTTTGGGGACACTTTTGGCAGCCCTGGGCACTGGGAGCTCCCCTGGGCCCTGCTGAGGGCAGGGCTGTCTCTGGCCATGGTAAATGAAGGAATAAAAGGGGAATACACACGGTGAGAGGCAGATTGGGAAGTCCACGTACCCCGATGATGGCATTCAGCTCTGTCATTGTCACCTGCTTGGCACGCTCAACAGCCTGGGCCACCTGCTGTTGGTGCTGGGGACAGGGACAGAGGGGACAGGGGGGACAGGGGCTCAGCCAGGGCCAGCCCAGGACCCCCCAGCCATGCCCCCCCTTTTTTTACCTGTTTTTTCCTATTTTTTTGCCTGTTTTTCCCTATTTTTTTCCCATTTTTCCCTATTTTTTAACCTGTTTTTCCCCTATTTTTTGCCTGTTTCTCCCTGTTTTTTGATCCTATTTTGCCTGTTTTCCCCCATTTTTTGCCCAATTTTTCCATATTTTTTACCCTGTTTCCTTCTATTTTTTTGCCCCAATTTGCTCATTTTCTCCTAACTTTTTTGCCCCATTTTGGCCTTTTTTCCCTATATTTTCACCCCATTTTGCCTGTTTCCCTCTGGGGTTTTTTTGCCTGTTTCCCCCATTTTTTGCCCAATTTTTCCCATTTTTCCATATTTTTTACCCTGTTTCCTTCTAGTTTTTTACTCCATTTTCCCCTAATTTTTGCCCCATTTTGCCCATTTTCCCCTATATTTTCACCCCATTTTGCCTGTTTCCCTGGTTTTTTTGCCCTATTTTCCCCTATATTTTGCCTGTTTTCCCCTATTTTTTTACTCTATTTCCCAATTTTTTTTACTCTATTTTACCTCTTTCCCCCCTGTTTTTTCCCCATTTTCCCTGGTTTTTTCCCTATTTTCCCTGGTTTTTTTTCCTATTTTTCCCATTTTCCCCTATTTCTTTTGCCCTATTTTGCCAATTTTTCCATATTTTTTTACCCCATTTTGCCTGTTTCCCTTTGGTTTTTTGTCCCATTTCCTCCTATTTTTTGTCCTATTTTTCCCATTTTCCCCAATTTTTTTTGCCCTATTTTGGACATTTTCCCCTATTTTTTTTCCTATTTCCTTCTACTTCTTTGTCCTGTTTCCCCCTATTTTTCCCCCTATTTCTCCCTATTTTTTGACCCCATTTTGCCTGTTTTCCCTTATTTTTTGGCTCCTTTTTGTCTATTTTCCCTCTATTTATTTGCCCCATTTCCCCCCCATTTCCCCCCATGCCCCCTACTTTTTTCCCTGATCCCCCCCCATTTCCCCCTATTTTTATCCTTATTTCCCCTATTTTTCCCCCTAATTCCCCCCCATTCTCCCCTATTTTTCCCCTATTTCCCCTCTATTTATTCCTATTTTTTCCCTATTTTTCCCCCTATTTTTCCCTATTCCCCCCCCTATTTTTTCCCCATTTTTCCCCCCATATTTCCTGCCCAACCCCCCTCCCCACACCCCCCAGCAGGGTGGGCAGTGTCCTTACCTCTTGTGACAGAAAAGGCATGATCTGGGCTAAAATCGTGTTCAGCCTCTTAGCAATTTCTGTCTGCAAAAAAAAGGGAAGAGGGAAAAGCAGCGTCAGCAGCAGCACCTCCCACGGGGGCACGAGGCTTCCTGGGGCTGGGGCAGAGCTGCCTGTGCCTGCTGCCATCCCAGAATAATCCCCTGTGCATCCCCAATCCCAGAATATCCCTCTGTGCATCCCCCATCCCAGAATATCCCCCTGTGCATCCCCCCCATCCCAGAATAATCCCCTGTGCATCCCCCATCCCAAAATATCCCCTGTGCATCCCCTCTCTGTCCCCTCTCCCTGTCCCTTCCCAAAATCCTCTCTCTGTTCCACTCTCACTTCCCAAAATCTTCTCCCTGGCTCTTCCCAAAATCCCCTCTCTGTCCCTGTCCTGTTCCAAAATCCCCTCTTTGTTCCACTCTCCCTTCCCAAAATCCCCTCTCTGTCCCTTCCCAAAATTCACTGTCCCACTCTCCTTTCCCAAAATCCCTTTCCTGTCCCCTGTCCTTCCCCAAAATCCTCTCCCCATCCCCCCCTCTGTCCCCTTTTCCTGCCCCTTTCCAAAATCTTCTCCCTGTCCTTTCCCAAAATCCCCTCTCCCTGTCCCCTCCCTGTACCTCCCCAAAATTCACTGTCCCACTCTCCTTTCCCAAAAATCCCTTTCCTGTCCCCTGTCCTTTCCCAAAATCCTCTCCCTATCCCCTCCTGTGCATCCCCAACTCCATCCCCTTTTCCTGCCCCTTTCCCAAATCCCCTCTCTGTCCTTTCCCAAAATTCTCTCCCTGTCCCTTCCCAAAATGCTCCTTTTTCAGGATGTCCCTGTCCCACTCCACCCCAAATCCACCCCAATCATTCCAAATCCACCCTGCTGACCCCACAGCCCAGCTCCTGGGAAGTTCCTGCAGCACCTCTGGGTTTTAACCCAGCCAAAGCACCCCAAGGAGATCCCCAAATATCCTAAACCAGAGGAAAAACCCCAAAGGACACCCAGCCCTCGCTGGGGGTGGCTGGGACACGCTGCCCCTGCTGCAGGGACAACCCCAGCAGCACAACCAACACCAGAAACAAGGGAAAATCCTGATCTGCTCCAGCCTGGAGCCACCCCAGGGGCAGGGAACAGAGCCCAGAGCTCAGGGCTGGGGGTGCTGCTCCCCAAAATGAGCTCAGAGCTGGGGGTGCTGCTCCCCACAGAGCTCAGAGCTGGGGGTGCTGCTCCCTCCCCAAAGAGCTGGGGGTGCTGCTCCCCACAGAGCCCAGAGTTGGGGGTACTGCTCCCCAAAGAGCTCAGAGCTTTGGGTGTTGCTCCCCAAAGAGCTCAGAGCTGGGGGTGCTGCTCCCCAAAAAGAGCCCAGAGCCATGGGTGCTGCTTCCCAAAAAGCTGGGGGTGCTGCTCCCCACAGAGCCCAGAGCTGGGGGTGCTGCTCCCTCCCCAAAGAGCTGGGGGTGCTGCTCCCCACAGAGCTCAGAGCTGGGGGTGCTGCTCCCCAAGGAGCTCAGAGCTGGGGGTGCTGCTCCCCAAAGAGCTCAGAGCTGGGGGTGCTGCTCCCCAAAAAGAGCCCAGAGCTGGGGGTGCTGCTCCCCAAAAAGAGCCCAGAGCCATGGGTGCTGCTTCCCAAAAAGCTGGGGGTGCTGCTCCCCACAGAGCCCAGAGTTGGGGGTGCTGCTCCCCAAAAAGAGCTCAGAGCTGGGGGTGTTGCTCCCCAAAGAGAGCTCAGATCTGGGGGTGCTGCTCCCCAAAAAGAGCTCAGAGCTGGGGGTGCTGCTCCCCAAAAAGAGCTCAGAGCTGGGGGTGCTGCTCCCCAAAAAGAGCTCAGAGCTGGGGGTGCTGCTCCCCCAGATCCATGGTTGCTGTTCCCCCAGGGCCGTGGGTTCTGCTCCCCCCAGAGTTTTGGGTTCTGCTCCCCCCAGAGTTTTGGGTGCTGCTCCCCCAGGGCTGCACAGGCTCAGGACACTCCTGGCTGTCCCCTTCTCCAGGAGCACTGTTGGTGATTGGGTTACACCTGCTGCTTTTCTTAGCAATTCCAGAGGCTGGGAACGTGCTGGCACTCGGTGCCAAGGCAGGGACACAGGGAAGTGGCCAGGCCTGGCTCAGGTAGCCCTCAGTGGGATCAGGGTGGCCTGAGCGTGAGGATGCAGGGATCCAGCAGGCACAGGGGGAGCAGCAACAATCCTGGGATGGGGCACTTGGATGGGACTTCAAAGCTCAGCCAGTTCCAGTCCCTGCACCCAGAGGGGCTTTGGACACTTCCAGGAATGGGGCAGGGAAGGGAGGGACAGAGCAGTGTCCCAGGGACACTTCCCAGTATCCTGCAGTCACAGCCATCCCCGTGTCCTGTCACTACAGGGACACTTTGGCCTTGTCACCCCTGTCCCCAGCACCAGGCTCTGGCCAGCTCGAGGCTTTCAGCACCCAGCAGCCTCCTGAGAACCAGGCTGGAAGCTCCAAGTGCCAAATAAATCCAAGCCCAGCCAGCCCCCACGGTGCCACCAGAGCCACAGCAAAAGCTCCTTCCAGGCTTTTTGGCACTGCTGCTTCCATCAGATTATATTTAGCTGCAGCTCCATTAAAGATTTATTCCTCCAGCTCCAGTCATTGGGTTGGGGATGCTCCAGGAGCTCTGCACAGGTTCTAGAACAAATCTGACCCAGCTCTGAGGGGAGGACAGCGGTGCCAGCAGCAGCTTCCCTCGGCTGCATCCCAGGGAAAGCAGAGCTGACTGCAGGGAGCAGCAAGGGAAGGAGCTGGGCCTGCCCCACACAGCCCTGACCAGCAGCACACGTGGTGATTCCACCTCCAGAGGGACACTTCCCACAGGAATATCCACAGGGACACTGCCTGGCCGAAATGCTGTTTACAGCCGTGAGCTTTCCTGTGAACACCAGATCCAACACTCCTCAAATATTTGCTCACTCTCCCTTTTCCCACCCCCTGGCACATTCAGCTCCAGTTGTCCCCGTTAAAACTTGAACTGGGATGCTCTGGAAAGCTGGGAATTGGGGAGGGGGCTCCATGCCCCCCAGCCCCTGTTGATCCCCCTGCCCAGAGCCCCCAGCCCCACCCCGAGCTGCTCCAGCCGAGCAAAGGCTCCGTTCCCAGCGTGGGTTGCCATGGCAATCCCAGCTCTGCATCCCCTTCTGCATCTTCCCTGGACCAGGGCACAGCCTCCCAGCCAGCCCTGAGCCAGCCCTGGGATGCTGCTGGCTCCTGGAAAGGGCAAGGAGTCGGGAGAAGCTGCAATCCCAGCTAATGCCCCCTCACCGCGCGTCCCTGCCAAGAATCCGCCCCGAACCTCGCGGCGTGGGGTTTCAGAGAAACCAGAGAAAACATCTGCACTGGTGATAAATCAACACTGGGACCACTTGGCCCCAGCACAGGCTCCTGGCACCTGCTCTGAAAATGGCCAGAGCCACCAGCAGCATCCCAAGCACTTGGGGACACGGGAGCTGCTGCTGGCACCAGCCAGGAGCCGGGATGGGGTCGGTGTTAAAGAGCTGGGGCTGGTTCTGCTCTCCCATCTCTACACCTGGATGGGGCAGAGGGAATTCAAAATTAACCTCCCTCTCATGGGAGAGGCAGAGCAGCCTTAGAATGGACCCAAAATCTGGGAGTGCAGAGCTCCAGGTTGGTGCAGGGTCTGTGGCTCCCTGTACCAAACTGGGGTTTGGGTGTCCCCGAGGGACAGGGATGGCCCAGCCCCGGGTGACATCCCCAGGAGGGACAGGACAGGACACAGACCCCTCCTGGGCTCCCTGTTCCTGGGAGGATGGAGCTGCCTGCAGGAATTGGCCCCACATTGATCAGCATCCCAAAAAACTCTGCACAGGACATTCCAAAAGAAAACCCAAACAGCAACCCCAAACCTGCAGAGAACAGCTCAAAACACCCTGCATAGAACACTCAAAAAACCCCCAACCCTACAGAGAACATCCCAAAACATCCTGCAGAGAACACTCAAAAAAACCCCAAACCTGCAGAGAACACCCTGAAAATCCTGCACAGAACACTCCAAAAAAAACCCAAAAAAACCCCAAACCTACAGAGAACACTCTGAAGCATCCTGCAGAGAACACTCAAATAAAACCCCAAATCTGCAGAGAACATCCCAAAACATTCTGCACAAAACACTCAAATGAAACCCCAAACCTGCAGAGAACATCCCAAAACATCCTGCACAGAACACTCCAAAAAAAAACCCCAAACCTACAGAGAAGACCCTGCACACATCACACCCCCCTCCATCCATCCCCCGAACAGAAAACAAACAAACAGAAAACAAACATTCCCCATGGGAAGGGAATCCTCAGCACAGATTCTGGGCCCAAGCCCAGCCTGCCCCAGGTTTGTGGGGGGATGAAGGATGGGGAGAAGGTGCTGAACACAAACCCTGCCCCCCCTCCTCCTGCACAACACCCCAAACATCCCTGTCCATGTCCTCAAATCCAGAGAACTCCAGGATTAAACATCCCTGTCCACATCTTTAAATCCAGAGAACACTAGTATTACCCCAAACATCCCTGTCCACATCCTCAAATCCAGAGAATACCAGGATTAAACATCCCTGTCCATGTCCTCACACCCAGAGAACTCCAGGATTACCCCAGAACATCCCTGTCCATGTCCTCAAATCCAGAGAACTCCAGGATTAAACATCCCTGTCCATGTCCTCAAATCCAGAGGTGGAAGGGAATGCCAGGATTACCCCAAACATCCCTGTCCATACCCTCACACCCAGAGAACTCCAGGATTAAACAGCCCTGTCCATATCCTCACATCCAGAAAACACCAGGATTACCCCAAACATCCCCATCCATGTCCTCACACCAGGATTACCCTGCACAGACACCCCAAAATCCCCCCCTGTGCCTCAGAGTGCCCAAACACTCCTGGAGCTCTGGCAGCCTTGGGAATGTGACAATTCCCTGGGAAAGAACAAAACAAACCCCCCACACCCATGAAAATGGGGCTGCAGAGGCATCACCCCACAACCCCCACTCCCCAATCCCAGAATTTCCCCTCTTTCCCAAAGCCCAGGTGATTTTCTGCGCACTCCAGACCCCCCCCAAACCCTCCTTCCCCCGGAGTAAATCACACCGGGGCGTGAAGCACCAGCAGCATTTGTTGAAACCAGGATATTGTCTCTTTAAGCACATGAAAATCAGGCCCTTGAGCAGTGTGGTTCTCACTCGGGCGCACAATTATGGGTACTTTCAGCTGTCTACCACTATTTCAAGTGCTCTCTCCAAGCGGGCTGTCAATGGCATGTTGAAAGCTATTTGTGGCTGCTATCGTTATTAGCAAAGTGGAGAGCCTGGCTGATGAGAATTAAATTCAGGCCGGGGGGGTGGAGGGGCAGGACACAACCCCTCATTAGGGAATTACCACCAGCAAAGGGGTGAGGCTCGCTGGGAACCCCCAAAAATCAGCCAGGAGATCCCAAAGCTCAGCCCCAGGAGCCCCCCAAACGCAGCCAGGGAAAACAGAATTCCCTTCTGCCTTGGGAGTGCTGAGAGCACAGCTCACAAATTACTCGGCTTCTGAAGTATTTAGCAAATTATTACCTGGCACTCCTTGCTAACGAGCACGACAGAAAGGATATTGTGCTGCTGGAATATTCTAGAAACACACGCACACAAAAAGCTGCCTCTCTTCCCTGCGAGTGTTGGGGGGGTTTAGGTTTTTTTGTTGGGTTTTTCTTTTTTTTTTTTTTTTTTTCCAAGCATTAGGCAGGAAAACAAGAAGTGCTTCTGTGGAGCGTTCTGAGCCAGAACAAGAAATCAAAGGCAGCACAAAGGTTCTGTCCTGCGAGGTGTCCCGTTTCCCCACGCAAAATGAGTTTTCCTTTTGGAATGGTTATTGCCCTCGGCGATTATCCACGGAGATCTGCACAGAAACAATGCACGGCCCGACAGGGGAAGCCGAGTTTTCTTTTGGGAAAAATCAATTAACCCGAACAAAAAAAAAAAAAAAAAAAAAGTTTTGCCGGTGTTTCAAAAGAAAACTCCTGATTGGAGTCGGGCTTAGGAAAGCTGAGCCTGGGGAAGGAGTTCAGCAGGAAGACTGATGTAAGGAGCGATTCACTGCACCGACTGGGGAATCACTTCCTAAATATTTCCTTGCATTTGGAGTTGTTTATGAAACTCCATTTTTTTCCTAACGAGAAACAAAACGAGAAGAAAGGAGGGGGGGAAGGGAAAAAAAAAAACCTCAACCCCACACGCAGCCACATATGCACACACTTAATATTCAGCGTGGAAGAGATAATCTGTTATATAAGCCCACAGACAGACAATCCCCTTTTGCTTAAAGATGAAGTATCCATCAATGTTTGTCTGGAGCAGATGTAATCACAAGCAGTCAAGTCTGGAGGGCAGGACACTGCATGAATAATTCAAGCACTTCAGTCTACTTGATTGTGTGCAGATAAACACAAGTCAACCGCTAAACAGGTCAGCTGATAAACTTGTTTGTTCAGGACCAGCCACCCTCAGCCAGATGCCGGCAGGACCACGCCGCAATTAGCGGGATGCCTTGCGGGATGCCCGGGGGAGGGGGATGCTGTGCCAGGGATGCCTTTCAGGGGATGCTGCGGCCCCGGAGGAAGGGGGAGAAGCTCGGCCGGTGCCCGCTGCGCTCCGGCGCTCCCCGCTCTCAGCTCGGGTTGCTTTGTTTGCTCCGCTGCTGTCAATTAAAGGAGGAGACGGCTCCGGCTTTCCCCGAGCGGAGCAGATGTCACCGGGAAGGGCTCGGGATGCTGCTGGGATGGCTCAGCACAGGGTGAGCACGCTGGAGAACTCGGGGAGAACCGAGCTGGGGATGGGGAGGGTCCTGAGCCACCCCCAGGGCACGCACAGGATGGGGCTGCTCCAAAGGCACCATCCCAAAAACACGGGAATGGCATGGGGGGATCACCCCAGATCCCAGGTGTCATTACAGCAAGTGGATCACCCCGGCATCCAGGGTGTCACCAATATCCGGGGTGTCCCCAACATCCCAGAATGTCACCCCTGCAAGGGAATCACCCCAACATCCCGGGTGTCATCACAGCGAGGGGATCACCCAAACATCCTGGGTGCCCCCAGCACCCCAGGTGTCATTACAGCAAGTGGATCACCCCAACATCCTGGGTGTCACCAATATCCTGGGATGTCCCCAACATCCCAGAATGTCACCCCTGCAAGGGGATCACCCCAATATCCAGGGTGTCATCACAGCGAGGGGATCACCCCGACATCCCCGGGTGTCACCAGCATCCTGGGATGTCCCCAGATCCCAGGTGTCATTACAGCAAGTGGATTACCTCAACAAGGGGATCACCCCGATATCCAGGGTGTCATCCCAGCATGGAAATCAGCTCAAGGGGATCATCCCAGGTGTCATCCCACCATGGGACTAAGGGGATCACCCCAGCATGCTGGGGTGTCCCCCCAGCAAGGGAATGACCCCAAGGGGATCACCCCAACATCCAGGGTGTGATTCCAGCAAAGGACTCACCCCAACATCCTGGCTGTCATCTCAGCATGGGAATCACCCCAACATCCCAAGTGTAATCCCAGCATGGGAATCACCCCAGCATCCTGGGTGTAATTCCAGCAAAGGAATCATTCCAGCATCCTGGGGTGTGATTCCAGCATGGGAATCACCCCAATATCCCAGAGTGTCATCCCTGGAAGGAAATCACCCCAACCAGGGGATCACCCCAACACCCAGGGTGTCATCCCAGCATGGGAATCACCCCAAAGGGATCATCCCAACACCCAGGGTGTCATCCAAGATCTAGCAGAGCTGTCCAACACCCAGCAGCCAGGCAGGAGGAGGGTGACAGGATGGGGACAGGAGACCCTGTGCCCCAAGAGCCTGGCCTGGGGTCCCCTCCAGAGTCCCCCTGGGTGTTCTGGGGTGACCACGGGCTCCGTGTCCCTCTGGCCACCCCAAAGCCATCCCCTCCTCACTGCTCCTACCCCAAAATGTCCAATTCCAGACTGTTCCTGAGCACCCCAACACAAACCTGGCTGAGCTCCCCCAAGCTCGGGGGTCCCCTCACCAGGACACCTGCACAGAGCAGCAGCCCCCGAGCGGGAACTCGGGATTATCTGCGTGGAAGGAGATATTTATAAAAAAAAAAAAAGCCCAAAACTGAAGAGTAAGCAGGAATTATTTTGGCTGCCCCGTGACTCCAGCGCAGAAAGGGAAGGGAAGAAGAGAGAGGCGCATTCAGAGACGCTGCTTTGCATCTCATCAGCCTCTCAGAGCAGGGCGATGCCGCTATTAAACCAAAGCACTCCGCAGCTGAATGGGGCTGATTTGCGAGCGGCAAAGTTGATGTCAACTTCTATCTGCCTTAAGTTCTTAATTAGAACTCCTTCTAAAACCAGTAAGCAGCAGCAGCACAAATAATCAGGTCTAATCTCAATAATAACTTTATTCCTTTAAGTTTTACCATCATGTGCGCAGCCTTTAGGCTCTTTACCGATAATCTTATCAAGGTAGCACACCACATTCTGCTGGGGCCTTCTCTATTTTTTCCTTCGGGCAAGTTACACATTAGAGGCGACTGGAAGGGAGGGGAAATTATAAAAAAAAAAAAAAAAAGAACCAAACCCCAACCAGCCCCAAACATTGCTTCACTTCCCAGATGCAAAGACAACTCCGTGGCATTGAGCAACACACGGGAGATAATTCCCGGCTGGGTCTCACGCTCCAGGAGCAGGGGATGACCTTACAAACAGCCCTGTTGTACCCACAACACAGCGCTGCCCAGGCGCTGTTTTCCAAGCCTTGGGAACGCGCTATTCCCAGGTATTGACCTCCCAGCACGGCAGGCGAGGCTGTTCTCACCTCCCTGCATAAACACTCAGCCCAAAAGCCAAATTCCCCGGGAATATCGACAAAATAAAGCCCGATTGAGCAGCCAGGCCAAGGGATCCCACCTGGAGTCACGGCCCTGCCTCCAGCACTTATTCCCCATTTAGTGCAATCAGGGCCGATTTTACCTCAGGTGGAGGAAAAGGGCAACAGGAGATCAATCAATCACAACTTCCCCCCTCCAAATTACTCACCTGTTTGTGCATTTCAATATTCAAACCGTACGACATTTCGTAGTACTGGGGGAAGGAGGGAAAAAAAAAAAAAAAAACAGAAATAAATTCAATTAAACACGAGAGCCAAGGAGAATTTGAATTCAATTCACAGAAGGTATTTGCATAAGGTCATTACCAAAAAGCATCCTGGGCAAAACTGGGCTTAAAGCACGGGTAGCCAAGGAAATTACACCTTATAATAAGCAGATGTTTATGGGTTTAACTGGCAGGCACTTAACGAGGGGACACTCCTTTTGACTCCTGTTTTCTCCTCCTAAGCTACTTAGAAAAACAAAGAGGCGCAGAGCTGGGTGACAGGCGTCTGCTCAGCCCTGGCAGAACAGGTACAGCCCGGAGTCTGGCCAAAAACCCAGCTTCTCACCGGGGGGGGACTGCTCTGCCCCCGGGATCCGCCGGGAAAGGGGGGCTGGATCCTGCCAAACCCTGAAAACCCCAGCGAGCCCACCCGGGGGACCCGCCGTGCAAATCCAGCTTCAAAAAAAGAGCGTTTTGTGGCAACAAAAGTGCTCATTTCCCTCGGGGAGGAGAAGGGGGGGAGCTGGGATGGCTCCCGGGTGGCCTCGGGGCGGGCAAAGGGGGGGACCCGCATCGGTACCGGGGACCCCCGGTGAGCTCGGGGTCGCTGCTCCAGCCCCTCCCCGACCCCCCCGCGGCAGCAGGAGCGCTCCAAAGGGGTTAACAGGAAACTTGGGATGGCGCTGGCCGAGGCTGCGGCTCGGAGCGCCGGGCACCGCCGCCCCCCCTGCCCCGGGGGTCCCCGGGCAGGCGCTGCCGGTACCGAGGGGGGGTCCCCCGGTTCCCCCCGCGTTCGCAGGCTCGCAGCTAATGACATTTACAGGCTGATCCGAAATCTGATTAAAGTCTCTCACCATAACGTAATGGCGCTGCATTTCGGTCTTCTCGTTCGCCAGCTTGTCATACTCCACTTTGAGGCTGGGGGGGAGAGCGCACGGTGAGACCCCGCAGCGACCGGGGGGGGGCTCGGGGCGAACGGGGGGGGGCAGCCGGGGGTCCCCCCGGGCTCACCTGTGGTACTGGGCCTGCAGGAACTGGAACTCGTCCTTGATCCGGTCGCAGGACTCGGCTACGGTGAATTTGAAGCCCGGCTGGCCCGGCTGGTGCGGAGCCTGCGGGAAGCGGCCGCGGGGGTTACCGGGGGAGGGGGCACCGGGGTAACCGAGGGGTGCGAGCCGGGGGTGGCTCGGGGGTGCCGGGACTCACCGGGTGCCGGCCCTGGGGGTACATGGCCGGGCTGGGGCGCGGTCACTGGGAGCAGCCGCGCCGAGCCTCGCTACGGCGATCGCGACGTGCGGAGCTGCCGCTGCTGCCCGCCGGCCTCGGAGCGCTCCCGGAGAGGCCGAGAACTGAACAAAGGGACGAGAGGAAAGTCCGTGCGGGGGGCGGAGGAGGGAGGGCGGAGGGGGTGGAAGGGTGGTGGTGTAGGGGGGGGGGGGGGAGCGGGCCCGGCCGGTTCCCCCCGCACGTTCTGCCCCCCCCCTCCCGGTCCCCTCCCGGTCCCGCACCGCCGGGGAGGCGCCCGCGGAGCCGAGCCCAGCCCCGCAGCGCCGGGGCCAGGTGCCGAGCGACCCCCCCCGGGCCGCCGCGCTCCGCGGGCCTCTCCGCTTCCTCACCCCCCCTCTCTCCTTCCGGCACTCGCTGGCGGAAAAAAAAAAAATTAAAAAAAAAAAAATTACACCCCCCCCCGCCAAGGGAAAAAAAAAAAAAAAATAGATCAAAAAGCCACAGCGACAACAACAACAACGCGGCGGCGGGAGGAGGGTCCCGCGGTATTCCTGCGGCCGGGAGAAGGGGAAGCAAAGCCAGGAACTAACGCCGGAGCACGACGGCCATGGAGGAGAGGAGGAGGGGGAGGAAGGCCGTACACATCCGACTTCCCGGGCGCCGCGGACATGCGAGGTGCGAGCGGGTCCCCCGCCCGGGGGCGGCCGTTCAGCTGCGTCCAGCGGGGATCGCCGTAACTCCGGGAGCCATCGCGGAGCGGGCGCGGAGCGGGGCAGCGGCGCCCGAGCACGCGGTGCCGCCACAGCGCCCGGGCGGAGCGGGGCGGCGGGCGGGGGACAAAACCCGGGCGGCCTCTCCGCCGCCAGCCAATGGCAGCGCGCCGCGCCCACGTGGGGCCGCCGGCGCCGCGCGATGATTGGGCGGCGCTGCCGTGACGTCACAATGGCAGCTTGTGTCTGATGGAGGGGCGGCCGTCGGCCACGCCCACCGAGCGCCCCGCCCCGCGCAGGCCCCGCCCCGCGCCCCCCGGCCCGGCCCGGCCGTGACTCGGGCCCGGCGCTGCCGTAACCCCGCGGCACCGGCCCGGCCCGGCCGGTAACGCAAACCCGGCCGCTGTGTCACCGGTACCGCCTCCGCACCGACAAAGCGCTCGGTGCGAACCCCCCGCGCCGGCAAGGCCGCCCGGCCTCCCCCTGCGGCCGCGCGGCCCCTTTGATGTGTCGTGAGGGCCGCGCTGCTCCCCCTGCGCGCCTCCCCTCACGCCTGAGGGGGTTTAACGAGGAACACGGGTAATGGCGTTAACGTCAGACCGTCCCGCCGCGCCCGGGGGACACCGGGCTGCGCGCTCCGGGGACGCCCCACGCCCGCAGCAGCGCAGCGGGAGCAGCCCCGGTCCCGGCGGGCCGGGGGAGGGAGCGGGCCCGTAGCGGCCGCGGCCCCACGGGCGGGCCCGGCCCAATGCACAAAATGGCCGCTCGCCCGCGCGTCAGACGGAGCCTCCGCCCCACGTGGGGCCGCGCGCCGCTCAGCGCGGCTCCGCCAATCACAGCGCGGAGCGGGGCGCCGCCGCAACGCGATTGGCCGGGGGGAGCGGCGCTGTCAATCAAAGCCACGCGGGGCCGCCGGCGCGCATCCCCCCTCCCGCCGCCCGCCCGCCATGGCGGCGTAATTAGCCCGGGCCGGCGCTTCCTCCAGCTCAAACAATCTGTCACCGCCGAGCCGGGCGGGCCGCGGCACCGCCGCGATCGCTGCGGCACCAACGCGCCTCGCCGCTTTTCTCCACACCAACCCAGCGCCGCCGCTTAAATAACAAACAGCCGGGCAAAACGCCCCGAAATGCCGGCCCCGCTCCTCTCTGCCCCCCCCCCCGGCCGGGGATGGATGGGGGTGCCCCAGCCCCCCCCGCCCGCCGCTAATTGGGCGCGTTCCGGTTGTTGACGTGCCGAGCGCTGTCAGCGCCCGCCGCCGCTCATTGGCTGCGGCCGCCAGGCCACGCCCCTGCCCCACGTGGGGCGCGGCCGGAGCGCCGCAAAGCGCGGAGCGGATCGCGCCTGGAGCGGAGTCACGGCGGGACCGCGGCCCCCGCGCCCTGCCCGCCTCCTCCGCCATTCCCGGCGCTTCGTAATCCCCTCATTCTGCCGCTTCTCGGCTTTTTTGGGGGTGGTTTCGTCTGTAGAGGCGGCAGCTCTTTGTGGATCTCCTTCATGTCGGGGTGAAGTTGGGGGATCCATTGGGGTGTCCATAGGGGCACCCATCAGGATGGACATTGGGTGTCATCCCTTGGGGTATCCATTGGGGCACCCATCAGGATGGACATTGGGTGTCATCCCTTGGGGAATCCATTGGGGCACCCATCAGGATGGACATTGGGTGTCATCCCTTGGGGAATCCATTGGGGCACCCGTCAGGATGGACATTGGGTGTCATCTCTTGGGGTGTCCATTAGGATGGACATTGGGTGTCCATCTCCTAGGGTATCCATTGGAACACCCATCAGGATGGACATTGGGTGCCCACAGGGATGTCCATTGGGGAATCCATTGGGATATCCATAGGGGCTTCCATCAGGATGGGCATTGAGTGCCCATTGGGGTGTCCATCCCTTGGGGTGTCCATTGGGATGGACATTGGGGTGCCCACAGAGCTGTCCATCCCTTGGGGTGTCCATTGGGCTGGACACTGGGTGCCCATTGGGGTGTCCATGCGTAGGGGCACCCATCAGGATGGACATTGGGTGCCCACAGAGGTGTCCACAGGGTGTCCATCCCCTGGAGTGGTCACTGGAGTGACCCGGTGTCACACAGTGCCATCACTGCCAGTGTCACACAGTGCCATCACTGCTGGTGTCACACACTGCCATCACTCCCAGTGTCACACACTGCCATCACTGCCAGTGTCACACACTGCCATCACTCCCTGTGTCACACACTGCCATCACTCCAGTGTCACACAGTGCCATCACTCCAGTGTCACACACTGCCATCACTCCAGTGTCACACACTGCCATCACTGCCAGTGTTACACAGTGTCATCACTCCAGTGTCACATACTGCCATCACTGCCAGTGTCACACACTGCCATCACTCCCAGTGTCACACAGTGCCATCACTGCCAGTGTCACACACTGTCATCACTCCAGTGTCACACACTGCCATCACTGCCAGTGTCACACACTGCCATCACTCCAGTGTCACACACTGCCATGGCTCCCAGTGTCACACACTGCCATCACTCCAGTGTCACACACTGCCATGGCTCCCAGTGTCACACACTGCCATCACTGCCAGTGTCACACAGTGCCATCACTGCCAGTGTCACACACTGCCATCACTGTCTGTGTCACACACTGCCATCACTCCAGTGTCACACACTGCCATCACTCCCAGTGTCACACACTGCCATCACTGCCAGTGTCACACACTGCCATCACTCCAGTGTCACACACTGCCATGGCTCCCAGTGTCACACACTGCCATGGCTCCCAGTGTCACACACTGCCATCACTGCCAGTGTCACACAGTGCCATCACTGCCGGTGTCACACACTGCCATCACTGTCTGTGTCACACACTGCCATCACTCCAGTGTCACACACTGCCATCACTGCCAGTGTCACACACTGCCATCACTCCCAGTGTCACACACTGCCATCACTGCCAGTGTCACACAGTGCCATCACTCCAGTGTCACACACTGCCATGGCTCCCAGTGTCACACACTGCCATCACTGCCAGTGTCACACAGTGCCATCACTCCAGTGTCACACACTGCCATGGCTCCCAGTGTCACACACTGCCATGGCTCCCAGTGTCACATAAAGCCATCGCTCCCCTGGAGAAGGGAAGATCCAGGGAGAGCTCAGAGCCCCTGGCAGCAGCTCCAGGAGAGCTGAGGAGGGACTGGGGACAAGGGACAGGACACAGGGAATGGCTGCAGAGCGGAAAAGGGGAGGTTTAAATGGGATATTGGGCAGGGATTCCTGGCTGGGATGGAATCCCCAGAGCAGCTGTGGCTGCCCCTGGATCCCTGCAGTGCCCCAGGCCAGGCTGGGACTGTCCCTGGCACACTGGGAGGTGTCCCTGCCATGGCAGGGGTGGCACTGGAGGCGGTTTGGGGTCCCTTCCAAACAACTCCAGGACTCAGGGGCTGTGTGCAGTGTTCCCACTGAGCTGGCACATGAGGAAAAGGGGGTGAGCAGGGTGATTCCTGTGAGCCAGACTCCCTGGGCAGGGTGATTCCCGTGATCCACACTCCCTGGGCAGGGTGATTCCCGTGATCCACACTCCCTGGGCAGGGTGATTCCCATGATCCAGACTCCCTGGGCAGGGTGATTCCCTGGGCAGGGTGATTCCCGTGATCCACACTCCCTGGGCAGGGTGATTCCCTGGGCAGGGTGATTCCCTGGGCAGGGTGATTCCCGTGATCCACACTCCCTGGGCAGGGTGATTCCTGTGATCCAGACTCCCTGGGCAGGATGATTCCCGTGATCCAGACTCCCTGGGCAGGGTGATTCCTGTGATCCAGACTCCCTGGGCAGGGTGATTCCTGTGATCCACACTCCCTGGGCAGGGTGATTCCCATGATCCAGACTCCCTGGGCAGGGTGATTCCCTGGGCAGGGTGATTCCCGTGATCCACACTCCCTGGGCAGGGTGATTCCCTGGGCAGGGTGATTCCCTGGGCAGGGTGATTCCCGTGATCCACACTCCCTGGGCAGGGTGATTCCTGTGAGCCACACTCCCTGGGCAGGGTGATTCCCTGGGCAGGGTGATTCCTGTGATCCACACTCCCTGGGCAGGGTGATTCCTGTGATCCAGACTCCCTGGGCAGGGTGATTCCTGTGATCCAGACTCCCTAGGCAGGGTGATTCCTGTGATCCACACTCCCTGGGCAGGGTGATTCCTGTGATCCACACTCCCTGGGCAGGATGATTCCCGTGATCCAGACTCCCTGGGCAGGATGATTCCCTGGGCAGGGTGATTCCTGTGATCCAGACTCCCTAGGCAGGGTGATTCCTGTGATCCACACTCCCTGGGCAGGGTGATTCCCTGGGCAGGGTGATTCCCGTGATCCAGACTCCCTGGGCAGGGTGATTCCTGTGATCCAGACTCCCTGTCCCGGGGACTTTCCAGGGCCAGGCTCAGGGGACGTGAGGCCACTGCGAGAGGAACAGAAAGCGGCGATTTTTGCACTGAAAATTCACTTTATTGCTCAAAATAGAAGCCATTAGCAGGGCTGTGCCCCTCCCCCTGTGGTACTTATGGACAAATTCTGATTTTTACTTAATGGTTTCCCTGAAAAGGTTGTAATTTTCTTCCCATTCCCATCGAGCCGCAGCTCCAGCGCTGCTGTGGTGAACTCCGAGGGCCGAGGATGGCTCTTGTTAATTGATATTCCTCATGCTGGGAGTGCTCTGAAAGAGGAGATGTTTTATTTTAGCTTATTAAAACTCACCTGGTTGGGAGAGGGAAAAAAAATAAAAGAATCAAAAGAACGATTAGGGGTGAAAGGAAACGTTCTGGTTCATATTGATTTAAGGTCTGCTTAAATTGATATTTGCACATCCCAATTAGAAACCCGTGATCTTTTCCCAGAATTTATTTTTCTTTTTCTGAGTCGGGTTTTCTTTTTTTTTCTGAGGGTTCTTAGGAAAAACCTCGGTGGGAGAAGCCAATGTGTCCTCTCCCAGCTGGCCACGGGTGGGGACATCAGTGGGGACATCAGTGGGGACATCAGTGGGGACATCAGTGGGGACATCGTGTCCTTCCTCTCGGGATGAGGATGAGGATGAGGATGGGGATGAGGATGGGGATGAGGATGAGGATGAGATGAGGATGAGGATGAGGATGAGGATGAGGATGAGGATGAGGATGAGGATGAGGGCTTTGAGGATATTCACCATTACAGTGGCAGTTTCCCATGGGAAACCCATGGTTTTGGGATTTTTCAGGATATGGCAATCCCTCAGCTTCCCATGGGATTGTGTTTTTGGGATTTTTTGGGATGATTTCCCAATCCCTCAGTTTCCCATGGGATTGTGGTTTTGGGGATTTTGAGGTGATGTGGTGATCCCTCAGTTTCCCTGGGATTGTGTTTTTTGGGATTTTTTGGGATGATGTGACCACCCCTCAGTTTCCCATGGGATGGTGCTCTTGGGATTTTTTGGGATGATTTCACACTCCCTCAGTTTCCCTGGGATGGTGTTTTTGGGGTGTTTCAGGACGATTTCACAGTCCCTCAGTTTCCCATGGGATTGTGTTTTTGGGATTTTTTGGGATGGTGTGACCACCCCTCAGTTTCCCTGGGATGGTGCTTTTGGGGTGTTTCAGGACGATGTCACCACGCGGGGATGTCACAGCTTTGCCCCCTCCGTGCCCCGTTCCTGGTGCCCTGTGAGGTGGCACGGCCGGGAAGGGAAGCTGGGCATGTCCCCTCCCCTCGGGGACAAACCTCGGGCTCAGCTTCTGGGCAGGGGCTGTTGTGACACTCGGTGACACCGTCCTGTCCCCAGCAGCCTTTCGGGGAAACCGTCGGAGCTGCCCTTCCTTCCTTCCCCTTCTTCCCCTTCCCGGAGCTCTGTGGGATCAGCTGCTGTCCCCTCCCCGGCACTGGTGACACCTCGGGGGTGTCCAAACCCTACAAAGCAGCGGTGGGACACGAGGGGGGGAGGGAAAATCCCTCGGGATGAGGGCAGGGATTTCTGGAAGGATCTGAGCATCCTCAGAGCCACAGCCAGCCCTGGGATGGGACACCCCGAATGTCCCCAAGGACACCCCAAATGTCCCCCGGGATCTGAACATCCCCACAGCCACCCCCAGGACAGGACACCCCAAATGTCCCCCGGGATCTGGACAGCCTCATTGCCACCCCTGTGACAGGACACCCCAAATGTCCCCAAGGACACCCCAAATGTCCCCCAGGGGAACCCTAAATGTCCTCCAGGATCTGAACACCCCCACAGCCACCCCCAGGACAGGACACCCGAAATGTCCCCTGGGATCTGAACATCCTCATTGCCACCATCGGGACAGGACACCCCAAATGTCCCCAAAGGCACCCCAAATGTCCCCCGGGATCTGGACAGCCTCACTGCCATCCCCGGGGCGGGACACCCAAAATGTCCCCCAGGACATCCCAAATGTCCCCCGGGATCTGAACATCTTCACAGCCACCCCTGGGACAGGACATCCCAAATGTCCCCAAAGGCACCCCAAATGTTCCCCGGGATCCACACATCCTCATTGCCACCCCTGGGACAGGACACCCCAAATGTCCCCCAGGATCTGAACATCCCCCGGGACAGGACACCCCAAATGTCCTCAAGGGCACCCCAAATGTCCCCCAGGATCCGCACATCCCCACAGCCACCACGGAGACGGGACACTCCAAATGCCCCCTAGGATCTGAACATCCCCCGGGACAGGACACCACAAATGTCCCCAAGGGAACCCCAAATGTCCCCCGGGATCTGAACAGCCCCTGTGACAGGACACCCCAAATGTCCCCAAGGGCACCCCAAATGTCCCCCAGGATCTGAACATCCTCATTGCCACCATCGGGACAGGACACCCCAAATGTCCCCCAGGGGAACCCCAAATGTCCCCCAGAATCTGAACATCCCCGGGGACAGGACACCCCAAATGTCCCCAAGGGAACCCCAAATGTCCCCCGGGATCTGAACATCCTCACAGCCACCTCCGGGACAGGACACCCCAAATGTCCCCCAGAATCCGCACATCCTCACTGCCACCATGGGGACAGGACACCCCAAATGTTCCCCAGGATTTGAACATCCTAATTGTCATCCCTGTGACAGGACACCCCAAATGTCCCCCTGTCCTTCCCACCCCGGGCAGGGGCCGCAGCTCCCCGGATTCCGTGCGGGGCCAGAGGCGGTTCCCGGCCGCACACCCGAGTGTCGCACACACCCGAGTGTCGCACACACCCGAGTGTCGCACACACCCGAGTGTCGCACACACCCGAGTGTCGCACACACCCGCACCCACGTGTGTCCCTTGCGTGTCCCCTGCGTGTCCCCTCCTCCGTGCCCGGCTCGCCCCAGAGGTGACTTTATCGCTGACAAGGCGGTCCCGGCCGCGGTCAATGGTGTGTGTTTACATTCGCAGGTGACATTATCTGCCCTCCGCGCAGGGCAGGACCCCGCCTGCCAAATTCCCTTCGCCTTTCAACTTTATCTAAACAAGGATTTCAGAGCGGCGAGGCGCGGAGCGCTCGGCAGCCTGCGAGCCCGGATATTTGGTTTTGCGGGGAGCTGCGCTTGATCTGCTCCGGGCAGCGAGGTTTTACAGCCCCAGCTGGAGGGGGTTCAGCACCGCGTTCCTCTGGGCTTGGGGACCACAAAAATCCGCGGGGAGCGGCACCGGGATACGGGGGAGCAGAACCGGGATGGGGCAGGAGCAGAACCGGCATGGGGCAGGAGAAGGAACAGCACTGGGATACGGGGGAGCAGGACCGGGATGGGGCGGGAGCAGCACCGGGATGGGGCAGGATCGGGATGGAGCAGGAGCAGGAGCAGCACCGGGATGGGGCGGGAGCAGCACCGGGATGGGGCAGGAGCAGGATGGGGCAGGAGCAGGAGCAGGAGCAGGAGCAGCACCGGGATGGGACAGGACCGGAATGGGGCAGGAGATGGATCAGCCCCGGGATGGGGCAGGAACAGGAGCAGCCCCGGGATGGGGCAGGACCGGGATGAGGCGGGAACAGCACCGGGATGGGACAAGAGAAGGATCAGCCCCGGGATGGGACAGGACCGGGATGGGGCAGGAGCAGTCCAGAGATGGAACAGGAGCAGGAGCAGCCCCGGGATGGGGCAGGAGCAGCCCCGGGATGGAGCAGGAGCAGCACTGGGATACGGGGGAGCAGCCCCGGGATGCGGCAGGAGCAGCGCGGTCCCATGGGCGATGTCTGGGTGAAACCTTTGGAGTTCCTTCCCCCCCAAACCAGCCGTGCCCGCCGTGCCCGGGGGTGTCTCCGGGCGGCTCCAGGGCAGCGCTGCTCGCCGCTGTTCCCCACCAGCCCCGATTGCCGCCGCCTTTCACAAGCCCGGCTCCTCTGACCTCACCCTCGCTGTGGATTTGCTTGAGCACCGCCCGTGTCCGGCCCAGCCCGGTGCCTCCGCACGGCCGGGGGGACCCTGGGGGATCACCCCAGCTCGGGACACCCCAAAATCCTGCCGAGCCCCCGGCAGGCTCCCAGCATCAAAACCAGCCCTGCTCAGCCGTGTGTGCCCGGCTTTGGGACTGGGGGGTGAGGAGCACCCAGGGGAGGGAGAGCCCCAGACCCCTCCTGGCAGCTCCACAGAGCTGGAATTGCAAAGCTGGGGCACAGGAACAGGAATCGTGCCCAGCACTCGGCTGCAGCCCGGCTCCAATCCCAGCAGCTCCAGTTTGGGTTGGAAGGGATTTAAATCCCGTTCCCAGACACCTCCCACCGTCCCAGGCTGCTCCAGCCCCGGTGTCCGGCCTGGCTGGGACATTCCCGGCCTGGGGATGTCCGAGGATGTTAAATCCTCCTGAGGATGTGGGAGAGGAAAGCAGCTCCAGCTGGGCCCTGGGCATCCCCCTCATGCTCCATGGCTGGAGCCAGGCCGCTCTGGGATCCTTCTGGATGCTCCTGGATGCTCCTGGACACTCCTGGATGGTTCTGGATCCTCGTGGGTGGTCCTGGGTGCTCCAGGATGGTTCTGAGTGCTCCTGGATCCTCCTGGATGCTCCTGGACACTCCTGGACAGTCCTGGATGCTCCTGAGTGCTCCTGGATCCTCCTGGATGGTTCTGCGTGCTCCTGGACACTCTTGGATGGTCCTGGATCCTCCTGGACTCTCCTGGATGCTCCTGGATCCTCCTGTATCCTCCGGAACACTCCTGGATCCTCATGGGTGGTCCTGGGTGCTCCAGGATGGTTCTGAGTGCTCCTGGATCCTCCTGGATCCTCCTGGACGCTCCTGGATCCTCTTGGACACTCCTATATGGTCCTGGACATTCCTGGACCCTCCTGGACTCTCCTGGATGCTCCTGGGTGGTTCTGGATCCTCCTGTATCCTCCTGGACGCTCCTGGATACTCCTGGATGCTCTTGGATCCTCCTGGATCCTCCCGGGTGCTCCTGGATCCTCATGGGTGGTCCTGGAGCCTCCTGGGCGGTTCTGAGTGCTCCTGGACACTCTTGGATGGTCCTGGATCCTCCTGGACTCTTCTGGATGCTCCTGGACGGTCCTGGATGCTCCTGGGTGCTCCTGGATCCTCCCGGATCCTCCCCGGTGCTCCTGGATCCTCATGGATGTTCCTGAGTTCTCCTGGATCCTCCCGGGCGCTCCTGGATCCTCATGGATGTTCCTGAGTTCTCCTGGATCCTCCCGGGCGCTCCTGGATCCTCATGGATGTTCCTGAGTTCTCCTGGATCCTCCCGGGCGCTCCTGGATCCTCATGGATGTTCCTGAGTTCTCCTGGATCCTCCCGGGTGCTCCTGGATCCTCATGGATGCTCCTGAGTGCTCCTGGACTCTCCCGGATCCCCCCGGGCGCTCCCGGGCTCTGTCCCGTGCTCGCCGCCCCCGGCTCGCTGCCCGCGCTCCCTCGGGCTCCCTCCCCTGCCCTCCCCCGCCGGGGCAAACCCTGCTCGGCCCCGGCTTCTGCTGAGCGCTGCCTAATTATGGATATTATATTGCAAATGGCTTTTGGGCCTGCTAATGGTATTACTGGTGTTATTCTTCTACTTGTTAATTATAACCAATTTGTTTGGGATGCCTTCCCAGTTTTCGGCTGTAATTGCTCTCCCCGTTCCCCGGTGGCTGTGACTCAGCAGAAACTCCGCAGTTTCGCTCAGGGATGAGGTTTCTCTTTGTCTCTCCTGCCAAGCGTGGCTGCAGACGCTGCCGGAGCGGCGTGGCCACTGCTCCCAGCCCGCCGGTGGCCACGGGAGGGGCGGGCAGCGCTGGGACCGGCACCGGCACCGGCACCGAGCGCTCGGGCTCGGCTTTGGGATCAGCCGGATCAGCGCTGTGAGCCGTGAACCATCCCAGGATCCCTGCGAAATGCCGTGTTAGCCCGGGGAATTGGGGAATATTAAAGGGATTGTTTTCTTTTTCTTATTGCTAAATTCTTAAGGAGTTTGCTCTTCTCCTCTGGCCGGCATTAACTGCAGATAAGTTATTTGGAAAGCGAGTATTTCAGCAGAACAGCCGCTCAAGTAGCCTAATACACACATTAGAGTCTATTTGCACTTAAAAGAAGTGGGAGGTATTAAATCAGCCCCTGGCCAGATAGGCATTGTATAAACAAGAGCTGTTAACTCCTACTTGATAGCGATGATAGCGAGGGAAAGCAAAACAGCCCCGCAGTGTCACCAGAGCCTGACACAACTTCTGGTCTGGGCAGAGACAGAAAACAAAGCCTGGGAGCTGCGGGAGGGGGGATGATCCCAAAACCCAAAACCCAAAACCCAAAACCTCTCCCTGCCCGGCTCCCAAGGCCACGGGGAGCTGTCAGCGGGTGGGACACGCGATGGACACGCGATGATCACGCGATGGACACGCGGTGGACACGCGGTGGACACGCGGTGGAGACACTCGTGGACCTGCAAGGCCACCAGGAGATGGGGACAGCGGGGACATCGCTGCTGGCACAGGGGGTTCCATCCTGGGTCTCGCTGCGGGGACGCTGCTGCCGGGGTATAAATGAAATTTGTGACTCAGAGCGAGCAGAAGGAGCTGTTTTGGAGCTGCCTTCACTCAACACTTCCTCTCGTGGCCCCGGGCTCTGCCGGCAGCGCTCTTATCTGGGGCTGGAGCCGAGCCCAGCGCCCCGGCCGGGACCGCTCCGGAACGGCCCCGCTCCTCCCTCCTCCCTCCCAGCCACTCCAGCACTCTCGAACTGTTCTCTGCGGCTAATCAAATGTCAAAACAAGCTGCCCCTGAGATTTGGAGAGCTTTTGAGCAGGAAGAAGTGCACGGCCGAGACACGAGAGCGCCGGGCTGGGCCGGCAGCGGGAGCGGCCCGGGGAGCACTGCTCCCCGAGATGCTGGGACTGGGATCGCTCTGGGGGATTGGGATCACTTTGGGGGATTGGGAATCACTTTGGGGGGATTTGGGATCGCTTTGGGGGATTTGGGATCGCTTTGGGGGATTGAGGGATCACTTTGGGGGGATTGGGAATCACTTTGGGGGATTTGGGATCACTTTGGGGATTGGGGATCGCTTTGGGGGATTGGGGATCACTTTGGGGGGATTGAGGGATCACTTTTGGGGATTTGGGATCGCTTTGGGGGGATTGGGGACTCACTTTTAGGGGATTGGCACTGTGGAGCTGGTGGCACTGATGCCATGGCTCGCTAAAAGATGGCAGTGCTGGAATTGGGGCTTCTTCCATCCATTTATCCATCTATTTATCCATCCATTTATCCATCCATTTATCCCCTCATCCATTTATCCATCTATCTATCCATCCATTTATTCATCTATTTATCCCCTCATCCATCCATCCATCCATCCATCCATCCATCCATCCATCCATCCATCCATCATCCATCCATCCATCCATCCATCCATCGTCCCTCCGTTTATCCCTCCATCCCTCAATTTATCCCTCCATCCATCCATCCTGGGGGCAGCAGCACTGTCCCCATCCTTGTGTCCCATTCCTCGATTCTCAGCCCTGGTTTGTGGCCTGACCCTAAACTCGGTGCTCTGGGGCCAAAGCAGCGTCCTCAGCTCTGCCCTGGGGATGGAGGGGACCAAACCTGAGCCTCAATTCCCACCCCAAATCCTTCCCGAGCTCCAAACTCAGACCTCGGGGGCTGGGAGGGGCAGGGATGGAGCTGGGATGGAGATGGGTTGGGATGGGATGGGATGGGATGGGATGGGATGGGATGGGATGGGATGGGATGGGATGGGATGGGATGGGATGGGATGGGATGGGATGGGATCAATGGGATGGGATCAATGGGATGGGATGGGATGGGATGGGATGGGATGGGATGGGATGGGATGGGAGGGGATGGGATGGGTTGGGAGGGGTCTGTGCCCGCCGGGAGGGCACCAGGAGCAGACAGGCAGTGGCTTTGTCCCCGTGCAGACGAGGAGAGCGCCGCGGGTTTGTTTTCGGACAGATGAATGGATTTCAGTGTTTGGCCAACACTGCGGGAACGCCGGGCCCGGGATTTGGCAGCAGGGCTGGCACCCGTCAGCTCCGAAGCTCTCCCTGTCCCCTCTGTCCCTCTGTCCCCGCTGTCCCTCTCTCCGCAGGGCAGTGACATCCTCGGGGCCGTCCTGGGAACATCCAGCAAATCCTCGGGAGCGCCGCATCCCAGACAGCTCCGTCAGCCAGCCGGGAATTTGGGGAGGGGTTTCACACTCTGGGGACAGGCAAGGCTCTGCTGGGAGCAGCGGGGTTTGGGAGGAGCTGTGAGATCCCTGAGGAGCTGGGGTGGGAATTGCCAGGGAAATGCCAGGGAAATGCCAGGGAAGAGCTGAGGGAATTGCCAGGGAATTGCCAGGGAATTGCCAGGGAATTGCCAGGGGAGAGCTGAAGGAAGGAGGAGCTGGGGTGGGAATTGCCAGGGAAATGCTGAGGGAATGGGGAGCTGGGGTGGGAATTGCCAGGGAATTGCCAGGGAAGAGCTGAGGGAATTGCCGGGGAAATGCTGAAGGAATGAGGAGCCGGAGTGGGAATTGTCAGGGAAGAGCTGAGGGAATGAGGAGCTGGGGTAGGAATTACCAGGGAATGAGGAGCTGGAGTGGGAATTGCCAGGGAATTGCCAGGGAATGAGGAGCTGGGGTGGGAATTGCCAGGGCAGAGCTGAGGGAATGGGGAACTGGAGTGGGAATTGCCAGGGAAATGCTGAAGGAATGGGGAGCTGGGGTAGGAATTGCCAGGGAATTGCCAGGGAATGAGGAGCTGGAGTGGGAATTACCAGGGAATTGCCAGGGAAGCTGAGCCCCGCACCCCGAGCCGGGCCGGGCACTGCCGGGGATGCTGCAGCAGGAGCTGAGCCCAGCCCAGCCCAGCCCAGCCCAGCCCAGCCCAGCCCAGCCCAGCCCGCTGGGACATCCCCAGCTCTGCTCGTTGTGTAACGAGCCCGGGGCTGAGCCAGGAGCCGAACCCACCCTCCTGACCCGGGCACAGCTCGCCCAGGGCAGCTCAGGCTGGGACACGCTCCGTGCCAGCTCCGTGCCAGCCCTCCCCTGGGCTCCCTCTGCTCCTGCTCCCTGCCCTTGGAATGCAAGAAACCCCAAAGCTGATCCCACTGGACACCTTGCACTGTACCAGGGGGCTCCAAGCAATGGGACATTTCCAGGGATGGGGAATCACAGCCTGGCCTGGGACATTTCCAGGGATGGGAAATCACAGCCTGGCCTGGCTGCACTGGAAGGTCCCTTCCAGCCCAAACCATCCCAGATTTCTGGGATTCCAAAGGAAGCCTGGCTCCTCCCCGGTGCCAAGGTGGCCACTCCGAGGGCTCTGTGGGCCACCAGCCCCTCCACCAGCTCTGTGTCCTCAGTTCCAGCTCCTTGAGGGGCTCTGGAACCTTCACAGCCCCCAAACCCAAGGGAAAGGAAAAAGCATCAAATGTTGTAAATCAAAAATTCCCTCTTAGAAGGTGAATGTTCCTGTTCCTTGCTTTAAGGGAGAGCAGTGAAAGCTGCCTGAGGCAGCAGGGTGCCTGCAAAGGGGCACCAGGCACCCCAAACAAACCCCAAATAAATGGGATTGCAGCCCCAAATAAACCCCCAAATCAATGGGATTGCATCCCCAAACAAACCCCCAAATAAATGGGATTGCAGCCCCAAATAAACCCCCAAATCAATGGGATTGCAGCCCCAAACAAACCCCCAAATCAATGGGATTGCAGCCCCAAACAAATCCCCAAATAAATGGGATTGCAGCCCCAAACAAATCCCCAAATCAATGGGATTGCAGCCCCAAACAAATCCCCAAATAAATGGGATTGCAGCCCCAAATAAATCCCAAATAAATGGGATTGCAGCCCCGAATAAATCCCAAATAAATGGGATTGCAGCCCCAAATAAATCCCCAAATAAATGAAATTGCAGCCCAAAACAAACCCCCAAATCAATGGGATTGCAGCCCCAAATAAATCCCCAAATCAATGGGATTGCAGCCCTTGGGGTGCTCAAACACCTTGTCCCTCTGGGCGAGCTCCAGGTGACCCTCAGAGCCTTCCTGATGGAAAATCCAGGGTTTGGAAAATCCAGGTTTTGGAAAATCCAGGTTTTGGAAAATCCAGGTTTTGGGAAATCCAGGTTTTGGGAAATCCAGGTTTTGGGAAATCCAGCCTGGATGATGCTCTGGAGGAATCCAGCCTGGACATCACAGAGGCCTCGTTCCTGCGCTGTTATTTTATTAAACCATTAAAAGACACTTCTTTAACAGCCCCAGATTTTTTATTTTATTTTATTTTTTTCATGTGGCTGAGGCTGCTCCCCAGCCTGGAACCGGCACAGGTTCAAAGCAGTCTGGGATGTGGGATCTGCTGCTCCGCCGGGAATTGGGGATAATTGGGACGAGCGCGTTCAAAGGAGCCGGAGCTGGCAGCGGCCGCTCCCGAGCCCAGCCCTGCCGCAATCCCGGGGCACAAACCACGGTCCCCAACCCTGCAGAGGGACAGGACCGAGCCCAGCACGGCCCCGCAGCCTGTCCGGACACGCCGGAGATGAAAGGCTCCGGGGAAATGCAAATTGAAGGCTGTTAATTGTTAAACCGCAGCACTTCGGGGCAATCATCCCCCGAGCACCGGGAGCGGCTCCAGCAGCCCCGAGCTCCCGGGATGGGATCAGGGGTGGAGGATGTGCCGGGTTTGTGGCTGGGCAGCATGCAAAGGAGCGGGGAGGGATGTGGGAAAGGGAAATGGGGGAAGTGGGGAGGGAGAGGCTCAGGGGGACAGCCCTGGTGGGGCTGGGGACAGCTCTGGTGGGGCTGGGGGCAGCTCTGGTGGGTCTGGGGACAGCTCTGGTGGGTGTGGGGACAGCTGTGGTGGGTTTGGGGACAGCTCTGGTGGCTCTGAGACAGCCCTGGTGGGTTTGGGGACAGCTGTGGTGGGTGTGGGGACAGCTGTGGTGGGTTTGGGGACAGCTGTGGGGGGTTTGGGGACAGCTCTGGTGGGCTTGGGGACAGCTCTGGTGGGGCTGGGAACAGCTCTGGTGGGTTTGGGGACAGCTCTGGTGGGTTTGGGGACAGCTCTGGTGGGTCTGAGACAGCTCTGGTGGTTTGGGGACAGCTTTGGTGGGTTTGGGGACAGCTCTGGTGGGTTTGAGACAGCTCTGGTGGGCTTGGGGACAGCTCTGGTGGGTTTGGGGACAGTTCTGGGGGGTTTGGGGACAACTGTGGTGGGTCTGGGGACAGCTCTGGAGGGTCTGAGACAGCTCTGGTGGCTCTGGGGACAGCTCTGGTGGCGCTGGGGACAGCTCTGGTGGGTCAGGGGACAGCTCTGCTGGCTCTGGGGACAGCTCTGGTAGCTCTAGTCCCGTGGGATCCCCGGTGGAGCGGGGAATGGGGCTCAGAGAGGCTCAGCCTGGCCTGGGAAGGGCTGATCCCATCGGGGACAGCCCCGGGGATCCACAGAGGCTCCAGTGGCTCCTCCCGTGTCCAGGCCAGCTCCCAGGCCGGTGTCACCGTGTCCAGGCCAGCTCCCCGGTGTCCCCATGTCCAGCCCCAGCTGTGCCCGTCCCCAGGAGCTGCCCCCTCCCCACCCCGCCCTCCGGGGGCTCAGCCCCTCCGTTCCCACCGAGAAGGGGAGGGAGAGGGGGGCAAACCCAGCCAGAAGGGACCCAAATCCTGCTGGGATGTGGGACAGGAACCTGCCAATCCCCCACAGGAGCAGCCACAGCACCTGGAGCTCCCTGCGTGAGGAACGCGCTGCAGAGCACCGGGATTTTTTAAATTTAATTTTATTTTTTTTTTTTTTGGGAAGCCAGAGACCCCCCCGGGCGGAGAGCGGCTCCTTCAGAGCCGCGTTTCAACAACCAGGAACTCGTGTGTGTCTTGGACTGCTCCCCAGTGCGGCTGGGGCCATGTGCAAGATGTAATTTAAGCTCCAGCTCCGGGCCCGAATGTTCTCCAAGTGCGGAGGTTTTGGCACTGAGGGTTTGGTTTGGGCCCAGCTTTCATGGCAAATTGAATAATCACAGGAGGGGGAGGAACGGCGAGAGAGAAAAAAGAAAAAAAACCCAACCCAACAACTCTCGACAGCTCTTCCAAAAGTGGAAAGAACCAAAACACATTTTGGCTTCCTCAGCCCTGAGCCCGAGTTATTCCCCTCTAGATCTGGAGCAGCTTTTCCAACAACCCTTTTCAATTTAGATTTTATTAAAATCCAGCCGTACCCCGGCAGATCCTGGGAGCTGTGCCGGGCTCTGCTGGGTCCCAGCGAGCGCTGCCCGTGCCCGGAGCGGGCAGGGGGGGCCAGGAGGGCACGGAGGGCACGGAGCCCCGGGCACGGCTGCGAATCACCCGCTGCTGGACATCACCCTCTGGCCCGATGGAGCTTTTAATGATTCCCATGTTTGCAGCTCGCTGTGGCTTTACAGGGTTTTTCCCCTGTTTTCCCGACAATTAGCGCTGCTGGCTGGGAAAGCGCGGAGATGGGGTGGAGGTGGCATCAAAAATCCAAACCCAGACCCAGCACCGAGATCCAAACCTCCCTCCTGGCTGGAGATGACGCCAAAAAACCCAAACCCAAACCCAGCTCCAAGATCCAAACCTCCCTCCTGAATGGAGGTGGCACCAAAAACCCAAACCCAGCACCGAGATCCAAACCTCTGTCCTGGCTGGACATGGCACCAAAAACCCAAACCCAAATCCAAATCCAAAACTGAGATCCAAACCTCCCTTCTGGCTGGAGGTGGCACCAAAAAACCCAAACCCAAATCCAAAATCGAGATCCAAACCTCTCTCCTGGCTGGAGGTGGCACCAAAAACCCAAACCCAAAAATCCAAACCCAGCACCAAGATCCAAAGCTCCCTCCTGGCTGGAGATGGCACCAAAAATTCAAATCCAAAATCGAGATCCCAACCTCCCTCCTGGCTGGAGATGGCACCAAAAACCCAAACCCAAAACCAAACCCAAACCCAAAACCGAGATCCAAACCTCTGTCCTGGTTGGACATGGCACCAAAAAACCCAAACCCAAAACCCAAACCAAAAACCCAAACCCAAAACCAGCACCGAGATCCAAACCTCCCTCCTGGCTGGAGGTGACACCAAAAATCAAAATCCAAACCCAAACCCGAGATCCAAACCTCCCTCCTGGCTGCTGCCAGCCCCAGTTCAGCAGTTCTGGATTAGGAGCAGGGTCGGGATCAGCCTGGGCTCAGCTCGGAGCAGCCTGGGCTCAGCCTGGCACAGCGGGAGGTGGCAGGGGTGACACTGGGTGACCTCCAGGTCCCTTCCCACCCCAGGATTTTGCGATCCCAGCTCACCCCTGCAAACCAGAAACTCCCCAGCTCCTGTAAAGCCGCAGCTGAGCCCCCGCAGGGAGAATTTTGGGGTTCCAGGGGATCCCCCCCACCCTCATTAGACACCGAGGTCGCTGTTAATCAGCTACAAACGATGAAATCACCGCCCCGGCGCTTGGCTGCTGCTTTCCCCAGGAATTAAACCTCCATAAAATCAAGCAGCATGAATCTCCGAGATTTACACGCTGCTCTCTCCCCAGTTTTCAGTAGATTTCAGTAGTTAATAAAACTAAACGCTGCTTTGTGTAAAAGGTAATAGATTACAATCGGGGGGGCTTTACTGGCACTCAGAGTGCTCAGCCAACACCTCATACGTTCACCTCGCCAGCCACGGTGCAGATTAAAAGCAGATTTATCACAGATGTGCCTCAACATTATGCTTGGCTTGAACCATTAGACTCCTGGAGTTTAAAGGTTAGGCTTTAATGACTTCAAGGAAGTCGGGCGCTTTTTAAAGCTCTAAATAAGCAGCTGGGATGGTGGTGGCATTCCCGAACAGGGCAGACTGGTTACATGCAGGGATGCGCAGTTCTGCAGTCTGCTGGGCACAGCCCTTTGAACAGGCCCGGCTCGGGGTTTAACCCTCATGCAAATCCAGCAGGAATTATTCACGGGATGAAAGCGCTGCCCCGGAACCTTCGGTGGCGGAGCAGCCTCGAGTCCCCGGGGCTGGGATGGGGAGGATGGCTGCCCGAGTCAACAATGGGATGTGAAATGTTATCCTGCTCCTCGGCAAGGGACAATTCCACTGTCCCAGCTCCCAGCCTGGCCTTGGGCACCGCCAGGGATCCTCTGGGAATTCCAGCCCAGCCAGGAATTCCTGCCCAAGATCCCGCACATCCCTTCCCTCTGGCAGTGGGAGCCATTCCCTGCGTCCTGTTCCTTATCCCAAATCCCTCCCCAGCCCTCCCGGAGCCCCTTCAGGCCCTGGCAGAGGCTCGGAGCTCTCAGATGTGTGCCCAGCCTGTCCTGGTGCCCCCAGGGAAATGCTCTGACCACAAATACCCCCAAAGGAAGCAGGACAAAATTCCTGCAGGGTTTTTTTCCTTTCCCAGCCGCAAACAATGGGAAAATCCAAACAGAGCTCCCGCTCAGAGCTCCCACAGAGGAGCTGAAAATGCCTGGGCAGGGATGGGATGGGGCAGGGATGGGATGGGATGGGATGGGATGGGATAGGATGGGATGGGATGGGATGGATGGGATGGGATGGGATGGGGCAGGGATGGGATGGGATGGGATGGGATGGGATGGGATGGGATAGGATGGGATGGGATGGGATGGGATGGGATGGGATGGGATGGGATGGGATGGGATGGGATGGGATGGGATGGGATGGGATGGGATGGGATGGGATGGGATGGGATGGGATGGGATGGGATAGGATGGGATGGGATGGGATAGGATGGGATGGGATGGGATGGATGGGATGGGATGGGATGGGATGGGATGGATGGGATGGGATGGGATGGGATGGGATGGGATGGGATGGGATGGGATGGGATGGGGTGGGATGGGGCAGGGATGGGGCAGGGATGGGGCAGGGATGGGATGGGGCAGGGATGGGACCGGGAGATCCCGGCGGGGACGGGAGGTGCGGCTGGGGGTGACCCCATCCCTTGTTCTCCGAGGTGCTAAAGGAGATCAAGCTCTCACATTTGTGTTTAAACTTCCCGCAGGAGCGATCTGGGGTGGGGATGGATCCGAGAACCGCGGCTCGGGTGGGGAGTGACCCCAAACCCCAACCAGTGCCACCCCCTCACTGCAGGGACACCTCCCACCGTGCCGGGTCCTGCCCGAGCTGGCCTGGGGCGCTCCCGGGATGGAGCAGCGATCCCGGCTCCTTCCTGTGCGAGCGTCTCCTGGGGACAGTGACGGACCCCGGCACCGCCCCGACCTCTGCTCCGGGAGCTCAGAGTGACCGCAGTGCTCACAGTGTCCTGAGTGTCCTGAGTGTCCTGAGTGGATTGTCCGGTGTCCAGACTGTCCGGAGTGTCTGGATGGTTCAGTGTCTGGAGTGTCCAGTGTCTGGGATGTCCACAGTGACCACAGTGACCACAGTGACCAGAGTGTCTGAAGTGTCCAGAGGTGTTGTGGTGCTCAGAGGACACACCTGGACGAGGACACTGGATGAGGACACAGCTGGAAAAGGACACAGTTGGACGAGGACACACCTGGCAGAGGACACACTTGGAAAAGGACACAGCTGGAAAAGGACACACCTGGCAGAGGACACAGCTGGAAAAGGACACAGCTGGAAAAGGACAAACTGGACGAGGACACAGCTGGAAAAGAAAAGGACACAGCTGGCAGAGACCACAGCTGGAAAAGGACACAGCCGGAAAAGGACAGAGCTGGAAAAGGACAGAGCTGGAAAAGGACAGAGGACACATCTGGACGAGGTCACACCTGGACGGGTCACACCCTGCAGAGCTCCCCAGGAGCTGCATCCCGGGCTCTGTCTCTCTTGGTGCCGCTTCCCCCGATGCTCCAGGACCTCTCCATGCTCCTCTGTGCAGAATTTGGGTTCCCCCCGCCCTGTCCCGCTCCTGTCCCGTGCTGGGTGCAGCTCCCGAGCCCTGCCCGAGGCCGGAGCACCCCGGAGCATCCCCGAGCATCCCGCAGCATCCTGGAGGATCCTGGAGGATCCCAGAGCATCCCGGAACATCCCAGAGCATCCCGGAGCATCCCGGAGCATCCCAGATCATCCCGCAGCATCCCGGAGCATCCCGGAGGATCCCAGAGCATCCCGGAGCATCCCAGAGCATCCCGCAGCATCCCGGAGCATCCCGCAGCATCCCTGAGCATCCCGGAACATCCCGGAGCATCCCGGAGCATCCCAGAGCATCCCCGAGCGTCCCGGAGGATCCCCGAGCATCCCGGACCATCCCTCAGCATCCCGCAGCATCCCAGAGCATCCCAGAGCATCCCAGAGCATCCCAGAGCATCCCGCAGCATCCCGGAGCATCCCCGAGCATCCCAGAGCATCCCGCAGCATCCCGGAGCATCCCCGAGCATCCCAGAGCATCCCGGAGGATCCCCGAGCATCCCAGATCATCCTGGAGCATCCCGGAGCATCCCAGAGCATCCTGGAACATCCCGGATCATCCTGGAACATCCCGGAGCATCCCGGAGCATCCCGGAGCATCCCAGAGCATCCCGCAGCATCCCGGAACATCCCCGAACATCCCGCAGCATCCCATCGCATCCCGGAGCCGCCGGCGCTGGGGGGAGATTCCGGCGGAGCAGCCTCGCGGGTTTGATGTGGTTTAAATTAACCTCGATCGCTGTCTAATATTTTAAAAAGACACTTTTTCCAACATGCGGGAATAATGTAGGAGAACTAATGTTCCCTCCTGAAATGCCTTTCAGGGTGTGATAAAAGGGCACTTTAATCTGCTGTGAGAAGGCTCCGGGAGGGAGAGACGTCACCAGGACAGGTGGGATCGTGGAATAAATACAATCATTAATGAGGAGCAGGAATTTGCATCTCCCGACTTTTCCACAGCACCTGCTCAGTTGTTTTTTTAGTTTTATTTTTTTTCCCAAGCAGTTTTATTTCGTTTCCTGAGGGTCTGGACAGGCAGGGATTGGGGATTGTTATTAAAGGACACTTCCAAAGGCTGTGAAATGTCAGGGAAGCAGCGCCTGGGAACTGAGAGCTCCATTAAGTTTTTCCCTGTGAAATTAAGCACCTTTATTGCCTTAAATGAGAGTTACAGCCTAATGACGGCCCCATGCAAATTCCCGAGGCTGCTTCCCACCCAGGAAAAACAGGGAACGATCCCAGCCCGGGCCTGCCCTGCCCAGCACAGCATTCCAGAGGGAAGGAGCCTGGAAAGGGGGGGCAGAGGGATGAGGGGGTGGGAATGGGGCAGGGGGGATTGCAGGGGTAAATCCTGGTCCTGACTTCCCACGGAGGCTTCACCAGCTGGGAATTCCCAAATTCCCCCGGGGATGGTGGTGAGGGACACTGCCAGCAAGATGGGGACACCCCCAAATGTCAGTGTCACCCCCAAATATCAGTGTGACCCCCAAATATCAGTGTCATTCCCAAATGTCAGAGTCATTCCCAAATATCAGGATGGGGGGACAGGGGGGTCCCAGGAGGGGGACAGGGAGAGGTGTCAGGTCCTGATCAGGATCCCAGGTAGGGATTCCATGGCCTGGACAGGGTTCCCTCTCAGGGTCCCAGGTCCTTTCAGGGCTCCCAGGTCCTGTTAAGGGTTCCAGGTCCTGTCAGGACTCCCAGTCCCTGAATAGGGTTCCCTGTCAGGTTCCCAGGTCCTGTCAGGCTCCCAGGCTCTGTCAGGGCTCCCAGGTCCTTTCAGGTTCCCAGGTCCTGTGAGGCTCCCAGGTCCTGGACAGGGCTCCCAGGTCCTGTTGATGGCCCAGGTCCTATCAGGGCTCCCAGGTCCTGTCAGGCTCCCAGGTCCTGTAAGGGCTCCCAGGTCCCATCAGGGCTCCCAGGCCCTGTAAGGGCTCCCAGGTCCTGAATAAGGTTCCCTGTAAGGGCTCCCAGGTCCTGTCAGGTTCCCAGGTCCTGTTGGTGTCCCAGGTCCCATCAGGTCTCCCAGGCTCTGTCAGGTTCCCAGGTCCTGTCAGGTTCCCAGGTCCTGTCAGGTTCCCAGGTCCTGTCAGGCTCCCAGGTCCTGTTGGTGTCCCAGGTCCTGTCAGGGTCCCAGGTCCTCTCAGGGTTCCCAGGTCCTGTAAGGGCTCCCAGGTCCTGTTGGTGTCCCAGGTCCCATCAGGGCTCCCAGGTCCTGTCAGGCTCCCAGGTCCTGTCAGGGTCCCAGGTCCTGTCAGGTTCCCAGGCCCAGTCAGCAGCTCCAGGTCTCCCTTTGTGCTCCCAGCCTGGCTGTCCCAGCGCCCAGGAACCCCCAGACACCCCAAACCCCGCCTGGAGCTGCAGCAAAGCCCGGCCGGGGCTCCCCTCGATGCTTCCTGAACTCGCGGGGCCATAAAGAGGCAGGAGGAGAAGGAACAATAAAAAAGGGGAGTTTTCCTGGTTTTCCTGGCCGGGAAGTGCTGACAAAGGCGCTGCTGGCAGCGCTCAGCGGGAGGAGGAAGCGCTCTTTGCTCTGCCCGGCTCCCGCTGAACCAGGCTCGGCTTTAATGGGCTCGGTACCTACAAGGCGCAGCTGACAACAAAGATGTTCCACTAAACCTAACACGAGAGCGAAACAGCTCCGGCACACAGCGAGTAATTAGAATCTAATTAATTTGCATTTCACAAGAGAGGCAGAGATGTCAGAGGGAAAGGAGAAGGAAAAATCCCCTCCTCGCCGAGATTAAAGGAGGAGAGCGAGGGGGGCTCTGGGATGAGCAGGATTAAACGGGAGCAGGTGTTGGGATGACAGCTCCGGGAGCCGCGGCCAGCAGAGGTGTCTGGGTCAGCACAGCCGCCCTGGAAATCCCCGAACAGAGAATTAATTCCCTGCGAGCAGCAGCCCCAGCCCCAGCTCCTTCTTCCCGCTGAGGGACACAAGGGAGGTTCGGGGTCAGGAGGGTGGGCAGGGGCTCCTTCCCAAAATGAACCTTCAGAGAGTTCATCCCACCCCTGTTCCTCCCGAGAGGCAAAGATCCCCGAGCGCAGAACATCGAGGGGAGATTCACGGCTCCTCTGCAGAATGATGACACCAGGCAGGAGATGTCACTGGGGGAGGAAAAACATCCCTCAGGTCCTGGAGTGCTCCGTGATTGTCATCCCTGCTCCATTCCTGCATCTCTGTTCCATCCCTGCTCCATTCCTGCATCCCAGCTCCATCCCAGCTCCATCCCCGTCCTATCCCAGCTCCATCCCTGCTCCATCTCAGCTCCATCCCTGCTCCATCCCAGTTCCATCCCTGTCCTATCCCAGCTCCATCCCTGCTCCATCCCTGCTCCATCCCTGCTCCATCCCTCCATCCCAGCTCCATCCCAGCTCCATCCCTGCTCCATCCCAGTTCCATCCCAGCTCCATCCCTCCATCCCAACCTCCACATCCCAGCTCCCTGCCGAGATTTGGAATTTCATAGAACCATGGCTGGTTTGGTTGGACCTTAAATCCCATTTGGGGACCTTAAATCCCATCCCACTGCACTCTCTGCCACTGTCCCAGGTGCTCCAAGCCCTGTTCAGCCTGGCCTTGGGCACTTCCAGGGATCCAGGGGCAGCCACAGCAAATTTGGGAATTCTATTCCAGAGCCTGCCACCCTCCCAGGCAGGAATTCCTGCCCAACACTGCCTGTGTCGCTCTGAGGCCATTCCCTGTGTCCTGTCCTTATCCCAAATCCCTCTCCAGCTCTCCTGGAGCCCCTTCAGGCCCTGCCAGGGGCTCTGAGCTCTCCCTGGATCCTTCTCCTCTCCACTCCCAGCTCTCTGAAACTTTGGGGATTTTGGGGAGGAGCAGCAGGTGCTGTCCCTGGCATTCCCAGGTCTGGGCCTGGAGCATCCATCCCAGCCTCATTTTTCTTCCCCCTCCCCACTGGAGCTTCCTGAGCCTCCTCCCCGGGCTCTGCCCGTCCCAGCCCTTCGCTGTCACTGTCACAGCCCCGTGCCACGCTGGGGACCAACATCTGGCACATCTGGGGCTGATGCAAACAAACCCAAATGCAGCCGAAGCCGGATGCAAATGGATGCAAATGGGGAACCTCGTGCAGGAAAAGGGGTGGGGCTGGGGGACGGTGGGGACACAGGGGGACAGTGGGGGACACTGGGGACAGGGTTCCCTCAGCCCAGCCCCATCCCCAAGCAGCCAGAGAGGAGCTGGGGGCAGGATGGGAGTGAGGGAATCATTCCGGGGTCACGGTGCAGGGAAAGCCCGGGCAGGGCAGGGAGAGGGGCTGGGAGAAAATCCCCGAGTGCCGCTGGAGTCTCCTCGGCCGAGATCGCCCTCGGCAGCGCCATCCCCGCACCCAGAGCCCATCCCAAACCTCTCTTCCCTCTCCTCCCAACCTCTCTCCCCTCTCCTCCCAACCCTCTCTCCCCTCTCCTCCCAACCCTCTCCTCCCTCTCCTCCCAACCCTCTCTCCCCTCTCCTCCCAACCCTCTCTCCCCTCTCCTCCCAACCCTCTCTCCCCTCTCCTCCCTCTCCTCCCAAACCTCTCTTCCCTCTCTCCCCTCTCCAGCCTTGCCCTCCAACCGCGGCGCGTTTGCGGCTCTGTAAACACGCCGAGGGGGGATTTATTTTTTCTTGAAAGCAAAATAACTAAACAGCACATCAGAGGGAAGGCGTTTAACTCAGCCGGCTCCTTCCTTTTGTCGGGAATCAAAGGCTCGGCGGTTCCAGCAGGTTTCTCCGGGCGCTGGGGAATTTGCGGCTCCAGCTCGCTGGGCTGCGGCGCTTGGGGTGCTCGGGGACACTGATAAAGCTCCTGCTGCTCCCAGGGGATCACAGGCACATCCTGGCAGGGATGCAGGGAACCCGACGGGAGCATCCCCGGCTGCGTTCTGAAGGTTCCCTCCTTTCTTTTCCCTCAGCTCAGCCCAGCCCCCATCACGTTTCCAGCGCATTCCCTGTGCCCTATCCCAGCCCCCGGGCACGGAGCCGCCGGGATCCGGCTGGAATCGGGGATGGGATGAGCTGTGAGTCACAGAACCACTGAAACCCGGGTGGTTCCCAGGCTGCGACAGGAACAGCCAGGAATTCTTGTCCCCGCGGCTGCGGGGATCCAGCTCAGCAGAACCAGCGGGAGCCGCGTACCCCGAGGTGCCCTGGAGTGCCCTGGGGTGCCCTGGCGTGTCCCTTGCCCCGGGGTCACCGCGGGGACAATTCCGCCTTGGCAGCCACCACCCATCCCATCCCATCCCATCCCATCCCATCCCATCCCATCCCATCCCATCCCATCCCATCCCATCCCATCCCATCCCATCCCATCCCATCCCAGTGCGGTTCCTGGGGACGCGCTGTCACCGTGGCAGCGCTCCGTGACCTCCGGAGCGTTTTCCATCCCCGATTCCGTGATTTGGGAGGCAGAGCTGTGTGAAGGTGACACGGGGACAGGGTCAGCCCCGCCGCGGGGACAGGAGCGGCTCGGGCATCACCTCCGCTCTCCAAAGCAGAAAATTGTCAGCTGGAAAGGACGGAAAAGCTCTCAGTGCCGTCCTGGCGCTGCTCCAGCGCCCTGCACACACACACCGGGCCGGATGAAAGATTGATGCCCGGCTCTCACACCCAGCCCCTCCCCGGGGGTTTAACTCGGATAATTCATCCTTCCCACCTCGCTGTCGCTCCGGAGCGATGCGGGGCGGGGATTGCGGGAGGTTCCCGGCTCGCCCGCAGATTTGTCACCTCACTAAAGACCCAAATGGCTCCGCTCAGGAGGCGGCTCCGCTGCTCGAGCTCCTGGCGGGCCGGGATCCGCGGCGGTGATTATGGAAATGGGATGTGCAGACGCAGAGCTGGCAGCGGCAGCGGCGCTGAAATGTCTATTTATAGTGCAGGGGAAGGAAATAGAGCTCGCCTTCAAACAGGCTGGGCTCGGCTTCAGGGGACAGCGACGGGACATTGGGGGTTGGGGACACGCCATGGCCTCAGTGCCAGCCCTGAATCTTCATCCTGGAGGGTCTGGGACACCCCAAATCTGCACCCCTGGGGTCTGGGACACCCCAAATCCGCACCCCGGAGGTGTGGGACACCCCGAATCTTCATCCTGGAGAGTCTGGGACACCCCAAATCTTCATCCTGGAGGGTCTGGGGCACCCCGAATCCACATCCTAGAGGTCTGGATCACCCCAAATTCGCACCCCGGAGTTCTGGGATACCCCGAATCTTCATCCTAGAGGTTTGGGGCACCCAAATCTGCATCTCTGAGGTCTGGAGCATTCCAAATCTGCACCCCGGGGGTCTGGGACATCCCAAATCCACATCCCAGAGGTCTGGTACACCCTGAATCTTCATCCTGAAGATCTGGGGAACCCCAAATCCGCATCCTGGAGATCTGGGACACCCCAAATCTGCAGCAGCTCCATCGCCCCCTGCCCGAGGGGAGTTGCCAGCCCAAGGGAAGGGTCTCCAGCCCTCGGGCTGTCCCAGGGCCGCTGAGCATTCCCAGCTCCTCCTGGATTACCGGGGGTCAGCAGAGCCCCCCCAAACCTCTCATCCCCCCCATTCCGCTCCCAGCAGGATCCAGAGCGAGCCCTGGAGCCCCGTGCTGGATCCCAGGGCTCTCCGGCGGCTCGGGGCACGTTTGGAGCAGATTTATCCAAACCCGCCGGCCCCGCGCGGCGTCTGACACCCGGCAAGGACGGAATCAATCAGCGCTGCCTCCCTCCCCCTCCCCTGCACTCAGAGGTTCCTCCCAGCCGCCCTCCAGCAGGGATCACAGCGATTTTTTATTCGCCGTGGAGCGAAAACAAAAAAAACCCAGAGAGCCCGGGGGGCGTGAGTGACGGTGGGGAGTGGGGAAACACCGGGAGCATCAGCCCAGGGAATCAGGGAATGGCTGCGGTGGGGAGGAGCTCAAAGCTCATCCTATCCCATTATCCCATCCCATGGATCTCACCCCATTATCCCATCCCATTATCCCATGGATCCCATCCCATTATCCCATGGATCCCATCCCATTATCCCATAGATCCCATCCCATCCCATCCCATCCCATCCCATCCCATCCCATCCCATTATCCCATAGATCCCATCCCATCCCATCCCATCCCATCCCATCCCATCCCATCCCATCCCATCCCAATCCCATAGATCCCATCCCATCCCATCCCATCCCATCCCATCCCATCCCACCCCATCCCATCCCATCCCATCCCATCCCATCCCATCCCATCCCATCCCATCCCATGAATCCCATCCCATCCCATGGATCCCATCCCATCCCATGGATGCCATCCCATCCCATCCCATCCCATCCCATCCCATCCCATCCCATCCCATCCCATCCCATCCCATCCCATCCCATCCCATCCCATCCCATCCCATCCCATCCCATCCCATCCCAATCCCATCAATTCCATACAAAAGCAGTGCCAGGGTTCCCCCACCTCCCCAGGGAGGAAATTCCTTCCCCATTTCTCCCCCTATCGATCCCTCCTCTCTCCTGTTAGCTCCCAGCGCAGCTCCGCTGCCAACGAGGATTTGTGGCGTTCAATAAATATTATTAGAAAAGCACAAGATAATAATTATGTCAATTAGAGGATGGGTAATTGGGCCTGCAGAAGAAAAGTGCTTTTCTCCCTAATTGCTGAGGCCATGTGCCTGTGATTGCATGTGTGGCTTCCAAAAATAAAAGGGCAGCCAGCAAGTGGGAAAAGCACTTTTGTTTTCCCAATGAGCTCCGGGGTGGGAATTGCAGGGATGGGCTGGGGGAAGGGAAGAGAATCCAGCGCTGAATCCATGGCCAGGAGGGAGGGGAGAAGGACCCTGGGACTGGGGGAGAGGAGACCCAGAACTGGGGGAAAGGAGACCCAAAAGTGGGGGGAGAGGGGACCCAAAACTGGGGGATAAAGGGATCCAGAACTGGGGGATAAAGGGATCTAGATTTGGGGGACAAAGGGATCCAGAACTGGGGAGAAGGACCTTGGGACTGGGAGGAGAGGGGTCCCAGAACTGGAGGGAAAAGGGATCCAGAACTGGGGGAGAGAGGATCCAAAACTGGGGGAGAGGGGATCCAGAACTGGAGGTAGAAGGGATCCCAAACTGGGGAGAGAAGGATCCAAAACTGGGGGAGAAGGGCCCCAAAACTGGGGAGAAAGGATCCAGAACTCGGGGGTGAGGGGCTTCAGAACTGGGGGAGAACTGATTCAGAACTGGGGGAGAAAGGATCCAAAACTGGGAGAGATTTGACCCAAAAGTGGGGGAGGAGGGACCCAAAACTGGGGGGAGAAGAGACCCAGAACTGGGGGAGAAGGGATCTAAAACCGAGGTAGATTTGACCCAAAACCGGGGGAGATTTGACCCAAAACTGGGGCAGAAGGGACCCAGAACTGGGGGGAAAGGGCTCCCAGCACAATTTAGGGACTCCTGGGGCACAGAGCTTTGATCCTGAGCAGCCCCTCGCAGAGCAAGCATTGCCCTGGGGAAGGGGAGCCAGAATTCCCTGAACTGAATTAAACCCTCCCGGGGCTCCAACTGCAGCTCCAGCAGAGCCTTCCCCACCCAGGCACCCAACCCGTTTTCCTCCCTTTCCCAGGAGCCAAATCCTCCCCCAAACATGCATTTGGCTTCAGCATATTCCCATCTTCTGGGGAGCCTGGTGAGCACCGGGCCGGCTCCAAGCCCTGGAGCTCTGCAGGGCAGGAGGGGGAAGGGCTGTAAGCAAAGCAGGCACACTCATTTCAAACGGGAGCTAAAAAAAAAACCGACTAAAATATTAATTTTAATTTTCTTTTGGCTGCCTGGGGGCCGCTGGAACATATGCACAGACAAGTTATGCAGAATTCCTGCATGGAAATGGGCTGGCTGGCTCCTCTGGGTTTATCATCTCATGCAGGGAAATCTGCCGGGCTCTTCCCTCCCTGCAGGGCTGTGCTGCAGTGCCACCGCTCCCAGGAGGTGACACGGTGACAGCAGCACTGCCCTGCTGGCTCTGGTCAGGGCAGGGTGAACCCCAGAGCCTCCTCCTGATCTCCAAACTGGGAATTCCAGGCGCTCCTGCACATCCCTGGGGATGTTCCAGGCCAGGGCTGGTGAAGATGTCCCTGCCCTGTGACCTCTGAGTGTCCCTTCCAACCCAAACCATTCCAGGGGGCTGGGATTGCCCAGGGCTCCTCTGGGATGGAATTCTGGAGAGGTTTTGGGGATGCATCCAGGGGGACACCTGGGAATGGTCCCAGATCCAGGGGGACACCTGGGAATGATCCCAGAACCAGGGTGGGTCTGGGAATGGTTCCAGAACGAGGGGGACACTTGGGAATGGTCCCAGAACCAGGGGGGTGTCTGGGAATGGTCCCACATCAATGTTGATGTCTGGGAATGGTCCCACATCCGGGGGATTCCTGGGAATGATTCCACATCAATGTTGATGCCTGGGAATGGTCCCACATCCAGGGGATCCCTGGGAATGGTCCTGGGAATGATCCCACATCAATGTTGATGTCTGGGAATGGTCCCACATCCGGGGGATTCCTGGGAATGATCCCACATCAATGTTGATGCCTGGGAATGGTCCCACATCCAGGGGATCCCTGGGAATGGTCCTGGGAATGATCCCACATCAATGTTGATGTCTGAGAATGGTCCCACATCCAGGGAATCCCCAGGAATGATCCCACAGCCAGGGGACATCTGGGAATGGTCCCAGAACCAGGGGGACAGCTGGGAATGGTCCTGGGAATGGTCCCACATCCAGGGGGACACCTAGGAATGGTCCCACATCCAGAGGATCCCTGGGAACGGTCCCAGAACCAGGGGATCCCTGGGAACGTCCCAGAGGATCCCTGGGAATGGTCCCACATCAATGTTGATGCCTGGGAACGGTCCCACATCAATGCTGATATCTGGTAATGTCCCAGAGGGGATCCCTGGGAATGGTCCCACATCCAGAGGATCCCTGAGAATCGTCCCACATCAGTGTTGATGCCTGGGAATGGTCCCACATCCAGAGGATCCCTGGGAACGATCCCACATCAATGTTGATCCCTGGGAACGGTCCCACATCCAGAGGGACACCTGGGAATAGTCCCAGATCCAGGGGGACACCTGGGAATGGTCCCACATCAATGTTGATGCCTGGGAATGGTCCCACATCCAGAGCATCCCTGGGAATGGTCTCACATCGGTGTTGATGCCTGGGAACGGTCCCACATTGGGCCTGCCACAGATGGAAACCCCACACCCAGAAATCCCCGTGGTTTTTCCACCACTTCTGATAAATATCCACAAAAATCCAGCCCTGGAGAGATCCAAGCCCAGCCAGGGCAGCCCCAGCTGCTACTCCAGCCTCCGAGCCCACGGCTTTGAGCCACTTCCAGCAGCCCAAGGTCTCTCCCAGCCCCGGATCCTGCACAGCAGGATGTGTTATCCCAACCACCGCTTTTCCCTGCATAATCCCCATTATTTATGGTCATGAGCTCCTAATTGTGCCGCTTATCTGATGGGTGAGGGGGGAAAGGGCGGGGCAGGGAATTCTTGGCAGGGCTCAGCCGTGCCCAGCATCAGCTGCTGCTTTTGGGAAGTTCCCAGTGGGAGAGGAGAGCTGGGAACACCCTGGGATTCTCCATAATGAGAATTTCTGAGATTGCAAAGATGAGCCAGATCCACAACTCAGGTTCTTCCATTATCCCCTCTCAGGATTATTTCCATGTGGAATTGAGCAAGCACGGAAAAAACGCAGCTTTTAAATCATCTCCTGAGCTTCCTTTCCATCCTGGCATTGCTGCTCCTCCCAGAGCCATCCCGGGAGCTCCTGGTGCCAACCTGGCCTGGTGGAACCACGAGGAGGAGGATTTGGGTGGATTTGGGTGGATTTACAGTAATTTCATTATTACAATACAGGATGTGATCAAAGGAATCTGTTCTGTCACCATCTGTTGAGGGTGGGGCAGTGATCCTGATCTCTGTGGGAGATATTCTGCTAATGGGCATCCATTGAAACCAGGTAGGGCAGTGTTCTTTATCTCATGGGATATCTCCTGTTCATGGCCATGGTTTATAAACCAGGCAGGGCATTGTTCTTTATCTTTTCACAACCCATCCTTCCTCCAGCCAGTCATTTTCTGCTCATGGCCATTGAGTCCCACTGTGGCACTGATAAAATTACTGCATCCCATTGGGAGTTGCTCCAGCCAGGGGGAAGAGCCCAACATTTCTTACCAAGATAAAAACAGAGGGTTTGGGACACTAAGGGAGCCCCTTTCTCCACTGGACTCCAGAGGAAAACCGGATTTCTCCACATCCCCACTGGAGCTTTAGAGGGAAACTGCACCTTGTACAGGAGCACTGCTCCAACTGAGCCACATCTGTCACTGCAGGAGGATGCAGCCACCATGGGATGGGACTGCTGCCAACACCCTGCCTGACGGGTGTCAGGCTGTACTCTGACTGTGTCAGGGTTTGGGGTTTGTTCTTTGTAGTGCTGTATTTCTATTTTAATTTCCCTAGTACAGAACTGTTATTCCTATTCCCATCTCTTTGCCTGAGAGCCGCTTGATTTCAAAATTATAATAATTTGGAGGGAGGGGGTTTACATTCTCCATTTCAGAGAGAAGCTCCTGCCTTTCTCAGCACACACCTGTCCTCCAAACTAAAACAAAACTTTCCATTTTTTGTCCATATATCAGCCTCACCTCATTATAAGCCGCACTTGGGGTTCAGACCAAAATTTCAGTCAAAATGGTGCGGCTTATAATCGTGAAATTCCTGTAGGTGAATTTAGGTGGGGTTTTGGGAATAAATTCCTTCCTGTGAGGGCACCCTGAGGTTTCCCAGAGCAGCTGTGGCTCCTGGGCAGTGTCCCAGGGGTTTGGAGCAGCCTGGGGCAGTGGGAGCTGTCCCTGCCGTGGATGAACCATTCCAGCACTCTTTATTCTATTCTGAGCCCAAGCTCCCATTTCCTGCTCTGATTGGGCAGGAAAGTGTCTCAGGTCGGTGCCAGCAGCTCAGGGGACCTTGGGGACACCCACTGGGGTGACCCCAAGGTGGGCAGGGACCCCTCAGACCCCTCAGGGTGGTCACAGGCACCCCCAGGCCGGGTCAGCGCTGCCCCCACACACAACGCCCTCATTGTGTGCAAATCTGATTCATCTCGGCCAGGGATAAAATTAGCAAAGCAGAGAAGTCCCAGGAGCCTTGTTAAATCAATCCAACACACATCAGGCAGGGCCTGCACAATGCGGGGCTCAGATAAAATCAGCTCCAGTCCCCCTGGGGGGGTCGGTATCAGCTCGGCACTTTGGGATTGGCAGCAGCTCCTGCATAATTTATCAATTACAAACAATTTAATTCAGCCACAGTAAGAGCAGGGGTGAGTTCGGTGACACAGGGGGTGAGGGCTGGGGTGGACTCCGGGAATTATCCCAAAATCCCATTATTCCAGAGGCTGGGAAGGGCAGGGCACCGTGCGGGGGCCAAGCAGCTCCTCAGGATGTTTGGGTGTTGCTGCTGCAGGTGCAGACACAGATTGGCCACAAGGAAAAAATGTCAAAAAAATGTCCAAAAAAAGTCCAAAAATTGTCCAAAAATTGTCCAAAAAATATCCAGAAGAATTCCAAGGCTTTTCCAGCAGCCCCTGGAGCACTCCCAGCCCTCGCTGTCCCAGCAGGCGAAACCCGAGCAGGTTGAGGGGAGGTTGTTGCAGAGAACAGAAGCGATAAAAACCCAAAGCCTTGCTGTTGAGAGGAGCCTGCAGGAGGTTGGGAAGCGTTTCCTTCCTGCTGCCCCCTTTTGTTCCTCTGCCCATCGCCCCGGGGCTCGCTCCTTCCCTCCGGGAACAATGGGAACGGCTCCGGGAGAGGCGGAGGAGCCGCGAGCCAGGATGGCACCGCTTGGAAGGGTCTTCCTCCCTCTCCTTCCTCCCTTTTCATCCTCCTTTCCTCCATCTTCATCCTCCCTCTTCATCCTCCCTCTGCATCTTCCCTTCCTCCCTCTTCATCTTCTCCATCCCCCCTCTTCATCCTCCCCCTTCATCCTCCCTTCCTCCGTCTCCTTCCTCCCTCTTCATCTTCCTTTCCTCCATCTTCATCCTCCCTCTCCATTCCTCTTCCTCCCTCTTCATCCTCCCTTCCTCCTTCTCCATCCTCCCTTCCTCCCTCTTCATCCCCACTCTCCATCTTCCCTTCCTCCCTCTTCATCCTCTTCATCTTCCCTCTTCATCCTCCCTCTTCATCCTCCCTTCCTCCCTCTTTATCCTCTCTTCCTCCCTCTTCATCCTCCCTTCTTCCCTCTCCTTCCTCCTTCTCCATCCTTCCCCTTCATCCTCCCTCCCTCCATCTTCATTCTCCCTCTTCATCCTCCCTTTCCATTCCCCTTCCTCCCTCTGCATCTTCCCTTCCTCCTTCTTCACCCTCTCCATCCCACCTCTTCATCCTCCCTCTCCATTCCCTTTCTTCCCTCTCCATCCCCCCTCTTAATCCTCTCCATCCTTCCTCTCCATCCTCCATCCCCTCTTCTTCCCTCTCATCCCCCCTCTCCCTCCTCATCCTCCCTCCCCATCCCCTTTGCCCCTCCCCATCCCTTTCCCCCTCTCCATCCCCTTTCCCCCTCCCCATCCCCTCTCCCCAGCTCTCCCCGGTTTTCCCGCTGCCTCCCGCAGATATTAAAGCCAACAGTTGAAGTGGTTGATAATTGCGGCATTGCAGCCGCTAATTACGATCCCACAATGAGCTCAGGGCCGTGCTGGGCCGGCTGCGGCTTTGGAGCAGCTCAGCCCCGAGCCCTCGGAATTCCTGCCCGGGGCCAGGGGAGGGGAGAGGGGGAAAACCCCAAACCACCAAATCCTCCCGACCCCGGTGCCCGGGGGGGTTCTGGAGCTCTGGGGGGTGTGGAGGTGGGGCAGAACCCGGGGGTGTCCGGGCACAATCCAAGGAACATCCAGGCACAGCCCACGGATTATCCCGGCCCAAATTCAAGAACTGTCCCAGACCCAATCCAGAGATTATCCTGTGGACTATCCCAGCCCAAATCCATGGATTATCCCAGCCCCAATCCATGGATTATCCCACAGATTATCCCAGCCCAAATCCATGGATTATCCCAGCCCAAATCCATGGATTATCCCAGCCCAAATCCATGGATTATCCCAGCCGCAATATGTAGATTATCCCACAGACTATCCCAGCCCAATCCATGCATTATCCCATGGACTATCTCAGCCCAAATCCATGGATTATCCCGTGGGTGATTCCAGCCCAGACCATGGATTATCCCGTGGGTTATTCCAGCCCAGACCATGGATTATCCCGTGGGTTATTCCAGCCCAGACCATACATTATCCCGTGGGTTATTCCAGCCCAAATCCATGGATTATCTCAGCCCAAATCCATGGATTATCCCAGCCCCAATCCATGGATTATCCCAGCCCAATCCATACATTATCCCAGCCTTAATCCATGTCCAATCCATGGATTATCCCATGGATGATCCCGGCCCAATCCATGGGTGATCCCATGGACTATCCTGGCCCAGCCCAGCCCAGCCCGGTGCAGCTCTGGGTGCAGCTCAGCCCTCTCCCCCTCCCATCCCTCCCTCATCCCCTGTGCCTCCCTCTCCCTCTCCCTCTCCACCAGCTCTGTCCCCTGCCCTCAGGGCAGTTGATTCACGGGGTGATTTGTTCCTCCCCGCGGTGGCAGCCGTGCGATGGGAGGATGGATGGAGGGATGATGGGACCTGTCCCAACTGCAGGGCCTCGAATCCATCCCTGGAGATCTCGGGGATTTGGGCTCTGCTGGAAGGAAAAAAATGAGAAATGTAAAAACTGCAGGGATTCTCCAGGGCCTGGCTGCTGCAGGAAATGGGGATGGCACCGGGCCTGTGCCCAAATCCTGAGGGATTTTAGGGCTCTACCCAGACCTGTTCAGCCACTCCCTGATTGAGAGAATCCCGGGAACAGCGTGGGCACGTGAGCCGGGACTCAGCCACCCTAATCCCGAATTAATTCCCAGTGGATTCTGCGAGGATGCTCCGTGCCCTGTAGTGGGATTTTGGTGCTGCCAAAATCCTGGTGTGGCTGGGGGAGGGATGGGAGGGGTGGGAAAGGATGGGAAAGGATGGGAAAGGATTGGAAAGGATGGGAGAGGATGGGAAGGGATGGGAAAGGATGGGAAAGGATGGGAAAGATGGGAAAGGATGGGAAAGGATGGGAAAGGATGGGAAATGATGGGAAAGGATGGGAAAAGATGGGAGAGGATGGGAAAGGATGGGAGGGATGGGAAAGGATTGGAAAGGATGGGAAAGGATGGGAAAAGGATGGGAAAGGATGGGAAATGATGGGAAAGGATGGGAAAAGATGGGAGAGGATGGGAAAGGATGGGAAAGCATGGGAAAAGGATGGGGTCAGGGCACAGGGGATCTCTGGCAGCTTCCCCAGGCTCCATCCCCATCAATGCCAGCAGCGGTTACTGGGAGTTACTGGGGCCCAGACTGGAAAGTGGTGTGCGCTCTCCATTCCCACTGGAATTCCTGTTTTCCCAGGGAACGGCCCCGCCCCGGGAGCTGTGTGTGAATCACCGACCGGGGAGCAGAGCAGGAGCCCGTGAGGGAGCGGGATCAGCCCCGCACCCCCAGATCTCCACCCCAGTGTCCCTGCTGGGGGGACTGGGACACCGGGGCGGGACGTGGGGCTGCTCCCGGCTCTCCCGGGCTGATCCCGCTCTGGTAACATCGCAGTGCCCCGCTCCGCAGCCCCGATCCGGCGGGGATTGGCAGGGATGGGCTGCTGGGGCAGGGATGAGCCCTTGGGGTCGGGATGTGTCCCTAGAGCCGGGATGAGCTCTTGGAGCTGGGATGAATCCCTGGGGCCGAGATGAGTCTCTGGGGCCGGGATGTGTCCCTGGGGCCGGGATGTGTCCCTGGGGCCGGGATGAGACTCTGGGGTCGGGATGAATCCCTGGGGCCGGGATGTGTCCCTGGAGCTGGGATGCTCCCCTGGAGCCGGGATGAATCCCTGGGGTCGGGATGTGTCCCTGGGGCCGGGATGAATCCCTGGAGTCGGGATGAGCCCTTGGAGCCGGGATGAATCCCTGGGGCCGGGCCCGCCGCGTTTTGGGAAATCGGGATGCTCGATGGGATGCTCGATGGGATGTGAGATGGGATGTGGGATGGGATGTGAGATGGGATGTGAGATGGGATGTGAGATGGGATGTGAGATGGGATGTGAGATGGGATGTCAGATGGGATGTCAGATGGGATGTCAGATGGGCTCGGCCACTGTGAGACACCGGGCACACCCAGCCCGGCACCGGCCCCGCTCCCACAGGAGAGGCCCGGACGTGTCCCTGTCCCCAGAGCCACCCGAGATCACCCGGGATAAGCCCGGGAAGGTGATTCCACAACCTCAGAGACCTCCCACTGTCCCAGGCTGCTCCAACCTTGGCCGCTGCCAGGGATCCAGGAGCAGCCCGGAATTCCATCCCAGCCCTCAATCCCTCCCCAGCACTCCCAGTGTCACTCTGAGGCCATTCCCACGTCCTGTCCCGTGTCCCCAGTCCCCTCCAGCCCTTCGGGCGCTGCTCGGGGCCTCAGCTCTCCAAGCAGCGCTCGGGATGAGCTGGCACGCCTGGAAAAAAACCCCAAACGAAGGCAAGGAGCGTTAATGAGAGCTGCAAACCATCAACCCAAACCTGTTTTGGCTGCGGGTGCCGCCCCGACGTGCCAGACGAGCCGGGAGCTCCGGGGGAGGAGGAGGAGGAGGCGGCGGGGAAGGCTGGGGCTGCCCTCGGGGCCGTGCGGAGATGAAACGGGCTTTGGAAATCCGCGTCTGCAGCCAGGGCTGGGGAAGGAAGGGCTGGGGAAGGAAGAATAACCGGGATGGGGAGGGAGCAGCAGTGCCCTGAGTCACCCCCGCCCTCCCAAAGCGCTCCCGAGCCCTCCCCGCCCTTCCCCGGCACAGCTTCACCCACCCCAAACGCAGCGAAAGGGAAAGTTCAATCTGATTTCAGCGCTTTCTGCCTTTTTTTTTCCCCCTTCTCTCTCTCTCCCGTTTAATTCCTTGTTATTACTTTTATTAGCCTCGCTTCTTTGGCTGCGGGGCCTCGCTCAGAGAAGGGAGCAGGCGTGGGTGTTCCCGGCTGCTGGCGCTCTCCCCGGCCTCAGAAAGAAATGCCAATTACTAATTTCATGGAGATAAGCCATCCTGAAGGAGGGAAAAAATAAAGAAGAAAAAGAAAACAAGGGGGAAAAAATTCCTCGCGGCTTTGAAATGCGAAAGGAGCCTGCATTTATTAATTTTTTTTAAAATTTCTTTCTCTGAGGCTCGTGGGGCCACCAGAACTGCTCAGCTCTGCCAGTGGAGGGATGGGAGATGGAACTGGGATATCCAGGGATCCAAATCCACACAAACACACGATCCTGCATCCTGCTGGGTGCTATTCCCAGCCCTGCGAGTCCCAGGGCTCCCAAACGTGTTCCACCAGTATGCACCAGTACCCACCAGTACCCACCAGTACCCACCAGTGCCCTGCTGTCTCCACACCAGGTGACGCCTGCACCGAGGGCAGGGCTGGGGAGGGAAAATGCCCGGAATGAATCTGGGTGTAGTTTGCATTTTTATTGCTCCAGCCTCAGATTCCAGCCTACAGAAAGGTTTCAGAAAGGATTAGATGCCATAAAACCTTTAATAATCCTCCCACATCTGACGTTTAATTATTGTTTTTACACATGCGGAGCCAACACGCCTGGAGCGAGCAATCAGGGCTCGCACGCCACTCCTCCTCCTCCTCCTCCTCCTCCTCCGGCACCCCGAGCTCTCCTCCTTCCCAAAACCTCCCCCACAATCCAGGCCTGGAAAAGCTCGTCCCGGAGTCCTGGGGTCACCCCCACCTCATCCCCGGCTGGAATTGGAAATTTCGGCGCTAATTTGGCACCGTTGTTGTTTCTTTGGGGGGAAAAATAAAATAAAAATCAGAATGGTTTGGTTGTTCTCAGCTTCTCCCTGAGTCACCAGGCACAGAGAGGCTTCGTGCAGGGAGAGGAAAACCCCAGGGAGTGGAAAATGCGTCTGGGTTGGGATTTGGGGGAGTATTCAAAGAGATGAGTTATTAATGGTAAATTATTTCTGCATCCTCAGCATCGGGCACAGGGGTGGCACTGGGGTCACAAACATGGGGGTGGCACTGGGGTCACATCTATGGGGTGGCACTGGGGTCACAAACATGAGGTGGCACTGGGGTCACATCTATGGGGTGGCACTGGGGTCACAAACATGAGGTGGCACTGGGGTCACATTTATGGGGTGGCACTGGGGTCACAAACATGGGGTGGCACTGGGGTCACATCTAAGGGGTGGCACTGGTGTCACAAACATGGGGGTGGCACTGGGGTCAGGTTCAAGGGGATGGCATTGGTGTCACAAACATGGGTGGCATTGGTGTCACATCTGTGGGGATGGCACTGGGGTCACATCCATGGAGGTGTCATTGGTGTCACAAACATAAGGATGGCATTGGTGTCACATCTATGGGGTGGCACTGGTGTCACATCTAAGGGGTGGCACTGGTGTCAGATCCAAGAGGGTGGCATTGGTGTCACACACATGGGGATGGCATTGGTGTCACATCCACAGTGGTGTCACTGGTGTCACATCCACAGTGGCGGCACTGGTGTCACATCTATGGGGTGGCACTAGTGTCACATCCACAGTGGTATCACTGGTGTCACATCCACAGTGGTATCACCGGTGTCACATCCACAGTGGTGGCACTGGTGTCACATCCACAGTGGTGTCACCAGTGTCACATCCACAGTGGTGTCACTGGTGTCACATCCACAGTGGTGTCACTGGTGTCACATCTATGGGGTGGCACTGGTGTCACATCCACAGTGGTATCACCGGTGTCACATCCACAGAGATGTCACTAGTGTCACATCCACAGTGGTGTCACCGGTGTCACATCCACAGTGGTGTCACTGGTGTCACATCCACAGGGACACAACGGAAGCACTTGGTGCCACAGGGCCACGCTCCTGTGGGGACAGGCTGAGGATAAATAATTCTCTCAGGGTGGGGACAAACAGCTCCACTGGGCATTGCCCACGAGGATAAATAACTCCATTAGGGGAACTGGTTGATTGTTATTCATTGCAATTATTAATTGTTATTATTGTCATTATGATGATTGCTGTTGTCAGCACTGCTGCCCGCGCTGCCTGCAGCGTGGCTCCGTGGGGAAGGAGATTTCCTGGTTCCTGGGCTGGGGAACCACCCTGTCCTTCCTCTGCTGAGCCTGCTGGGACCCTCCAGCAAATCCCAAATCCAGGAATGTCCCCTTGGATCAGGGTGGGCTGGGATGGGCTCGGGGTGGGCAGGAGATGTCCCAGCCTGGGAATGTCCCAGTCCTGGGAATGTCCCAGCTCTGGGAATGTCCTTTTCTGGGAATGTCCCACCCTGGGAATGTCCCACCCTGGGAATGTCCCAGCCCTGGGATTGTCCTTTTCTGGGAATGTCCCACCCTGGGAATGTCATTTTCTGGGAATGTCCCAGCTCTGGGAATGTCCTTTTCTGGGAATGTCCCACCCTGGGAATGTCCCAGCTCTGGGAATGTCCCACCCTGGGAATGTCCCACCCTGGGAATGTCCCAGCTCTGGGAATGTCCCACCCTGGGAATGTCCCATCCCTGGGAATGTCCATCCCTGGGAATGTCCTTTCCTGGGAATGTCCCACCCAGGGAATGTCCATCCCTGGGAATGTCCCACCCTTGGAATGTCCCACCCCGGGAATGTCCTTTTCTGGGAATGTCCCACCCTGGGAATGTCCCACCCTGGGACTGTCCTTTCCTGGGAATGTCCTTTTCTGGCAATGTCCATCCCTGGGAATGTCCCAGCCCTGGGAATGTCCATCCCTGGGAATGTCCCACCCTGGGAATGTCCCACCCTTGGGAATGTCCCACCCTGGGGATATCCTTTGACCTTCCATCCTCTGGAACATCCCAAATTCCAGCGGTTCTGACTCATGGGTGGGGGAGAGAGCTCAGAAATTCTCAGAGAGCTCAGAGGGGACACACACACCCAGCTCAGTGCCACCAGGGCCACCAGGGCCACCAGGGCCACCAGGGCCACCAAGGCCACCTCCCCGCGGGGATTTGCGTCCTTGGAGTCTGTGGCCGGGCAGGAACAATCGCTCGTTTCTTCGGGGCCCATTAAAGGCCGGCCGGGCGGACAAAGGCGGCCTGTGCTGCCCAGATGTTTTATTCATGGCAGCACAAACAAGCCCGGCTTATTCTGCTGCCCTTTGTGCTCTGTGCGGGCCGGGCCGGGCTCGGCACAGCGGGGCCGGGGGGTCCTGGTGGCACCGAGCTCAGCCCGGGCTGGCCCAGCCCCGGGATCCTTGTCCTGCTCCATCAGGGGACACGGGGACAGCAGGAAAAGGCAGAGTCGCTAATGGATATATTCTTATTCTTAATATATTCTTTTATTCATTAATATCCTAATGAATATTGAACCCGCCCTGCTGTTCCCCCAAGTTCAGGGTGGGCAGTGGGGATCCCCTGTGATAAAACAGAGCCCCCAAATCTCCATTTCCATCTCCAAATTCCATCCAGGGTGGGCAGTGGGGATCCCCCCCCGATGGGACAGAGCCCCCAGATCTCCATTTCCATCTCCAAGCTCCATTCAGGGTGGGCAGTGGGGATCCCCTGTGATACAACAGAGCCCCCAAATCTTCATTTCCATCTCCAAATTCCATTCAGGGTGGGCAGTGGGGATCCTCTCTGATAGAACAGAGCCCCCAGATCTCCATTTCCATCCCTTAGCCCTGCTCAGGGTGGGCAGTGGGGTTCCCCTCTGATGGGACAGAGCCCCCAAATCTCCATTTCCATCTCCAAGCTCCATTCAGGGTGGGCAGTGGGGATCCTCTCCGATGGAACTGAGCCCCAAAATCTCCATTTCCATCCCTGACCCCCACTCAGGCTCAGGAAGGCCCCGCAATTCCAGAGCTCCTGTCTAGGCTCGGCTTTGTTTTCCTGCTGGAACCCGAGCTCTGCAGAGTCCTCAACGCGTCCTGGGACACGACACGAGCAGGTGAGGCTAAAACGGGGGAAAAAAAATCTAAAAATCCCTGGGATGTGATGGAACGGCTCAGCGCCACCCCTCAGTGTCACCCTCACCTGTCCCGGTGTCCCCATCCCCGGTTTAACCCTTCCCAAACCGGGACAACCCCGCGGGATGCGGCGGGAGGGGTGCGGGGAGCCTGGAATTCCAGAGGGATGAGCAATTCCAAGGGATGAGCAATTCCAGAGGGATGAGCAATTCCAAGGGATGAGCAATTCCAGAGGGATGAGCAATTGCAGCGAGCTCTGGGGCTGGGCTCTGGGCTGAAACCCTCGGCGGGGGCTGGAGCCGGCCCGGAATCCTCGCCGTGACCCCCGCGAGCCCCGGGGCTGCTGCAGGGACTGGGATCGCTCCTTGCCCAACGCGATTTGCAATTCAGGCGCGATTCTGTCCTGGCTTTGTCCTCGCTGAGCACCGGGAATGGCTCGGGATTTATCTGCTCCATCTCCTCTCGGCTTTGGGAATGGCTCGGGATTTATCTGCTCCATTTGTGGCCGGGTTTAGGAATAGCTCGGGTTTTATCTGCTCCATCTCTGCCCAGGTTTGGGAATGGCTCGGGTTTAGGAATGGCTCGGGATTAATCTGCTCCATCCGCTCCCGTCTTTGGGAATAGCTCAGGATTTATCTGCTCCATCCCTTTCCCAGGTTTAGGAATGGCTCAGGATTTATCTGCTCCATCCCCTCCCGGCTTTGGGAATAACTCGGGGTTTATCTGCTCCATCCCTTTCCCAGGTTTGGGAATAGCTCAGGATTTATCTGCTCCATCCCTTTCCCAGTTTTAGGAATGGTTCGGGATTTATCTGCTCCATCTCCACCCGACTTTGGGAATAGCTCAGGATTTATCTGCTCCATCTCCTCCCGGCTTTGTCCATCCTGGAGCAGCTCTGGGTGATGCAGCGCTCTCGGTCTCCAGATTATCACGTTTTCTTCTTTTTTTCTTTTCTGTCAGAGTCGGAATTAAAAACTCCAGAGATATTTTGTGTTTGCACTCAGATGTTTATTAATTCTTATCTATGTGGCAGTGAATTGTACAGAACTTTCAGCTAAAGCTAAAAATGGGGATGTGCCTCTCTCTGCAAGGCCTTTTAAATCTAAACTGTCTAATTAAGAAAGGAATCTAAATTTTTTTTTTTGACTCAATGACCCTCAACGCAGATTTTTTATCCAATTAAACAAGATCCCACCCAGGCCCACGAAGAAGAAGGTGAAGAAGAAAGAAACTTCTGCCCTAAAACCTCCATCTTGCTTTTTATGTATTGCCACATGCAAAAACTCCAAATTCCAAATTTTCCACCGTGTGGTGTTGTACACTTCCAGCCAAACTACACACCAAGGATTTGAGTTCTGTATTTGGATTTTGGGAGCTTCCTCCATGCCCTCAGGTCCAAAGCTGTTTTCTTTTGCCTGTCAGCAGAGAAAATCCCAAATCCTCGGTTTCAAGGGTCCCAGAAAGCTCCAAAGGGCCCAGAGGGAACAGCCTGACCAAGGAACCAGAGAATCCTGGAATTATGGAATAGCTGGGCTGGGAGGGCTCTGGAAAATCCCCTCAAGTCCCCCAGGATGGGATTGGGCCAGCCTGGACACCCCAGGCAGAACTGGCACTGGGGAGTTGAACATTGCCTGTATTTATTTGAGGGACGTTGTCACGGATTGTCCTGGTAAAATAGAAAAAGAGAATTTTATAAAAATATATTTATAAATATTTATTAAAGAAAATATATAAACATATTAAAAAATAAAAGATAAAACAACTGGTGACTCCAAAGCAGAGAGAGTGCTGAGGGTGACGGGGAAGGGACAAAAGAGCTGGACCTGGGGAGCTCCCTGGTTTTTATTTGGAAAAAACAAAAAAAAGGGAAAAAAACCAACAAAAACAAAACAAAATAAAATAAGATAAAAAGAAAAACAAAAACAAAAAAAAAACCAGGGGGAAAGAAAATTAAAAAAGAGGGAAGGCAGTGGGAGCTCGGGGCTGTGCCCTGCTGACACCGGCGCTGCTCCCCGCTCTGCAGGAGCCAAACCCCGGCTCTGCTGTGGCTCACCCCGGCTCCTCCCCAGCCCGGGAAGTTCAGCTCTGTGGAAATTGGGAAATTGTCCCTCTCGGGGCTGGGATGGAGCCGGGAGGAGGTGAGCGCCGAGCGTTGCTTCACCGCTGTTTGTGCAACGCGGCTGCTGCAAATCCCTCATTATTCACGATGCTATCTCGCCACTTGATATGCAGAATAGCTCCGAGGTACCGTTGACTACATTTTTCCAGCTCTTTGATGTGCCACAGATAAGTCGTTTCTGTTTCGCAGCCATTAAGTTCGGTGGAAATCATTACAGCGCGTTAAACGCCGCGCTTGTTCTTTCATCAGCCCCTTGCGCTTCCAGGCTCGGTGTCGCAACCTGGCAGGGTGGAAAAGATCCCTGAACCCAGGGGAGGAGCGAGAGCGGCTCCGAGGAGTTAGTGCGGGGTCAGGGCTGGATCCTGCGGGGGATTTCGGCATCCCTGATGGGGGGTTCAGCATCCCTGAGGGAATTCAGCATCCCTGAGGAGATTCCAGCATCCCTGAGAGGATTCCAGCATCCCTGAGAGGAATTCCAGCATCCCTGAGGGGATTCCAGCATCCCTGAGGAGATTCCAGCATCCCTGAGAGGATTCCAGCATCCCTGAGAGGAATTCCAGCATCCCTGAGGGGATTCCAGCATCCCTGAGGAAGGTTCAGTATCCCTGCAGGAAATTCCATCATCCCTGAGGGGATTCCAGCATTCCTGAGGGAGGTTCCAGCATCCCTGAAGAGATTCCAGCATCCCTGAGGGGGTTCCAGCATCCCTGAGGAAGGTTCCAGAATCCCTGAGAGGAATTCCAGCATTCCCGCAAGAAATTCCAGCATCCCTGAGTGGATTCCAGCATCCCTGACGGGATTCCAGCATCCCTGAGGTGATTCCAGCATCCCTGAGGGGGTTCAGCATCCCTGGGGGGATTCCAGCATCCCTGAGGGAGGTTCAGCATCCCTGAGAGGGATTCCAGCATTCCTGAGGGGATTCCAGCATTCCCTGTAGGAAATTCCAGCATCCCTGAGGGGATTCCAGCATTCCCTGTAGGAAATTCCAGCATCCCTGAGGGGATTCCAGCATTCCTGAGGGGGATTCAGCATCCCTGGGGGAGATTCCAGCATCCCTGAGGGAGGTTCCAGCATCCCCGCAGGAAATTCCAGCATCCCTGGGGGTATTCCAGCATCCCTGAAGGGATTCCAGCATTTCTGAGGGGATTCCAGAATCCCTGATGGAGATTCAGCATTTCCTGCCTCTCTGCGGCCTCAGCGGGTCTGGGGAGGCCTCCCGTGCCCGTGGCACGAAATCTGAATCTGAACACACCAGCCCCGGCCTCCAAACCTCCCTGGCCTGTTCCTGCCCGTGCTCTCCATCCCTTTGGGACGAGCGCGGGTGGCTGCGGCGGTGACAGAGCCGTTCCGTGCCGGGACAGCCCTGCTGGGCTGGCAGATGTTTGTCGGGGTTTGCAGATGTTTGTCGGGGTTTGCAGATGTTTATCGGGGTTTGTAGATGTTTATCGCGGCTGGCAGATGTTTATCGCGGCTGGCAGATGTTTATCGCGGCCGGGACAGCTGCGCTGGCTCTTCACACGAGAGCAAGGCGAGGTTGTGCAGGCTGAGCTCATCCCAAGCCCCGCCGGAGCGGGACCTCAAAGCGCTTTGGTGCCGCTCGTTCCTGGAGCTCCCGAGCACCTCCCGAGCTCCTGGGCACTCTGCTGGCTGCAGAGGAGCCACCGAGACACTCCCCGGGGCTACCAAGGCTGTCCCCGTGGCCACCGAGGCGCTCCCCGTGGCCACCGTGCCCGGTTTGCCCCGCGGGGTTTGTCCCATGATAAACACGGGAGCAGCCCGGTAATTCCGGCCCTAACTCAGCCAAGCATCCCCGCTCAGAAGGCACCTAAACATGTGCTTAAAGACCATGACACGCTCAAAGCTCTTTCCTGAATGAGCCCGGATTTGAGGCTGTGGTTGGTGTCTGCGATTCAGCCGAACACCCCCCGCTCAGCCCCAACCCATCGGGAGGCGATTCCGGCTCAAACCAAACCTCTGGAGAGAGGAAAACAAATTTCCTGCTCATTGCTGCGCCTTTGTTTTGCTGCCGGTGGCTTCCAGGGATGTGAATTCCCGTGCCAGGCTGGGGGAGGCGAGGCAGGAGCGCCCCGGTGGGAAGCGAGAGAGGCAGCGCTGCCCCCGCTCCGCTGCTCCGGCACTTTTCCCACCGCATTTGCATCTCTCTGCTCTTTTCTCTTTTCTCGCCTTCCTCTCGGCAGTTTCTGCCCAGCCCCCGAGTGCGAAGCCGCGGCTGTGGCTGCTGCTGGCTCTGTCCCTGTGAGCCCCAGCAGGATCCTCCTCCCTGCAGCTCCCCTGGGCTGGGCTGGTTCCAGGGATGGTTCCAGGAGTGGTTCCAGAGCTGTTCCAGAGCTGTTCCAGAGCTGTTCCAGGGCTGTTCCAGAGCTGTTCCAGGGCTGTTCCAGAGCTGTTCCTGGGCTGTTCCAGAGCTGTTCCTGGGCTGTTCCAGGGCTGTTCCAGAGCTGTTCCAGAGCTGTTTCAGGGCTGTTCCAGGGCTGTTCCAGAGCTGTTCCTGGGCTGTTCCAGGGCTGTTCCAGAGCTGTTCCAGAGCTGTTTCAGGGCTGTTCCAGGGCTGTCCCAGGGCTGTTCCAGAGCTGTTCCAGGGCTGTTCCAGGGCTGATTCCAGAGCTGTTCCAGGGCTGTTCCAGAGCTGTTCCAGGGCTGTTCCAGAGCTGTTCCAGGGCTGTTCCAGGGCTGATTCCAGAGCTGTTCCAGGGCTGTTCCAGAGCTGTCCCAGGGCTGTTCCAGAGCTGTTCCAGGGCTGTTCCAGAGCTCTTCCAGAGCTGTTCCAGGGCTGTTCCAGAGCTGTTCCAGGGCTGTTCCAGGGTTGGTTCCAGGGTTGGTTCCAGGGCTGTTCCAGAGCTGTTCCAGGGCTGTTCCAGGGCTGTTCCAGGGCTGTTCCATGGCTGTTCCAGGGCTGTTCCAGGGCTGTTCCAGAGCTGTTCCAGAGCTGTTCCAGAGCTGTTCCAGGGCTGTTCCAGAGCTCTTCCAGAGCTGTTCCAGGGCTGTTCTAGGTCAGGTTCCAGAGCTGTTCCAGAGCTGTTCCAGGGTTGGTTCCAGGTCTGTTCCAGGGCTGTTCAGGGCTGGGTGCTGATTCCAGGGCTGTTCAGGACTCGGTGCCACCACAGTGACCCCGTGTCCCCTGGGGATGTGTCCCTGGAGCAGCCCTGGGTGTGCATGAGGAGCTGGGCTGGGCTTTCCCAAGCGGGGAATTTGGTGTTTGTGCTCACATGTCCTTAACCCCGCGGAGCCGCGATCGCTCCTGTGCGATTCCATCTGTTCCTCGTCAGCCTCGGCACTTCCCTGGGTATTTATAACCCAGCACAGAGCCCACACAGATCCCTGCCAGCCCGGAGAAAGCACAGCTGGAGCAGGGCTGGGGTCTGTGGGCACCGACCTGCCCAGCCCTGGCACCGCAGCACAGCCAGCAAACAACCCAAAATCTCCAATTTTAAGGATTCCCACAATTTTCCTGAGCTTCCCTGTACACCCTCCCACCCACCACCCCTGCCCTTCATGTTTTTATTTTTGTTTCAAGAAGGAGGGGTGAGAAAGGGAATCATAAAAGCAGACCTGGGTGGCACAGGGAGGTGCTGCTGTGGGGTTCCAGGGTGATCCAAACCCTCTGTGCCCGGTGGGAAGGACACAAAGGGTCCCAATCTTCGGCATCCACGGGAAAATCCATAACAAATCATCCCTGGGCTGTGCCCAGAGCTCCATGGCCAGCGTGGATCCATCCCTGGGCTGCATCCCTGTGGTGTTGGGATGGGATCCAGATCCAGGCATGCCCAGGGGTGTTTTTCTGAAGGGCAGGGGACAGCAAGGATTTTTTTTTCCATATAAAAATTTAATAGTTTCAGTTGGAAGGGACTCTAAAATTAATCTCATTCCAACCCCTGCCATGAACACGGACACCTCCCACTGTCCCAGGGGCTCCAAGCCCTGTCCAGCCTGGCCTTGGACACTCCAGGGATCCAGGGACAGCCACAGCCTGGAGGAGGGATGGTCTAACTGAAATGCTGGGATGTGGGAGCAGGGAATGGCAGGGAATGGCAGGAGTTTCAGGGAATGGCAGGAGTGGGAATGGCAGGAGTTTCAGGGAATGGCAGGAGTGGGAATGGCAGGAGTTTCAGGGAATGGCAGGAATTTCAGGGAATGGCAGGAGTGGGAATGGCAGGAATTTCAGGAAACGGCAGGAATGGCAGGGAAGGGAATGGCAGGGATGGGAATAGCAAGAATTTCAGGGAATTTCAGGGAAGGGAATGGCAGGAGTTTCAGGGAAGGGAATGGCAGGAGTTTCAGGGAAGGGAATGGCAGGAGTTTCAGGGAATGGCAGGAGTGGGAATGGCAGGGATGGCAGGAATTTCAGGGAATGACAGGGAAGGAAATGGCAGGAATTTCAGGGAATGGCAGGAATGGCAGGGAAGGGAATGGAAGGAATTTCAGGGAATAGCAGGAATTTCAGGGTATGACAGGAATTTCAGGGAATGGCAGGAATTTCAGGGTATGACAGGAATTTCAGGGAATGGCAGGAATTTCAGGGAATGTCAGGGAAGCAGATGGAAGGAATTTCAGGGAATAGCAGGAATATCAGGGAATAGCAGGAATTTCAGGGAATGGCAGGAATTTCAGGGAATGGTAGGAATTTCAGGGAATGGCAGGAATTTCAGGGAATGGCAGGAACAACAAGAGAATGTCATGGCATGACCCCACATGGCACAATGCATGGCACAAGCTCGGCAGCTCTGCAGCCCCAGGAAATCTTTCCCAAACCACCACAACCCCCAATCCCCACTCAGAGCAGGCAAACCCGGGATGAAATCTCCTCCTGCTGAGCCGCAGAGCCCCGGGGCTGCCGGGCCGGCTCCTGCTCGCCTGGGCTGGGAGGAAATGAAGGATGGAGCTGATAAAGGCTCCGCTCCAGCAGCAGCAGCAGCGCGCAGAGCCCGGCTCAGGCGGCCCCATCGCCATTCCCGGCACGTCCCCCCAAAATTGCGGCTGGAGATTTGTTACGTTCCATTTGCTGCCATCCCCGGGAAGCCGTTTGTGAGGAGCTCAGGGCTCCCGGGAGAGTCCGCTCCAATCAACGGGAAAGGAGCGGAGGGGAGGGGAGGGGAGGGGAGGGGAGGGGAGGGGAGGGAAGGGAAGGGAAGGGAAGGGAAGGGAAGGGAAGGGAAGGGAAGGGAAGGGAAGGGAAGGGAAGGGAAGGGAAGGGAAGGGAAGGGAAGGGAAGGGAAGGGAAGGGAAGGGAAGGGAAGGGAAGGGAAGGGAAGGGAAGGGAAGGGAAGGGAAGGGAAGGGAAGGGAAGGGAAGGGAAGGGAAGGGAAGGGAAGGGAAGGGAAGGGAAGGGAAGGGAAGGGAAGGGAAGGGAAGGGAAGGGAAGGGAAGGGAAGGGAAGGGAAGGGAAGGGAAGGGAAGGGAAGGGAAGGGAAGGGAAGGGAAGGGAAGGGAAGGGAAGGGAAGGGAAGTCCTGGGAGCTGTGGGGCTGGGCACAGGGAGCACAGGCACGGGGACACTGCTCTGGGGACACTGCTCCAGGTCACTGATCCAGGCTGGGGGTGCTGATCACCCAACTGCTGCCAGTCCCCAAGGATGGGGAGTGCTGGGGGATGTTGGGGTATCACTCCCAGCCCCAGGGATGCTCCCCAGCCCCAGGGATTACAGCAATACCTTCCCCAGCCCCAGGAATTACAGCAATACCTTCCCCAGCCCCAGGGATTACAGCAACACCTTCCCCAGCCCCAGGGATGCTCCTCAGTCCCAGGAATTACAGCAATACCTTCCCCAGCCCCAGGAATACCAGCAATACCTTCCCCAGCCCCAGGGATGGTCCCCAGCCCCAGGGATTTGATCACTGCTGTCTCTCCAGCTCAGGCTGCCCCCAGATGGATTCCCCCCCCAATTCCCATTTTTCCTCCTCCTCCATGAGCAGCTCCTGGAGCTGTCTGAACACAGCAGGATTTTGGTGAGCTCAGGGGGCACTGGCTGAGCATCTGCTTCAAGCTAAACAATTTTCAGCTCACACGGCAGAAACGGAAAGCAGAGGGGGCTGGGGCTGGGTTGTTTTGCTTTTCCTCGGTTCCCCGTTTTTTCAGAGGCTGAATCTCGTTTTCAGCCGGGAGCACTGCGGTGGCTGAGGGCTGTTATTGATGAGGGCACGCTGTGGAGGAGCGGGGAGCCGCCTGCCACCCTGCCTGCCTGCTGCTAAATTGAAATCTCCTAATCTTCCCAATCCTTTTAAGCAGCGGCAAATGAAAAGGCAGCGCCGTGAGGAAAATCCCAGCTCCGGGGGAGGCAGGGCAGGGGCTGCCAGAGCTGGGGGAGCTCCTGGATCTGGGGGATCCAGGGCAGGGAGCAGGATGGGTGCTGGGGCAGGGACAGCTCCCTCTGTCCCAGGCTGCTCCAGGTCCTGTCCAGCCTGGCCTTGGACCCTGCCAGGGATCCAGGGACAGCCACAGCTGCTCAATTCCCCAAATTCCCCACCCTCCCAGGCAGGAATTCCCAATTCCAACATCCCATCCATCCCTCTGGCACTGGAGCCATTCCCTGTGTCCTGTCCCTTGTCCCCTTGTCCCTATCCCATCCCTGTCCCTGTCCCTGTTCCCCTGTTCCATCCCTGTCCCCTCCCTGTCCCATCCCTGTGCCTGTCCCATCCCTGTCCCTGTGCCATCCCTGTCCCATCCCTGTCCCTGTCCCTGTCCCATCCCTGTACCATCCCTGTCCCTGTCCCTGTCCCTGTCCCTGTCCCTGTCCCTGTCCCATCCCTGTCCCATCCCTGTCCCATCCCTGACCCTATCCCTGTCCCTGTCCCTGTCTCTGTCCCATCCCTGTCTCCCTGTCCCTGTCCCATCCCTGTCCCATCCCTGTCCCTGTCCCCAGGAATATCCGATTTCCTCACTGCTCTCTTTCCGGGGTGTTGTTTGCAGCTTTGGTGACCGAAGGGCTCGGGAGATGCCGCCGGGGTCGTTCCTGCCCGGCCCCGATGAATATGAATGGGCTCTCCACGAACGCGGCTTTGTGTCATTAAATTCCTTCACAGCTCGGTGCCCGCGGAAAGGTTACTGAGAATTAAATGTAAATCACAGATTTACCGGCACGGAACGCGCGGCCTGGCGGGGCTGTTCAAAACCATCGCAATTAATAACGGGGGGATCTTCCCGCACCGATCCGGGGGGAATCGCATCACCCGGGGTGAGGAGAGGCAGATCTCACCCCACGGGGGATTTTCGCCCTTTTCTTCCCCAAAACGCAGCCTGTGTTTGCTGGGGGTGCCGGCAGGAGAGGAGGCACTGCCCCGCCGGAATTAAAGGGTTAAGGAGCGGCTTCTGTCGGGTTCCGAACTGGCGGGGGAGCAGAGGGGTGGGAGCTCCAGTCTGATCCATAATGGGATCACACAGTCCCAGTCTGGGCTGCGAGCTTAGAGCTCATCCCATTCCACCCCCTGCTGTCCCGGGATATCCCAAACCTGTTCCGAGCCGAGCCCGGACACTCCCGGCGGGCACCGATGGCTCAGGGGGGTCGGGAACACAAAAATATCGGGGATTTTTCCAGGAACCCCCTTGCACACTGCTCAGAGCAGCCCGGGCACGTCTCAGCCTGCGAGGGAGAGCTGATTAGTAATTAAATGGCTTTTAAAAATAAAACCATTAAGACAAATCCCATCAAAATTGGAGCTTCATCCCGGCAACTCTGATTAATTATCGGCTCTGTAAATAAACACGTGCAATTTTGGGGGGTCCTGGAATGAGTTACCTGGGGTTTGTTAAATTCTGCCTGGGAGGGGGAATCCTTGATCCGAATTCTGTCTGGGAGGGGAAATCCTTGATCCGAATTCTGTCTGGGACGGGGCAATTGTCTCTCCAAGCTGCGGAACATCCCGGATGCTGCTCCAGGTGCCCGGCCCCTCCTGGAATGGGAATTCCCAGTGCTGGGGATGCTTTGGGGGATCTCAGAATGTGAATTCTCAGTGCTGGGAATGTTCCAGGTGCCCTGAGCAGGCTCTGGGGATCTCAGAATGTGAATTCTCAGTGTCGGGGATGTTCCAGGTGCACCCAGCAGGTTCTGGGGAATCTCAGAATGTGAATTCCCAGTGTTGGGATGTTCTAGGTGTGCTCAGCAGGCTCTGGAAGAGCCTGGAATGTGAATTCCCAGTGTTGGGAATGCTCCAGGTGTCCTCACAGGCTCTGGGGATCTCAGAACGTGAATTCCCGGTATTGGGATGTTCCAGGTGCCTGGGCCCTCCTGGAATGTTAATTCCCAGTGCTGGGGATGCTCCAGGTGCACCCAGCAGGTTCTGGGGAATCTCAGAATGTGAATTCCCAGTGTTGGGATGTTCTAGGTGTGCTCAGCAGGCTCTGGAAGAGCCTGGAATGTGAATTCCCAGTGTTGGGAATGCTCCAGGTGTCCTCACAGGCTCTGGGGATCTCAGAACGTGAATTCCCGGTATTGGGATGTTCCAGGTGTCTGGCCCCTCCTGGAATGTGAATTCCCAATGTTGAGGATGCTCCAGGTGCCCTCAGCAGGCTCTGGGGATCTCAGAACATGAATTCCCAGTGCTGGAGATGCTCTGGGGGATCTCAGAATGTGAGTTCCTGGTGCTGGGGATGTTCCAGGTGCCCTCAGAGCCCCTGGGGATCTCAGAATGTTCATTCCCAGTGTCAGGAATGTTCCAGGTGCCCTCAGAGGGCTCTGGGAGATCTCAAAATGTTCATTCCCAGTGTCAGGGGTTTTTCAGGTACCCTCACAGCCCCTGGGGATCTCAGGTCCCCTCCCCAGGGATCAGTCCAGCCTGAGCCCCGCTGTCCCTCCCTGTCCCTCCCTGTCCCTCCCTGTCCCTGTCCCTGTCCCTGTCCCTCCCTGTCCCTCCACTCCTCCTGCTGCTTCTCCCCCGGCAGTGTCCGGAATTCCGGGGTTAAGGAAACACAAGCTGCTCTCTGCTTGTTTGGATTTTCCCCCTCATCAGCAGCAGGGCCCTGCAGCCGCTCCCCGGGGCCAGCTCAGCGATTAAAGCCAGCAATGACATCTTAATGACATCTCCATCAGCCACCGCCGCTCGCGTATTTACGGCTCGCTCCATTGCCAGAATATTTATTCTAGACAGGGAGCCTGATAATTTTCATCCAATCTACTCCTCATAGCTCAGGGCAAAAGAATGGAACAGCTCAATTGAAGGAGCACTTTCCCATTATTGCCAGGTAAGGGCAGAGCTCATTGCTGCCCTCGCTGCTGCGCCGGGCTCGGGGGATTTTTTATCCTGCTTTTTCTCTTCTCTGCGGTTTTTTTTAAATTTCTTTTCTTTTTTTCTTTTCTTTTTTTTTTTTTTTTTAATTCATCGAGGAATGGCAGCCCACACAACCACTTAGAGGAAGCACTGCATAAATCCCAGCGCAGTAATTACCCGTTTGGAACAGGACGCTTTATGGGAGCGGAGGCAGCGTGCCAGGAGCTGCTCCTGCTCCAGCTGAACCTCCCCGGGCTCCAGGAACGGCGCTCCCAGCCTGGAAACACAGCCCGGGCAGCGGGGACAGCCGGGGGGGACACGAGTGACCGGGGAAACGGGGGGGACACGAGTGACCGGGGAAACGGGGGGGACAGGAGTGACCGGGGAAACGGGGGGGACAGGAGTGACCGGGGAAACGGGGGGAGGCAGGGGAGGGGGAGTGGGGCAGGGAGGGGGAGTGGGGAGGGGACCGGGGAGGGGACAGGGACAGGGAGGGGACAGTTCTGGGACAGGGAGGGGACAGGGACAGCCCAGGGACAGCTCTGGGACAGGGACAGCCCAGGGACAGCTCTGGGACAGGGGAGGGGACAGGGACAGCCCGGGGACAGCTCTGGGACAGGGAGGGGACAGGGACAGCCCAGGGACAGCCCAGGGACAGGGAGGGGACCGGGGAGGGGACCGGGGAGGGGACAGCCCAGGGACAGGGACAGCTCTGGGGTCAGGGAGGGGACCGGGGAGGGGACCAAGGACAGGGAGGGGACAGCTCTGGGGCAGGGAGGGGACCAGGGAGGGGACAAGGGACAGCCCAGGGACAGGGAGGGGACCAGGGACAGCCCAGGGACATCTCTGAGACAGCCCAGGGACAGGGAGGGGACCGGGGAGGGGACCAGGGAGAGCCTGGGTACAGCCCGGGACAGCTCTGGGACAGGGAAGGGACCAGGGACAGCTCTGGGACAGCCCAGGGACAGGGAAGGGACCAGGGACAGCCCGGGGACATCTCTAGGACAGCCCAGAGACAGGGAGGGGACCGGGGAGGGGACAGGGACAGCTCTGGGACAGCTCTGGGACAGCTCTGGGACAGCTCTGGGGCAGGGAGGGGACCAGGGACAGTCCAGGGACAGCTCGGGGGCAGGGAGGGGAGCGGGGACAGGGAGGGGACAGCTCTGGGACAGCCCAGGGACAGGGATGGCCATGGCTTGGAGCGATGGCCTGAAAATGGATGGGTGGTGCTCCGTGATTTGGGGTGATTCCCTAAAAATGGATGGGTGGAGTGATGGCCATAAGGTGCAGGAAGGGATGGATGGATGGATGGATGGATGGATGGACAGACAGGTGGACGATGGGTGGATGATGCTCCACTATTTGGGGTGATTCCCTAAAAACGGATGGCCAGAGTGATGCCCCACAAGTTGCAGCGATAACCCTAAAAAAAGGCAGAGAACGAGCTTTAAGGTGATGCCCCATGAGGTGGAATTGTATCCCACCTGGAATGCTGCCCCATGGACCAGACAGAGGCCCCACAAACCCGAGTGATGCCCCACAAACACAAGGAGTGCCCCCCAAGCCCCAGGGGTGCCCCCCAAGCCCCAGGGGTGCCCAGCAGTGGTAGTTCCCCCCTCCCAGCCCCCAGCCCCGGCCAGCAGCCCCTCCTGCCGAGGCTCTGCTGCCGCCTGCCTCAAATGTCAGAGGCAATGAAGTGTTGCAAAGGCTTTATTGCTTTCCGTGGAGCCGATTAGGAATCTCTTCTGCTGGGTAAAGAGCAATATTGCGGTGTGAGGGGTGGGGAGGCAGCCCTGCGTGCGTTCCCCACAGGAAGCTCTGCTCTCGCAGCCAGAACAGTTATCAAAAAGACAATTTAGGCAGGATTGTGCTCTAACTGGCTGGAGGACAGGGGAGCAGCCCTGGACAGGAATCCTTCAGCTCCCAGTAAATGAAACTGCAGAAGAAATCAGCTTTGCTGCCTGCTCTGCAGGGGAGGAAGGTGCCAGAAGGAATTGGGTTTTTTATAACCATTAGCTCACTGCACTCCCTGCCAAGGCCAGGAGCTGCAATTCCAGCCCCAAAAACCCGGGGGCACGGGGGGAGCTCCCACCCCAAACACCCAGCAGGGAATGGGGACAGCTCTGACCCCAAACAGCCAGCAGGGAATGGGGAAATGGGAACAGCCCTGACCCCAAACACCCAGCAGGGAATGGGGGAATGGGGGAGCTCTGACCCCAAACACCCAGCAGGGAATGGGGGAATGGGGGAATGGGGGAATGGGGACAGCTCTGACCCCAAACAGCCAGCAGGGAATGGGGAAATGGGAACAGCTCTGATCCCAAACAGCCAGCAGGGAATGGGAGAAACTCTGACCCCAAACACCCAGCAGGGAATGGGGGAATGGGGACAGCTCTGACCCCAAACACCCAGCAGGGAATGGGGGCAGCTCTGACCCCAAACAGCCAGCAGGGAATGGGGAAATGGGAACAGCTCTGACCCCAAACATCCAGCAGGGAATGGGGGAATGGGGGAGCCCTGACCCCAAACACCCAGCAGGGAATGGGGGAATGGGGGAATGGGGGAAGCTCCCACCCCTCCGTGTTTCACCCCTGCAGACACCAAACACTCTGCTGGGGGCCAAGCAAGGCCTTTGTCACCCTTAGGGACACATTTATGTCCCCATGAGACACCAGGAGTGTCCAGGGAGGTGCTTGGGGTTGGGATCCTTTTGGGAAGGGAGGTTTTGGAGAAGCCACCAGGCCCTGAGGGGTGAGAATCTCATTTGTGGGGGCACATCCCCACCTGGCCAGTGCCAGCTCCGTGTGGCCACCACTGGGACACCCTGGGTGCCTCCTGTGCCACCCTGGGGCGATGCTGGAGAGCCAGGGCAGGCTGGGGGCTCTGGCAGGCTGGTAATGACAATTATCGATGGAGCTGTTAATGACAATTATCGATAGAGCTGTTAATGACAATTATCGATGGAGCTGGTAATGGCAATAATCGATGGAGCTGGTAATGGCAATAATCGATGGAACTGTAAATGACAATCATCGATGGAGCTGTTAATGATAATTATTGATGGAGCTGTTAATGACAATCATCGATGGAGCTGTTAATAATCATCGATTGAGCTGTAAATGACAACTATCGATGGAGCTGTTAATGATAATCATCGATGGAGTTGTTAATGACAATTATCGATGGAGCTGTTAATGACAATTATTGATGGAGATGGTAATGGCAATAATCGATAGAGCTGGTAATGACAATCATCGATGGATGGAGCAGCAGCACAGCAGCCCAGCCCAGCCCTGCCGAGGGCTGTGGGAAGCACAAATCCATTTCCAGGGCTCTGCTGGGAGCTGGCCCAGCCCTGCAGCTCTGCTGACATCCCTGGGAAGCCACAGCCAGCGGGGAAATGACAACTTCGCAACCTGCAATCACATCCAGACACGGGGGGAGATTCCCTCCTTCGCTCCTGGGGTAGGCACAGGGAGAGCAGATTCCTCCGGCCGGGATCCCCGCCCTGCCCGCGGGGCTCCGAGATCTCCCGGCGGGAGGAACCACCGGGATGGGAACGGGGAGGGGACGGGGAGGGAACGGGGAGGGAACGGGGACAGATATCCCTGGGGCTGATGGACAGACAGACAGACAGACAGACATCCCTGGGGGCTGATGGACAGACAGACAGACATCCACTGGGAGCTGATGGACAGACAGACAGACAGACAGACATCCCTGGGGCTGATGGACAGACAGACAGACATCCCTGGGGCTGATGGACAGACAGACAGACATCCCTGGGGAGCTGATGGACAGACAGACATCCCTGGGCTGATGGACAGACAGACAGACATCCCTGGGGCTGATGGACAGACAGACATCCCCAGGAGCTGACGGACAGACAGACAGACAGACAGACATCCCTGGGGCTGACGGACAGAGAGACAGACACCTCCAGCCCAGGGAATTCCCGGCTCATCCCTGGGATGCCCCCAGCGATCCCCTCTGGCTGCAGCCCCGGGAAGCTCCAGGCCATGGGAAGGGGCTCAGCCTCCATCCCGGGGCTCAGCCTCCATCCCGGGGCTCAGCCTCCATCCCGGGGCTCAGCCTCCATCCCGGGGCTCGGCCTCCATCCCGGGGCTCAGCCTCCATCCCGGGGCTCAGCCTCCATCCCGGGGCTCAGCCTCCATCCCGGGGCTCGGCCTCCATCCCGGGGCTCAGCCTCCATCCCGGGGCTCGGCCTCCATCCCGGGGCTCAGCCTCCATCCCGGGGCTCAGCCTCCATCCCGGGGCTCGGCCTCCATCCCGGGGCTCGGCCTCCATCCCGGGGCTCAGCCTCCATCCCGGGGCTCGGCCTCCATCCCGGGGCTCAGCCTCCATCCCGGGGCTCGGCCTCCATCCCGGGGCTCAGCCTCCATCCCGGGGCTCAGCCTCCATCCCGGGGCTCGGCCTCCATCCCGGGGCTCGGATGGTTCTCCCCTCCAAGGTTTGTCCTTTTGGCGCTCCCAGAGTTTTTCCTGCAGCCCCTGCAAGCTCCGGGAGCTCGGCTGAGGGCGGTGGGAGCTGCTCTGCGTTTCCCAGGAAGGTTTTGGGGTTCTTTTTCCTGGGATTATCGGGGCTATTTGTTTTCCCAGCTTTGTCCCTGCTCCCGCAGCTTTCCCAGGCCGGGAAGTTCGAGCCGGGCCAGTCACACCTCCTCCTAAAGGGAAAGCTCATTAAATTGATGATCCAGGCCTCCTTTATCCAGAATCTCCCGTTCTTATTAGAGGCATTAATTAAAACAATAGCAGATCAAAGCGCAGCGGAGCATCTCACTGGGGCCGGAGCCTCCTCCCCTCGCACCCCGCCTTTGTTCCCGTCCCTTTGAGGTCAGCGCTGCTTTGTGCAGCAGGGCACGGGCGCGGCCCGGGTGTGTGTGCGGCTCCAGAGCGCTCCCAAGGCACGGGGTGGTGATTCCAGCCCATCCCGGCACGGGGGTGATGATTCCATCCCATCCCGGCACAGGGTGATCACTGATTCTATCCCGGCACAGGGTGATCATTGATCCCATCCCGGCACGGGGGTGATGATTGATCCCATCCCGACACAGGGTGATGATTCCATCCCGGCACAGGGTGATGATTGATCCCATCCCGACACAGGGTGATGATTCCATCCCGGCACAGGGTGATGATTCCATCCCGGCACAGGGTGATCACTGATCCCATCCCGGCACAGGGATGATGATTGATCCCATCCCGGCACAGGGTGATCACTGATCCCATCCCGGCACAGGGTGATGATTGATCCCATCCCGACACAGGGTGATGATTCCATCCCGGCACAGGGTGATGATTCCATCCCGGCACAGGGTGATCACTGATCCCATCCCGGTACAGGGGTGATGATTGATCCCATCCCGGCACGGGGGTGATCACTGATCCCATCCCGGCACGGGGGTGATGATTGATCCCAGCCCAGCACAGGGGTGATCACTGATCCCATCCCAGCACAGGGGTGATCATTGATCCCATCCCGGCACGGGGGTGATGATTCCATCCCATCCCGGCACGGGGATGATCACTGATCCCATCCCGGCACAGGGTGATCATTGTTCCCATCCCGGCACGGGGGTGATGATTGATCCCATCCCGGCACAAGGTGATGATTGTTCCCATCCCAGCCCAGCACAGGGGTGATGATTCCATCCCGGCACAGGGTGATGATTCCATCCCATCCCGGCACGGGGGTGATCACTGATCCCATCCCGGCACAGGGTGATCACTGATCCCATCCCGGCACAGGGTGATGATTCCATCCCGGCACAGGGTGATGATCGATCCCATCCCGGCACGGGGGTGATGATTGATCCCATCCCGGCACAGGGTGATGATCGATCCCATCCCGGCACGGGGGTGATGATTGATCCCATCCCCGCTCCTTCCCCCATCCCTGCGGGGCTCGGAGGGGCCGGGACCTGCTCGGTGACCCCGAGCTCGTCCTTGAGCAGCAATTAGCGAGCGCTGGCTGTGCTGGGCATCTCCTCCGAGCTGCTCCGCAGCTCCCGCGGCTGCTGCCGGCGTTTGGGAGCAGCCTGACCCGGGGAGATGCGCAGCCTTTTATTAGCGCTGCAGATAATTACATTTAATAAGGACAGCAGCTTTTCCCACAGCAGAGAGCTGAACCATCAATCTTGCCTTTAATAATCAACCCTCTCCAACTCATTTGCATTCATCGCTCCTTTTGCAACACCGCATTACCCACGCTCGATGGGATCTGCGTGGGGCAGGGTGCCCGTGCCGTGTCCCCTGGGGTCTCTGTCCCCAATTCTGTGCCCACGGGACTGGCAGCTCTTTGTGCAGGGAGCCACAGCCCCGGAGCACCGGAGCCGAGATTTCCCAATAACGCCGCGGCTTTGTGGACTCCGGAGCAATTACCGAGCTGGCAGGAACCTGCAGGGCCGGGACTGCGTCTGCAGGGATCCCGGGCTGAGTCACGGCATTGTTGGGGCTGGGATGAGCTGAAATCCCATCCAGCTCCACCCCTGCCCTGCCAGGGACCGCTCCCACTGTCCCCGGTGCTCCAAACCCTGTCCAGCCTGGCCTGGGGCACTGCCAGGGATCCAGGGGCAGCCACAGCAAATCTGGGAATTCTGTTCCATGGCCTGCCACCCTCCCAGGCAGGAATTCCTTCCCAATATTCCCTGAGGCAGCCTGAAGCCATTCCCTGTGTCCTGTCCCTCCATCCCTTATCCTGGAGCCCCTTCAGGGGGCTCTGGGCTCTCTCTGGATCCTCCTCCTCTCCATTCCCAGCTGTCCTAGCCTGGCTGCAGCCCTTGGAACATCTCTGTGGCCTCCTTGGGATCTCTCCAGGTCCCTCTGAATGGGCCAGGGCTGGAGCCCTCTGCAGCTGGGGTCTCCTGTCCCCTCCCTGTCCCCTCCCTGTCCCCTCCCTGTCCCCTCCCTGTCCCCTCCCTGCTGCCCAGGGACGGATGGATCACGGTAGGAGGACACAGGAATGTTCCAGAGCAGGTTCTTTCAGGGCAGAGCTGGTGGGATTTTAGGGAGAGAAGCAAACACAGCCTGTGTGTGTTGGGAAGCTCTGTGTCCCTCAGGAGATAGGAAAAATAATGGATAAATGAATAAGAGCGCAGCAAACATTCATCTTCAGAGCTGAAATTGGAGAGGAGAGCTGAGGGTGTTATAAATCCTATTTTGCTGCTGCTGCTGCTTCGCTGTGATTTGGTTTTGCTGGCTCAGAGCAGGACAGATATTCCAGCCCAGATTTCCCTCCCTGGTGCTCTGTGCTGCTCGGGGGTGGGAGCAGAATCTGGGAATGTCCCCTCCTGGCCTGGAGCTCTGCAGGACACTGGGGCCAGGGGGCAGAAATGGGGCTGGGGGCTTCTCCCACCTTTGCCATGGGGTGATGAAGAGGAGCCAGGCTGGGCTGGGTGGAGTTTGGAGCAGCCTGGGGTACTCGAGGTGTCCCTTCCAAGCCCAGCCAGTCCTTAATTCCATGAGTCTGTGATGATTTACAGCTTGCCAAGGCCTCACACGGCTGGGACTCTTCTCCTGCCATCCCTGCGCCGTTCCAGCACCGGGGGAGCTGGCAGGGTGAGGATTTGTGTCAGAAAAGGGCAACCAAGAGGGCTCAAATCCTGCCCCTTCCCTGAGATCCCATCTGGCCATCCCTGTGTGCCCAGAGTATCCTTCCCCTGTCCCTGGGCCAGCAGCCAAAGGCAGCGTGGGAATGACATCATTCCCTCAGGATGGCACCACAGACCTGGGGCATCACCCCCCAGGGGAATTTGGGGTGCTGGGCTGCCCCAGGACTCAGCTTGGGCTGCTCTGCACCAGCCAGGCCCCTTCCCCCAGCCCCAGAATCCTGGGGTGTGCTCCAGGCACAGCCCCAATCCCTGTGGGGCAGAGCCAGGACTCCCTGCAGGATCTGCCCGGGTTCAGTCTGGGCTCAGGGCTCAGCATCAGCTCAGCTCCAGCCTGAGCATTCCCAGCCAGCTCCAGGGGAGCCTCTGGAATTGCTGCAGCAGCTCCACCGTGCTCCACTGCTCCTGCTGAGCTCCTGTCCTGCTCTGATCCCCACACATCTTCCCTGTCCTGATCCCCACATCCCTTCCCTGATCCCACATCCCTGCCCTGATCCCACATCTCTGCCCTGTTCCCCACACCCCTGCTCTGATCCCCACATCCCTTCCCTGATCCCACACCCCTGCTCTGATCCCCACACCTCTGCCCTGATCCCACACCCCTTCCCTGATCCCCACACCCCTGCCCTGCTCTGACCCCACACCCCTGCTCTGATCCCCACAGCCCTGCCCTGAGCTTTAACACCTCCGAGCTGCCGGTGTGACCGGAGGTGCTGACAAGGTGACAATGCAAAGTGACAGGGAGGTGACAGACGGGGAGGAGGCAGAGCAGGTCGGTGCTGGCCTGGCACGAGCTGAGACAGGTGCAGGAGCCAAATGCTGGGTGAGGGTGGATGCAGGATCCAGGCTCTGGGTGTGGATGGATGCAGGATCCAAGCTCTGGGTGTGGATGGATGCAGGATCCAGGCTCTGGGTGCAGGATCCAGGCTCTGGGTGCAGGATCCAGGCTCTGGATAGGCATGAATGCAGGATCCAAACTCTGGATGCAGATGGGTACAGGATCTAAGCTCTGGGTGCAGGATCCCAGCTCTGGGTGCAGGATCCCAGCTCTGGGTGCAGATGGATCCCAGCTCTGGGTGCAGATGGATCCCAGCTCTGGGTGCAGATGGATCCCAGCTCTGGGTGCAGATGGATCCCAGCTCTGGGTGCAGATGGATCCCAGCTCTGGGTGCAGATGGATCCCAGCTCTGGATGCAGATGGATCCCAGCTCTGGGTGCAGATGGATCCCAGCTCTGGATGCAGATGGATCCCAGCTCTGGGTGCAGATGGATCCCAGCTCTGGGTGCAGATGGATCCAAGCTCTGGATGCAGGATCCAAGCTCTGGATGCAGATGGATCCCAGCTCTGGATGCAGGTGGATTCACTTTTCTCCTTTGCATCCCTGTGCCCCCAGGCCTGGCAGTCCCTGGGGTCTCCCCACGAGGCTCAGGTGACATCCCTGGAGATGTGAGCCCATCCCAGCTGGCAGCTGGAGCTCCTGGCTGTGTTTGCAGCCGGATTTTACCCAGGGGTGTCCGTGGCTCCTTTCTCCTCCCCAACCCAGCGATCCGTGCTCCCCTCAAACCCCATCCCTGACTGCAAACAACAGGAGCTGCTGCTCGTGGGTGGGAAAAAACCCGGGGATCATCATGTGGGAAGAAGTCGGTGAAAACCCCCCGCCAGTGCTCGTCCTGGAACTCATTTATTCCCTTTGATCTCCCGAGAGGAGCTGGGCTGGGCTCGGCAGGAGCCGCCTGCTGTGCGTTATCTCTGATATCCCAGCTGATAATCCCGGCTCAGCTTTGTGCCCGACACCCCCGGGGACCCCTCGGGGTTTTTTCCCGGCTCCCATCGCCCTTCCAGCCCGGGATATTTGTGTGAGAGCCTCTCTCCCCCAGCCCCGCCGCCCTCCCCGCTTCTCCAGAGTCACGGGCGACTTTTTTTTTTTCAAACTTTTTAATTCCGTTCATTAATCATTTAGAGAAATGTGCAATTACTCGAGTCCAATTACAGAAAATGTGCAACTACTTGAGTCCCATTATGAGCCCCTAGAAAATGCCAAGAAGTTGATTAGAGCAAAACCACCGCCAGCCCCACAGAGTTTCAAAGCAAACACTGCGACTTCTCCTGGCAGGGGAGGAGAAATCCCGATTTATGGAGGCACAGACGTGTCCAAGGCTCGCTGACAGGATGGGAAATCTCTGCTATCGGCTCCCCAAAGGAAGAGATGTCTCTCCCTTAATTAAAGCAAGGCCTGAACTCGCCGTGACCTCCCGATTTCATGGATCTGCTCGGATTTTTCCGGAGGGTTTGGAATGGGGGCTGCGTCTGTGGGATGGGATTTCTGCTGTTCCCAGAGGCAGAGCTGTGCAATCTCTGCGGGATTGCCTCGATTCCCCAATCCACAATCGCTGCCGGATCCCGCAGCTCCCGATTGAGGTCAGCCCGTGCCTGGGGGAGCCGCAGGAATTAGGTTTTATTAGGGATTAAACCGGGATTTAAGGGCCTGTTTTAGCGGGGCTGTGGCGAGCCCGACTCCCAAAGTCTGAGATTTTCAGGGGAATCTCAAGATAAGGGGCTTAGAGAGGGGAATTAATTTCCTGGGACGCCGCAGCTCGTCCGGAATAAAATAAAATTTAAAAAAAAAAAATCTCTTCTAAAAGTATAATTTTCTCCTTGTTATTCGTGATTACAAAATAATAAGATTGTTTAAAAATCCAATAGAGTGGATGTCAATATTGGCAGGAGATGTAATTGCGGAGCACGTGCCAGCCGTCCGTGGCTTTTCTTAATTTTAATTAGGATAAAATTTACTAATCTTGCCGGGTTTGCAGGAGGAGCTTTGCCAAGAAGCCATCAATTGATCTGGATGATATTGGCTCCCTTTTAAGAGCCCCTCGCTAACTGCTCTGCAAAGCCTGGGCTTTCAGCTCCCTCCTCAGCTCCTCTCCGCAGCGTTTTTGGCATGTCAAAAGGCCAGATGTTTTTTATTTGAGAGCAAATTGACACGTTAAATTACATTGTGCAAACAGCAGAGCCAGCCATGAGTAAACAGGCGACGAGGATTCATTGAATTTTATGGGTCGCAATAATGTTTATGTAATTTAACAAATTTATGCTTCGTGTCAGCCTCGCCGCAAGAGTTATTCATTCCAAAAGGAAAAACAACTTCCCTGACAGCCCCCGTGGGCTGTGCCTGGAGCGAACCCAGCCCGAGGGTGGCAGGGACAGAGCAGCACAGCCCCGGCGCTTTTGGGGCATTTCTCTGCAGTTTGAGGGATTGTGAGCACAGGGAGGGGCTGGTGCTGCTCCGGGCTGTGCAGAAGGGGTGCTGAGCTCCGGGATGGGTTTTTCAGGGAGCTCGGGCAGATTTAGCAGGAATTCTCCATGGATCAGCCTGTCCTCGCTGCCCAGCCAGAGCACACCTAGCTGGGATTCACTGGCAAGGAATCCTGTGCTGAATATCCCAAAATCTACTGAATCCTGTGTTAAACATCCCAAACTGCTGAGTCCTGTGTTAAATATCCCAAAATGGGCTGAACTCTGTGTGAAATATCCCAAACTCTGCTGAACCTGTGTTAAACATCCCAAACTCTCCTGAACCGTGTGTTAAACATCCCAAAATCTGCTGAGTCCTGTGTTAAACATCCCAAACTCTTCTGAACCTGTGTGAAAGATCCCAAACTGTGCTGAACCCTGTGTTAAACATCTCAAACTCTGCTGAGCCCTGTGCTAAATATCCCAAACTCTTCTAAGTCCTGTGTTAAATATCCCAAACTCTTCTGAACCTGTGTTGAATATCCCAATCTCTGTTGAACCCTGTCTTAAACATCTCAAAATCTACTCAACCCTGTGTTAAACATCCCAAACTCTGCTGAACCCTGTGTTAAACATCCCAAACTCTGCTGAACCCTGTGTTAATATCCCAAACTCTCCTGAACCTTGTGTTAAACATCCCAAACTGCTGAACCCTGTGTTAACACCCCAAACTCTGCTGACCATACAAGGTGGTGCCTTCAGGAAGCCCCAAAAACCCGGCAGGGGATGGCAGGGGCAGCTCAGATGTTGGCAGCTGAAGGGAAGGTGCTGCTCACACCCCAAATTTCCCATCTGGCTGCTGTCCCTGCCAGCTCTGCCCTCGTCACAGGGAGTTGATTCCGTGGCTAAATGGGATTTAATGCAGGCCTGGAGGAGATCTGTGCACAGGACACGGAGAGGGAACGAGGGGTTAGTGCTGTCAATATAATTAATTTCAAGCTAATTTGAGCATCTGATTAAGTTTAGCATTACCATAAAAACGAAGCTGCTATTTAAGCCAGACTGAGGTTTATTAAATAAGTGCTGGAATGCAACAGAAAGCAAAATGAAGGCAATAAAGGCACTGGAAGTAATAAAATTAAGTGAATGCCGGAGATAATCCTTTGATGGATCTTTCCTTTACCCTCTCCCGGGCTGCAGATCTTCCTTCCTCTGCTGCTCTTCTCCATCCAGACCTCTGGAATTCTTCTGGGTCTGTCCAAATCTTCCTGGGATCAAAACACGGGAGAAGAAATGGTCAGGGCAGTGATTTTCCTTTGGAGAAGAGGAGGGATGAGAGGGAGGAGAGGGGATGGGATGGGATGGGATGGGATGGGATGGGATGGGATGGGATGGGATGGGATGGGATGGGATGGGATGGGATCCATGGGATGGGATGGGATGGGATGGGATGGGATGGGATGGGATGGGATGGGATGGGATGGGATGGGATCCATGGGATGGGATCCATAAGATGGGATAATGGGATGGGATCCATGGGATGGGATCCATGGGATGGGATGGGATCCATGGGATGGGATATTGGGATGGGATCCATGGGATGGGATGGGATGGGATGGGATCCATGGGATGGGATCCATGGGATGGGATTCATGGGATGGGATCCATGGGATTGGATCATGAGATGGGATTCATGGGATGGGATCCATGGGATGGGATCCATGGGATGGGATAATGGGATGAGATCCATGGGATGGGATCCATGGGATGGGATGGGATATTGGGATGGGATCCATGGGATGGGTTCCATGGGATGGGATCCATGGGATGGGATAATGGGATGGGATCACTCCTGGTTCCCGTGCCAGGCACAGTCCCTGTGCTCAGTCCTTGGCGTCCTTCAGGGCTCTGAGGTCTCTGCTGCTCCAGCTCAGCCCCAGCTCAGAGCTGCCACCTCAGCTGGTGCCACCCCTGCCATGGGGACACCTCCCCCTGTCCCAGCTGCTCCAATCCCAATTTCCAGCCTGGCCTGGGGCACTGCCAGGGATCCAGGGACAGCTCTGGGCACTGTGCCAACCCTGCCCACCCTCAGGGGAACAATTCCTGCCCAAATCCCACCCAGCCCTGCCCACCCTCAGGGGAACAATTCCTGCCCAAGTCCCACCCCCCCTGCCCTCTGGCCCTGGGAAGCTTTTCCCCTTTGTAGCAGATTTCAGAGACTTTTCCTGGTGCTCTCCAGGGCCCCTCGGGACATTGCCCAGACCTGCAGGAGCCCCACACCGACGTTTCTCAATTTTAGGCACTTCCTGCCAATATTTCCTGGCATCCTGAGCCCAAACTTCCCCTCCCAAGTTTTCCATCCGGCACCAGGGTTTGCAGGTAACTTGCACTGCGGTGCTGAGCACAATTTAGATTATAAAATATGTCCGCGGGCTGTTTCCTTAATTGATTTCTTTTGTTTCATTCTATTCCTCGAAGATTTGTCAACATTAATTTTTATATGCTTAACACTTTGCAAATACTGGCCAACTTTTTAAAATTAATGTGTTGAGATGGAGATTGAATGCCTTCCCTCCCCTACACGTGAAGCAGGGATGAGAGTAAAACACCTTATCAGCATTTCATCGTGGAAATTTGGGTTATTGAAAAGGAAATCCGCCAGCACCCACTGGCAGCCGGATTTAACACCGCCGATTCCCGCACGACAAAAAAAACCAAAAAACCTCACATTTCCCACAATAAGGAGATTTCAGGAAATTCGTGGGGTTTCCCAGGGTTCAAATCAACAAATCAGCGATTTGTTGTGCCTGATAAAGCCCCGGCCACCAAAACCAGCGGGGCCGGTGCCAAACCCCGGCGGGAGCCGCTCCCGAGGAATCCCGGGCTCGGATGTCGGAGCCTCGGGCGTGTTTATCAGCCTCGCTCCCAAAACACATTTGGGAGATGGCTCCTATTAAAGCGCAATTACAGGTTAAGTAACGAATTGGCTCCGTGCCTAATCGAGAGAATCGCGCTGTGACAGTCAGATAAGGGGTGGGACAGCACGGCGAGAGGGAAGGAGGGACCGGGGAGGGATGGAGAGGGATGGAGGGAATGGGGAGGGATGGACGGAATGGGGAGGGATGGAGGGGATGGGGAGGGATGGAGGGAATGGGGAGGGATGGAGGGAACGGGGAGGGATGGAGAGGGATGGAGGGGATAGAGAGGGATGGAGGGAATGGGGAGGGATGGAGAGAAAGGAGAGGGAAGGAGGGACCGGGGAGGGAATGGAGAGGGAAGGAGGGACCGGGGAGGGATGGAGAGGGATGGAGGGGATAGAGAGGGATGGAGGGAATGGGGAGGGATGGAGGGAATGGAGAGGGATGGAGGGAACGGGGAGGGATGGAGGGAATGGAGAGGGATGGAGGGAACGGAGAGGGATGGAGGGAGCAGGGAGGGATGGAGGGAGCAGGGAGGGATGGAGACACCAGGAGCCACCAGGGAATGAAGGAGGGACCGGGAGCCGCGCCCGGGGGACTCCGCTGTCACCGCTCAGCCCCCGGCAATGCGGAGCTTTGAAAGCCGAGCCCGGAGCTGCGGGGTGACACATCCAGCCCCAGCCCCAGCCCCAGCCCCAGCCCCAACCCCAGCCCCCGTGGCCGCTCCCGAGCAGCCGGGCGAGCGCGGCTGTCGCCAAGGAAACCTCGGATTGCCGCAGCATCGCTGCCAGCGCTGCGGGGATGGGGCCGGGCTGTGAGTGCCACTCCAGCGCCATGGGCTGGGCTCTGAGAGCCTCTCCTGGAGACGGGGACATGCTCCAGCCCCCGGGGACAGCTCTTTTCCGTCTGTCGCCGGGAAGTGGCCTCAGCGCTTCGCACACGCAGCAAGGGCACCGGGGGAGCTCCAGGGGCTCCAGGGGCTCCGGGGCCGGCTGGGCAGGGCTCTGTGCCCCGGCAGTCACTGCACAGGGGCAGGGGACACCTCGGTGAGGTCACCTGGGTCACACCTGGAGCTCTGTGCCTGCTGCGGCCCCTCCCGTGTCCCTGGAGCTGGCGGAGTGTGGGGACAGTGACAGCGGTGGGTGGCAGAGACCGCCCGGGGTGGCTGAGACAATCAGTGGGATGGGATGGGATGGGATGGGATGGGATACAGGGATGGGATGGGATGGGATGGGATGGGATACAGGGATGGGATGGGATGGGATGGGATGGGATGGGATGGGATGGGATGGGATGGGATACAGGGATGGGATACAGGGATGGGATACAGGGATGGGATGGGATGGGTCGGGAGGGAATTCCCGGCCTGGGAAGGAGGTGAGGGGGTTGTGGAGGAGCCTCAGAAGCTCTGGCTGCACGGAGGTGGCACAGGCGGCTGGCAGGGACGTGTCCCCATCTCGTCCTGGGAGGTTTCACCCTGGCTCCTTGTCCTGCAGCTGGAATCGCTGCTCTGCTCCACTGAGCCCTGCCATGGAGCCAGGGGAAGGCTGGGGCTGGAAAGGACCTTGGAGCTGACACAGAGCATCCAGCACAGCCCAACCTCAGCCCCTCCCAGCCCCTCAGGCAGCTTTGGCGTCCCTGAGGGACAGCAGGGCCACCCGGGCCAGCTCCTGAGCCCTTCCCCAGGGGATGGGAGCCTCCCGTTCCTCTCTGCCTGGAGAAGTTCCAGCACAGAACCCTCAGCCTCAGCCCAGGAGATCCCACAGGGTCCCGGGAGGCTGCAAAACCCCTCTGAGATGATGGAGCCCAACCATCCTACCAGCCCTGCCAGGGCCACCAGTGCCCCGTGTCCCCAAGGGCCACCCCCGCAGGTTTCCATCCCGCAGTGCCCGGGGAGCTGCTCCCAGGGGGGAGGGAGCCCTGCTGGGCTCTGCTGCTCCTTCCCCACCCAAAACTCCACCCTGGTGTTTGTCCCCGCGCCGGCTCCGAGCGGCAGCAGCAGAATCCTGGAGCACAGCGAGTTCTCTGCGATATAATTCTCTTTAATCTTTTAAGCATTTGACAGTATTTGCTTGAAAGAAGAAGCAACAAGTACATAATTATTGCACTAATTAAGCTGCCAAAACACAAGCATGCTGCAAGAGCACCTTTGAAACAGTGAGCTCTCGATTCATTAGCATCTGCTGTAAGCTTATTAATCACCTAACAGGCAATTAGCAAGCTGTTACTGTTTGAGACTAGTATGTAAATAAATTCTTGGGTTAATTTCTTCCTCTGATAATAAAGAAAACATTATGAAAATTAGCTAAGCGACAATGTAAATGATCTTGACTGTTAATTATGTGCTGGTGCTACACGCGGCCGCCGCACGGCAGAGAGAGGATGCACCTCTCGTTTGGCGCAGTTTGAAAAATAAAATTGTTGACAGAGGGAGCGGGGAGGTTTTCCTGCAGTGCAGCCACAGCTGTGCCTGCAGCTCCCCGGAGCTGGCACCGAGGGGTTGGCACCGCTGGGGTTGGGGACAGCGGGGACAGCGCGGGGCGTGCCCGGCAGGGTGTGCTGGGGTGGGTTCTGCTCCGGGCAGAGCCGTGAGCGTGGAGCCATAAAAATTCACAGAGTCATGGAATCGATCACAGAATCGATCACAGAATCGATCACAGAATCACAGAATCGATCACAGAATCGATCACAGAATCACAGAATTATTCAAAGAATCAATCAAAGAATCAATCAGAGAATCAATCACAGAATCACGGAATCATGGAATAAATCAGAGAATCAGTCACGGAATCATATAATTCACGGAATCACTGAATCACAGAATCATGGAATTCATGGAATCAGAGAATTAGAGAGTCACAGAATCAATCACAGAATCAGTCACAGAATCAATCACAGAATCAGTTACAGAATCACAGAATCAGTCAGAGAATCAATCACAGAATCAGTCACAGAATCACGGAATCAGTCAGAGAATCAATCATAGAATCACAGAATTCACGGAATCACTGAATCACAGACTCACGGAATTCATGGAATCAGAGAATTAGAGAGTCACAGAATCAATCACAGAATCACAGAATCACAGAATCACAGAATCTCAGAATCACAGAATCACCGAATCACCAAATCATGGAATCACAGAATCACAAAATCAGAAATCACAGAATCATGGGATTTACAGAATCACAGAATCACAGAATAGTGGGATCATAGAAGCAGAAATCACAGGATCACAGGATCACAGAATCACGGAATCATGGAATCGTGGAATCGTGGAATCACAGAATCAATCATAGAATGAATCACAGAATCAATCATAGAATCAATCACAGAATCAGAAATCACAGAATCACAGAATTTACAGAATCACAGAATCACAGAATAGTGGGATCATAGAAGCAGAAATAACAGAATCACAGAATAATGGGATAATGGAATCAGAAATCACAGGGTCACAGGATCACAGAATCATGGAATCATGGAATCATGGAATCACAGAATCAATCATAGAATCAGTCACAGAATCAGAAATTACAGGATCACAGAATCACAGAATCAATCGCAGAATCACAGAATCACAGGATCACAGGATCACAGAATCAGAAATCACAGAGTCACAGACTCAATCACAGAATCATGGAATCACACAATCACAGAATCTCAGAATCACCGAATCACCAAATCACCAAATCATGGAATCACACAATCACAAAATCAGAAATCACAGAATCACGGAATTTACAGAATCACAGAACCACAGAATAGTGGGATCATAGAAGCAGAAATAACAGAATAATGGGATCATGGAATCAGAAATCACAGGATCACAGGATCACAGAATCATGGAATCATGGAATCATGGAATCATTCACAGAATCAGTCACAGAATCAGTCACAGAATCAGAAATCACAGAATCGAGGAATCACAGAATCCTGAATTGTGGAATAATGGAATCACTGAATCACGGAATCACAGAATCATGGAATCAGAAATCACAGAGTCAAGGAATCATGGAATAATGAAATCACACAGAATCACAGAATCAGAAATCATAGAATCACAGAATCTCAGGATCACAGAATCACAGAATCACAGAATCACAGAATCACAGAATCAGAAATCACAGAATCAATCACAGAATCAGAAATCACAGAACCAGAGTCCCCTGGAGGAGCCCTGCCCTGCTCTGAGCTCAGCTCAGCTCCTCTCCCCAGATCCCTCCCAGCTCCAGCGGAGCAGAAAACTCATTATGGAGCTGTGCCCAGAGCCTGCTGCGGTGAGGAATCACCAACAGCACAGGCTCTTCATGGTCTCATTCATTTCAAATATTTTATCACAGCTCCTGCCCCGTAATTCCGTGTGCAGAACGCACAGGGAATATTTCACTGTGGGAAAACTGAAAGGTGAGGATTGAGGGTGAGGTAATTCCAGGGGGCTGCAGGGGCTGGGATCAAGTCCTCCTTCTCTCTCTCTGAAGAAATTTCCCAAAGGAAAAATTTTTGGACCACAGTTTATGATTTTAAATTTAATATTTGATACATTTTATATATCAAAAATCCCATTTTTCCAGGGTCTGGTGTGGGAGTTTTGCTGTTGGTGGCAGCAACTCTTGGTGGTGTGGATCAGAACAAAACTCCAGCCCTGGGTGGAAAAAGCAGCCCCAGGTTGTGGCTGAGCCCTTCCCACAGCTGAGCTCTCCCCTGCCAGCCATCCCTGCAGCTCTCCACATGAAAAATTTACATTTAATGGGCCAGCCCGAGCTGGATCCAGGATCCAGAAGAAGCTCTCAGCTCAGGGCCCGGGGGATCTGCAGCCAGCCCAGAGAGCTGCAGCGCTCTCAGACTGAAAACTCTTCCCAGCCCAGCCCTGCTCGGGCCTTGGAAAGCTCCAGGAAATGGAAAATGATCTTTGGGAACCACGCTGCCCGTGCCTTTTGTTTTCCAGTTAAAGCGAGCTCACACATCAATACATTTGGATTTTTATTTGATTTTTTTCTCCTCCAGGGCGCAGCAGCCTCAGCAGGGAGAGGGGAGCAGATGCAGGAGAAACTCTGGGATGTGTTCAGGGGGTGGGAAAGGTGGGACAGAAATACTGGGGCATTTCTGGGATTTCTGAGGGGATTTGGGGCAGAGCTGCAGCTCTGGTTTGGGCTGGGAGGAACCTCAATCTCCTCTCATTCCAGGTTGCTTTTCCTTTTCTCTCCTGGAGCTGCTTTATCTGGGAAATCTCCTTGAGAAAAGTGGATTTTCCACAAGCAGGGATCCCACCAGGGCACGGGGCTGGGCAGGATCAGGATTTCACAGCAAGGTCTCAGAGATTTGGGTACAGCAGAAAGATCTTGGAATGCAGAATCTGAAGGAGGAATAGAAATTATACAAAGTTTTGATGTAGAGGAGAAGAATTGCTGAGCCAGGCTTGGTGGGTGGGTAAGAAGGCAAAGAGCAAGTGAGTTAAAAAAAACTTTTATGACTCTGAGCAAAGGATAAATTCACCTTAAACAAAAGATGTTTGAACCAAGCAAAACGATTTTCACAGACAAACAAAAATGTCAATGTTGCAAGCAGAGAGAAGATCTCACAATTTTCCACTGCAAGAAAATGGAAAAACTTCTAGATTAAACTGAAAATCAACTTCTAGCTTAAACTGAAAATCAACTTCTAGCTTAAACTGAAAATCAACTTCTAGATTAAATTAAAAATCAACTTCTAGATTAAATTAAAAATCAACTTTTAGCTTAAACTGTAACACACTGATTTCTAGTGACTGGAAAATACTGACATGACATGACAGAACCGTCCCCTTTTGGGTTAAAAGTAAAAATAATTCAGGCGTCGTTTGTTAATTGGACAGTTTATCCCTCAAAGGCCCCGGAGATAAATCTCCAGTTTTGGTTTGTTAGCTCAAGGTGCTCAGAACTCTGTTTGTGGGACTGTGACAGAGACAAGAACTAATAAACATCTGAGCCCAAATAGAAATTCCATCTTGAGCTTTTAATCCTGACCCTATAAAAGGAAATAAAATGTGACAGGTGAGGAAAATTCCTCTGGTGGCAGCTGAGGAGCTCCCCTGGTGGCACAGGGACCACAATGTGCCAGGAGTGACACAGGGACCATGGTGTGTCAGGAGCTGGTGGTACAGGGACCATGGTGTGTCAGAGGTGACACAGGGACCATCATGTGCCAAGGGTTGATGACACAGGGACCATGGGGTGTCAGAGGTGACACAGGGACCATGTGCCAAGGGCTGGTGACACGGGGACCATGGGGTGTCAGAGGTGACACAGGGACCATGGTGTGTCAGAGGTGACACAGGGACCATGGTGTGTCAGAGGTGACACAAGGGCCACCATGTGCCAGGACTGGTGGCACAGGAGCCACGATGTGTCAGAGGTGACACAGACACCATGTGGCAGGGCTGGTGACACAGGGACCACGACATGCCAAGGGTGACACAGGGACCATGGTGTGTCAGAGGTGACACAGGGACCATGACGTGCCAGGGCTGGTGACACAGGGACCATGGTGTGTCAGGGGTGACACAGAGACCATGATGTGCCAGGATTGGTGACACAGGGACCACCATGTGTCAGAGGTGACACAGGGACCATGTGCCAGGAGCTGGTGACACAGGGACCGTGGTGTATCAGAGGTGACACAGGGACCATGGCGTGTCAGAGGTGACACAGGGACCATGTGCCAGGGCTGGTGACACAGGGACCATGACGTGCCAGAGGTGACACAGGGACCACCATGTGCCAGGGCTGGTGACACAAGGACCATGGTGTGTCAGAGGTGACACAGGGACAATGGTGTATCAGAGGTGACACAGGGACAATGGTGTATCAGGGGTGACACAAGGACCACCATGTGCCACCATGTGCGGCCGTGTGGCAGCGCTGGCGCCGTGCCCCGATCGATGAGGGCACAGCTGCCGCTCTCAGAGCTGTCCTTGTCCCCAGCCCCTCGCACAGCTCCAAAGGTCACGGCAGAACAAACATTTCTGAGGGACTGGAGGCAGCCCAGGACAGCACAGGATGCCAATGTCCCCGAGAACAAACAAACACTCCTGGGCTGCGGGCAATCCTGGAATCCACACCCGGGACACGGAGGGGATCGGCCCTGGAATCCACACCCGGGACACGGAGGGGATCGGCCCTGGAATCCACACCCGGGACACGGAGGGGATCGGCCCTGGAATCCACACCCGGGACACGGAGGGGATCGGCCCTGGAATCCACACCCGGGACACGGAGGGGATCGGCCCTCGGATCGCGGCAGGAATCGCTGCTGGGGCAGCCCTGGGCAGTGTCTGCAAAGGGAGCTGAGACTGCACTTGGATAATCAACACCAATATGAACTCAAATTTATCAAAGTGTAAAACTTGTGACCAGGATCCACCTTGGATTTGATCTGATATCAGTTATTGATATATCAGATATTGATGTGTTGGGAGAGATATCAGATATTTATATATCAGATATTGATATATTGGGAGGGATATCAGTTATTGATGTATCAGATATTGATATATTGGGAGGGATATCAGATATTGCTATATCAGATATTGATGTATTGGAGAGATATCAGATATTTATATATCAGATATTGATATATGGGGAGAGCTATCAGATATTGATATATCAGATATTGATATATTGGGAGGGATATCAGTTATTGATATATCAGATATTGATGTATTGGAGAGATATCAGATATCCATATATCAGATATTGATATATTGGGAGGGATATCAGATATTGCTATATCAGGTATTGATATATTGGGAGAGATATCAGATATTGCTATATCAGGTATTGATATATGGGGAGAGATATCAGATATTGATATATCAGATATTGATATATTGGGAGGGATATCAGATATTTATATATCAGATATTGATATATTGGGAGGGATATCAGATATTGCTGTATCAGATATTGATATATGGGGAGAGATTTTAAATATCCATATATTGGGACAGATACCAAATATCCATATATTGGGGACGAATATCAGATATTGATATATCAGACATTGATATATTGGGAGAGGTATCAGGTATCAATATATGGGGAGAGATATCAGATACTGATTATTGGGAAAGATATCAGATATTGCTATATCAGATATTGATATATGGGGAGAGATATCAGATATTGATGTGTTGGGAGATATATCAGATATCCCAACCCAAACCATGCCAGGATTCCATGGAACACTACTGGGGTTTATTTTCTTTTTGCCGAGGTCAGGATTAATTGCTGGATGGGATATTTCTTGTTTGCTTTAGATGTTTGTTAATTTTTATTCACATTACAGTTCCACAAACTGCGAGTTCTGCAGCACTTCAAGCTGGAAATGGAGATTTATTTTCTCTTTGCAAGGCCTTTTAAGGGCCAATTGTCCAATTAAGAAATGACACTTACATTGCTTTTACTTTTAACTCAATAATTAATTAGCCATGGCCTGCAATGTGGACTTTTTTATTTAATCAAATTAAATCACCTAGAATCATAAAGAAGGTGAAGAAAAAAGACAAACCTCCACCCTAAACCCTCCATTTTGCTCCATAATTATCACTACATTCCAAAACTGTCAAATCTGAGTCTCCCACTCTGTGATATCACACAGTGCAATATAAATACATATTAATAAGATATTACATACATGTAATTGTTAAGATATTACACACTTTTATTCAAGCTACACCCCCGTGGTTCCAGCTCTACCACTCACTTTTGGAACTGAATTTCAGCCTCAGGTTAAAAGCTGTGTTTGCTTGGGGGCCAGCACAGAAAGTTTAAAATTCTCAATTTCCAGGGTTCTGACAGAACAGCAAATGAGAACTCGAGCTCTGCAAGCTCCAGCGAATTCCCATCCCCAGCTCCATCCTCCTGCCCCTTTCCAGGATGGATTTCTGGGCTTTCCTTGGATGCAGGAGATGCCTGGGGGGAAGCTGAGAGCTGGGATCGCAGCAGGAGATGCACAGAGACATTTCCCTGCATGGAGAAAATAAATAAATCTCAAAGTAGGAGAGGAAAAATCCCCCTGCCCTGCCCTGGGGCTCGGCATCCCAAGCCCAGGACGGAACATTCCCGATGGGATTGGCCCGGGCTAACACGCTGTGATCAGAGCTAATCTCTGCTCAGCCACCCTGAGGGGATTTAATTCCGTTTAAAGCCTTACCTGAGCCACAGAACTGGGTATTGCTGCACATCTGAGCAGGGCTGCTGTGCTAAAGCTGCAATATTTGTGGGAGAATCAAACTCTGCCTGCCAGGGGAGGCAGCAGGGCTGAGCAGGGCTCCAAGCACCCCAAAGTCACCCCTGCCCCTCGGAAATGCCACAAGATTTTCAATTGTCAGCTGTTTGTTCTCGTTTCTATTTAGCTCGAGCCAGCTGAGTTCACATCTTCAAGCCGGGGTGGGCTGAAATCCAAAATCTGAAATCTGAAATCCAAAATCCAAAATCCAAGATCCAAAATCCAAAATCAGAAATCAGAAACCCGAAATCTGAAATCAGACATCAGAAATCCGTAATCGGAAATCACAAATCACAAATCTGGAATCATTAATCTGAAATCCGAAATCTGAAATCAGAAAGTCGAAATCCGAAATCAGACATCAGAATTCCGAAATCAGAAATCCGTAATCCGAAATTACAAATCACAAATCTGGAATCACAAATCTGAAATCCGAAATCAGAAATCCAAAATCAGAACCCCAAAATCAGAAATCCGAAATCAGAAATCCAAAATCAGAACTCAGAAATCCAAAATCAGACACCAGACATCAGAATTCCGAAATATAAAAAATCAGAAATCAGAAATCAGAAATCAGAAATCAAAAAATCAGAAATCAGAAATCTGAATTCTGAATTCTGAAATCTGAAATCTGAGCTCTGAAATCAGAAATCCCAAATCCGAAATCTGAAATCTGAAATCTGAAATCCGAAATCCGAAATCTGAAATCAGAAATCCCAAATCCGAAATCTGAAATCCGAAATCTGAAATCCGAAATCTGAAATCCGAAATCCGCCTCTCTCCTGAAGAAGAGGAGTTTTTTACCCAGTGCCAGGGATGGGCACCCCAAACCTTTCTCCAAAATTCCCCTGGGAATGGGGCAGTTCCAGGCCTGGCCACCCTTGCAGGTGACAATTCCGTGTCCCCATCCTGTCCCCGTTCCCCGGAGCTCATCCCGACCCCTCCCGTCCGTTCCTGCTCCCCGGGTTGGGAATTTCGTGTCCCGGGGATTTTGTGCCAGCCCATCCCGGTTCCGGGGAATCAGCGAGGGGGAAGCGCGGCCCTCCCCAACCTCATTCCCTCGGGAAATCAGAGCGAGGGGGGGAAAAAATAACCCTGAGCGAAGTAATTCCTATCGGAACGAGCTCCTGCATCTCCTGCGAGCGCTCCTGATTAGCTGATAAATGATTAATGGTGCCGAGCAGAGCCGGCTCCTTCATCTCCTGCTTTCATCCCCCAGCCGCCTCCGGGGGACTCCAAATGTCACGGGCAGATGAAAGGGACCCCCCGAGACCCCAAAATATCCCGGGAGGAGAGGCCGGACCCTTCTCTGTGAGCCTTCATCCCCTCCTCATCCTCGGAGCTCTCCCTGCTCCGCTTTCCCTGGCAGCAGCAGCACGTCCCTGGAATCCATCGCTGCTGACAAGGGCTCGATTTTAATGCTCCCAACAGCAATTTTTATCCCAGCGCTATGTGAAGGCACTTAGATTTCCGTGCGGTTTTTACTTTTTAATCTGCCATACTTCTTGCCGGTGTCAAAGTGTCAGCGGTTAATAGTCTGACTGGAAAAAGGAGTGTTTCAGATCTTGTTCCGTCCTCCACGCTGTGAATACATTAGAGAGGCACTGAATGATTTAAGAGGGATTTTTTCTCCCCCTGAGCAGGCAGGAAAGGCGAACGTGGGAGTGCGGGGGGGCCAAGCCTCGCTGCTCCGAGATAAAAAGATGGGCAGAGCTCTGTGCCCCCGGCTCCCCCGAGGCTGCTTTGGGTGGGGAAGGCGCTGCTGGCACCTCCTCATCCCTCAGAATTCCCGTTCTGCTCTCCCAGCAGCTTTTCCCAAGGATTTTGTCATTGCTGAGCCCCAGCAGAGCGCACAGGCGGTGCCGGGGGTGCTGCACCCCAGGAAAACCTGGCAGGGAGATTCCCGGAGTTATCCCAGCAGGGATGTGGAGAACATCCCTCAATGCCCAGCCTCACCAACCGAGGCTCCGAGGATGCTGCTGGAGGAACCAAAACATCCCCTCAGCTCCCAGGGGTGCCCTGGGTGATCAGAGCTGTTCCAGCCCCGAGCATCCAGCCCTGCAGGTAATTAATTCATCAATGTGTCCCACCCAGGGGGACACAGAGCAGAGCTGGGACAGGGATGGGGCAGCACGGCAGCCAGCCATCATTATTACTGTTATTATTATTATTATTATTACTATTATTATTATTATTATTATTATTATTATTATCATCATCATCATCATCATCATCATCATCATCATTATTATCATTATTATTATTATTATTATTATTATTACCTCCTGCAGCCCATCAATCCCATCAAACCTGCTGAGGCCTGCTATGTGCAGCGGGACTCTGGCAATTTTGGGGTTAAATCAGGCCTTTACCCCGGGTCTGGAATATTCTGTGTCCCAATATATCAATAACTGATACCTGTCCCAATATATGGATATCTGATATATCTCCCAACACATCAATATCTGATATCTCTCCCCATGTATCAATATGTGATATATCAATATCTGGTATATCAATATCTGATACCTCTCCCCATGTATCAATATCTGATATAGCAATATCTGATATAGCAATATCTAATATATTACCCAATACATCAGTATCTGATATCTCTCCCCATATATTGATATCTTATATCTCTCCCAATATATCAATGTCTGATATATCAATATCTGATATCCGTCCCCAACATATGGATATCTGATATCTGTCCCTATATATGGATATTTAATATCTCTCCCCATGTATCAATATCTGATATATCAATATCTGATATCCCTCCCAATATATCAATATCTGATATAGCAATATCTGCTATCTCTCCAATACATCAATAACTGATATCTGTCCCCATGTACGGGTATCTGATATCTCTCCCAACACATCAATATCTGATGTATCAATAACTGATATCTCTCCCCATATGTGGGTATCTGATATCTCTCCCAACACATCAATATCTGATATATCAATAACTGATATCAGATCAAATCCAAGGTGGATCCTGGTCACGAGTTTTACACTTTAATAAATTTGAGTTCATGTTGGGGTTAATTATCCAAGCACAGTCCTGGGCTGTGAAGTCTCAGCTCCCTTTCCCTCGCTGTTTTCTCTGATTTTTGGGGAGCAGTTGTCCTTGATTCTCCAGCCAGAACGGAATTGTTTTGTCCAACCCCTCTGTGAAAGGAGTTTACACCTAACATGAACTCTCAGAGTTACACACCAAGCAGCAGAAATTCTGAGAAATGTAAAAACGAAACCCCAGGAGCACACCTGGAGCCCCCACGAGCTGGGATTTACATCCTGGATCACACCTCGGAGCTCTGGGATCCCCTCCTCGCATTTCCATGGATATTTTGGTGATGGAGGGGAGCCCACTGCCGGGGCTGGGCATTAATTATTAACTGCGAGCAGGAGATTTGCCTCTCTCCCAGCAGCTCCCCACATAAAAGAGCATTAAGTGAAAGCCGGGATAAAGCCGATCGCTCGTCCCCGCTTTCAGGGCCCATTGCTCGGCAGGAAAATTTACAATCCTTTAATTCCATTTACAAGGCGGCGACACAAAAGGGAGCCGGAGCCGGAGGCTGGAAGCCGGGAGGCTGAAGGGGAGGAATAAAATAAAATAAAAATAAAATAAAAATAAAATAAAATAAAATAAAATAAAGTAAAATAAAAATAAAAATAAAATAAAATAAAATAAAATAAAATAACATAAAATAAAATAAAATAAAATAAAATAAAATAAAATAAAATAAAATAAAAATAAAAATAAAATAAAATAAAATAAGATAAAATAAAATAAAATAAAATAAAATAAAATAAAATAAAAATAAAATAATAAAATAAAATAAAAATAAAATAAAATAAAATAAAATAACAAAAAAATAAAATAAAATAAAATAAAATAAAATAAAATAAAATAAAATAAAATAAAATAAAATAAAAAGGAATCCAAGGGAGCCGGGCTCAGCCCCCCTCGGAAACGCAGCCCTCATTAAATTCCAGCCGGGATTAGAGCTCTCCTGCTCCTCAATGGGACTGGATTAAGTTATATGGGTTCCATCTTGTCCCTATTCACGGGTTGCTATACCCGAGCAGCTCGGCGTAATTTGCTTATAAATAATTGACTTCTTGGCGATTAAAATCTCTGGAGGGGCTCCGGGTTTATTCACAACAAGCCGCCTCGGCCTGCCGTGCAAATTAGGCCTTTCAAACCTGTCTCATCTCCAACAGAAATGTTATGAAGAGTGATTTTTTTATCCCCTGTAATAACCTTCAACTAACCTTTAAACTGAAGTGAATAATTTAAATCTTATTTTCATATCAATGGGGGAGTCAAGCCAAGCAATTATCTTTTATCTGTATACTCTGTCGTCAGAGCGAGGCATAATAAAGTTTTCCCAAGTGGGCAGAGCGAGGCAGGAGAGGAGGGGAGAGCGCTGGGATCTGAACCATTAATGCAGAGATGAATTATTCAGTAATGAGGACAAGATCCGCCGCCGAGGATCCGCAGCCCGACACAAACCGCCGGATTTTCGGGGCTGGCTGGGTGGGCGAGGAGGCTGCGCCATCCCCCGAGGGTGAGCGACCAAAAAAAAAGGGAAAAAACAAAAAAAATCCACCCAAAAAATCCCCCCTCAATGGGGGAGAGCGGGGCTGGAATTCCCAAATTCCCCTGTGCTCGTTGATCTGCCGCGATCTCCTGGATCTGGATCTGGATTCGCTTTCTCGTGAATCCATAAAATAAAATAAAATAAAATAAAATCCATAAAAATAAAAGGGCTGCTGGAATAACCCAGTCTGGTCTGGGGAAAACACGGCCTGGCATCAAATCCTCACCCCTTGGTGAGGGATGGGATGGGATGGGTTGGGATGGGATGGGATGGGATGGGATGGGATGGGATGGGATGGGATGAGATGGGATGGGATGGGATCCATGGGATGGGATGGGATGGGATGGGATGGGATGGGATGGGATGGGATGGGATGGGATGGGATGGGATGGGATGGGATGGGATGGGATGGGATGGGATGAGATGGGATGGGATGGGATCCATGGGATGGGATGGGATCCATGGGATGGGATCAATGGGATGGGATGAGATGGGATGGGATGGGATGGGATGGGATGGGATCCATGGGATGGGATGGGATGGGATCCATGGGATGGGATGGGATGGGATCCATGGGATGGGATGGGATGGGATCCACGGGATGGGATGGGATGGGATGGGATGGGATGGGATGGGATGGGATGGGATGGGATCAATGGGATGGGATCCATGGGATGGGATGGGATGGGATGGGATGGGATGGGATGGGATGGGATGGGATGGGATGGGAAAAACCGGGGAAAAAAGGAAAAAATTCCTGCAAGCGCTGCTCAGAGCCAGACACAAACCCCCATTGGAGCGAGGACTGAACCTGCAGCTCCCAGTGCAGCCACAAGCACCCGGCACCTCGGAACTGCTCCGGCAATGAATTGGTGTCACCGAGTGATGAATTGGTGTCACCGACTGCGGTGGGAGGGACAGGACGGGACTGGAGCCGCTCCCATCGCAGCATCCCTGAAACGTTCGCGCTGCAGCGGGGGCAGCCCCGGGCTTTCCTCGCTGGTTTTTTTATTTTTTTGTTTTTTTTCTCAGTGCCTGGAAGTGATGGACAGCTCGGGAAAATCCCAGCGGGTGCGGAAAAGCGGGAGCCAGGGCAATCCCAGCGCTGGATGGGATGTCAGGGCAGCTCTGGCACCGAGCATTAAATATCTTCATGTAATCTTTCCACTTAAACCAATGATTAAACAGATTTAGCAGATGATTAAACAAATAAAGATTAATGAAACAAGCAAAGCAATCAAATCTTTATGGGGGAATAAATGCGTGATCCAAAACAATATTAGGACAAATTGTCTAAAACTAATCGAGGCTGCGCCGCTTTTGTCTGAGCAGCGTTTGTTGTGTTCGCACTCGGGTGCAATCAAAATATTTGCTCAGCCCGGGATGGGGCTGAAAATCCCAAACAGCGCCGAGGATTAAAGGGAAATAAGGAATGTTGTGCAGGATCCCTGTGCCAGGCTGAGGTGAGGGTGAGGATGAGGATGGCTCAGGGTGGGACAGCAGGAGCACAGAGGGACCTGGGGAGGCTCCACCCCACACCCCTCCCTTTTCCATTCATTTTTTGGGATCTCCAGCATCTCCCTGGTCCCTCCAAGCCAGCCCAGGCCGGAATTGCACAACCGAGGCTTTGGCTGCAGCAGCAGCAGCAGTGTGGGGGTTTGGAGCTGTAAGTCTTTTTCTTTCATCAATTTTGCATAGGGCAAGATCGTGTTTGCTCTAAATACTTTTGTTTTTAAAGCCTCCTAAATTTTTGAAATGAAAATAACGAGGGGGAGAAAAGAGAAAAAGACTTTTCCAGACAAACTGTCAGGAGGCTGCAGCCGGCAGCGAGCACAGACAGAGCTGAGCTGCCCTGGGGGAGGGAGGGAGGGAGGGAGGTGACAAATCCAGGGAGAGCTGTGGGAGCAGGGCTGGGCCACAGGGGTGTCCCTGGGGTGTTCTGGAGTGTCCCTGGGGTGTCCCTGGGGTGTCCCTGAGTGTGCCTGGGGTGTCCTGGGGTGTCCCTGGGGTGTCCCTGGGGTGTCCTGGGGTGTCCTGAAGTGTCCCTGAGGTGTCCTGGGGTGTCCCTGGAGTGTCCTGGGATATCCCTGGGGTGTCCTAGAGTGTCCCTGGGGTGTCCCTGCTGGGGATGGGATGTCCCTGGGGTGTCCCAGAGTGTCCCTGGGATGTCCTGGGGTGTCCCAGAGTGTGCCTGGGGTCTCCAGGGGTGTCCCTGGGGTGTCCCTGGGGTGTCCCTGGGGTGTCCTGGGGTGTCCTGGAGTGTCTGTGCTGGGGATGGGATGTCCCTGGGGTGTCCCAGTGTGGATTTTGGGGTTTCCCTGGATGTTGGGATCCTTCTCTCGGACAAACCCACCCCGAGTGGTTTGAGTGCTGCTCCCAAACTTCTCTGGGGAAATGGGGTGACCACTGAACACGAATAAACAAAAATAGTGGGGCTGGGAATGGCTCATTTTGCAAGGGAGATCAGAAATCACCTGGGGCAACTGAGAGCAGCAGCAGCCTCAGCTCCCGTCCTGTGGGGCCCTGAGGGGGAGCTGGAGATCCCTGGACACCCCTGGACATCCCTGGACATCATCCCTGGACACCCCTGGACACCCCTGGGCATCCCTGGACATCATCCCTGGAGATCCCTGGACATCCCTGGACACCCCTGGACATCCCTGGACACCCCTGGACATCCCTGGACACTCCTGGACACCCCTGGACATCCCTGGACACCCCTGGACATCCCTGGACATCCCTGGACACCCCTGGACATCCCTGGATATCTCTGGACATCCCTGGACATCCCTGGACATCCCTGGAGACCCCTGGACACCCCTGGACACCAATGGACACCCCTGTCCCTGTCCCATCCTGTCCCATCCGTGTCCCTGTCCCTGTCCCATCCCTGTCCCTGTCCCCCTGTCCCCCAGCCACAATCCCAGCTGGAATTCCTGCCCCACCCCCGTGGCAGTGCCAGGACAGCAGCAGGGCACAGGGTCACCCCTTTTGTCCCCTGGGCCACCCCTGCCAGCCCCTTTTGTCCCCAGAGCCCCGGTGCTGCCCCTTCCATTGGGAATTCTGGCGAGGTTTGCAGGAGCAGCTGCAGCAGGAGAATCCAGCGAATCCATGACACGAATTCCAAGTCTCCTTCCCTGAAGGAAAGGCTGGAGCCAGCTCAGCACCCTCCTCTCCCCCTCCTTCTTTTTATTCCCTTTTTTTTTTTTTTTTTTTTTGGAGACTCATTACTATATTGTGGATATTCTCCACTAAAGGGCATCTCTTTGAATGCATTTGCTTTTTTATTAATGTGTGCTAAGACAAGTCAAGCCTGATTATCATGAAGACAATTGCTGAATTCCCTCCTGGAGAAATCTCATCTAGACTGTGTAGGCGTTTTAATTTCAGAGACCCATTAATTGGCACAATTGCTTAAGCAGCTGCTTTCCGTGTCATTTTAGGACCACTTTATGAAAAACATAGCTTAAAAAAAAAAAAAAAAAAAAGAGAAAAAGAAAAAAGAGGAAAAAAAAATATATGACAGGCCAGAGCTTTCTACATGGCAACATAATTAATGCAAGGAGCTTCCTGGGAGCAGCAGAGCAACAAAAAGGCACCAAAATGGGGCTGGCTGCACGTGGGGAGCAGAGCCCAGCACCCAAGGGTGGCACAGACCCCTCCTGACCCCCAGAGATGGGCAAAGAAAGACCTGGGAACAGCTGGGAAAGGTGCCCAGAACCCAAGGGTGGCACAAACTCCCTGACCCCCAGAGATGGGCAAAGAAACCCAGGAGCAGAGACCCCAAAGGTCCTGGGCTGAGCCCAAAAATGGGGGGCAAATCAAGAATGGGGGGGGTTCAAACCAAACTTGGTATCAAACCAAACTTGGGGGGTCAAAAAAAACTTGGGGGTCAAACCAAACTTGGGATCAAACCAAACTTGGGTGCTCCCAGTGCTGCTGCCGTGCCAGTGCACCCTGGCATGTCCTAGCACGTCCTGGAAAATCCTGGTGAATCCTGGAAAATCCTGGCACATCCCAGCACATCCCAGTACACCCCAGTACACCCCAGTAAATCCCAGCACACCCCAGCACATCCCAGCACACCCCAGCACACCCCAGTACATCCCAGCACACCCCAGCACATCCCAGCACATCCCAGTACGTCCCAGTACACCCCAGTACATCCCAGCACATCCCAGCACACTCCAGCACATCCCAGTACATCCCAGTACATCCCAGCACACACAGGCCGTGCAGGCTCCCAGAACTGGGTTAATTAAGGAATTAATGAAGAGCCTTCAGCAGAGTGCCCAGCCCAGTCCTGCCCTGCTGCCTGCCCCAAACCCCAAACCCCAAATACCCCAAACCCCAAACCCCAAACCCCAAACCAAACCCCAAACAAAGCCCCAAACCCAAAACCACACTGATGGACAAACCCCAAACCCCAAACCAAACCTCAAACCCCAAACCAAGCCCCAAACCCCACTGATGGACGAACCAAACCCCAAACCCAACACCAAACCCCCATCCCCACTGATGGAAAATCCCAAACCCCCTTCCCCACTGATGGATGGACAAACCAAACCCCAAATCCCACTGACGGGTGAATCAAACCCCAAACCCCCATCCCCACTGATGGATGGACAAACCAAACCCCAAACCAAATCCCAAATCCCAAACCCCACTGATGGACAAATCAAACACCAAATCCCCATCCCCACTGATGGATGGACAAACCAACCCCAAACCCAACCCCAAACACCACTGATGGACAAACCAAACCCCAAACCCCACTGATGGACAAACCAAACCAAACCAAACCAAACCAAACCAAACCCCAAACCTCACTGATGGATGAACCAAACCCCAAAACAAACCCCACACCCCTCTGATGGATGAACCAAACCCCAAACCCCCATCCCTATTGATGGACAAACCAAACCCTGCCCCCAAACCCCCATCCTCGTGATGGACAAATCCCAAACCCCTTCCCCACTGATGGACAAACCAAAACCCAAACCCCACTGATGGATGAACCAAACCCCAAATCAAACCCCAAACCCCACTGATGGAAAAACCAACCCCAAACCCCACTGATGGATGAACCAAACCCCAAATCCCAAACCCCTCTGATGGATGAAGCAAACCCCAAACCCCAAAACCCATCCTTATGGATGGACAAACCAAACCCCAAACCAAATCCCAAACCCCAAACCCCACTGATGGACAAATCAAACACCAAATCCCCATCCCCACTGATGGACAAACCCCAAACCCCAAACCCCAAATCCCAAATCTCCATCCCTATTGATGAACAAACCAAACCCCAAACCAACCCCAAACCCCCATCCCCACTGATGATCAAACCAACCCCAAACCCAACCCCAAACCCCACTGATGGATGAAGCAAACCCCAAACCCCACTGATGGGTGAATCAAATCCCAAACCCCAAACCCCACTGATGGACAAACCAACCCCAAACCCCAACCCTCAGCCCAGCTCTGCTAACCCCAAGCAGCAGCAGCAGCAGCAATCACTTATTAATAAAGCAATAGCTCAATCTAATTACATCCCCATCAGATCCTGCGAGGGATAAAGGCTGAGCTGACCCCAAAAGGGCCCTGCTGGCCCCACAAAGGGCCCTGCTGACCCCAGTGCAGCCTGCAGCATCCATCAGCCCCACATGCAGCAATTACCGGGGCTGGCCAGGGGTCAGCGCGGCTGCGGGGCCGCAGAGCCTCCCCGATCTCATTATCCTCTTAACCATACATTTATCTGACAAGATAAAAGAGACTGGGTGACCAAGGCGGCATTAAAGATTAATAGGAAGTATAAAAAATTCAGCTGCAAGCAGCATTGCTGTTTAGTGCCTGTGATAGGCCTGACAGGATTATTAATCAGGCAGCCACAAAGATTTAGGGCTTGGCTCTCCGTGGGGTTGTTCCAGTGTGGGGGGTCGGGCCCTCTCGTGGGGCAGGGGGGTCAGGGGGGCTGGGGTTGGGTTTGGGATTTGGGATTTGGGGTTTGGGGTTTGGGGTTTGGGGTGTCAGGGGGGGCTGGGGTTTGGGGTTTGGGGTGCCAGGGGTGTCAGGGGGGCTGGGGGTGGGTTTGGGGTTTGGGATTTGGGATTTGGGGTGTCAGGGGGGTCAGGGGGGCTGGGGTTGGGTTTGGGATTTGGGATTTGGGGTGTCAGGGGGGGCTGGGGTTTGGGGTTTGGGGTTTGAGGAGCCAGAGGTTTGGGGTTTGGGGTGCCAGGGGGGGTTGGGTTTGGGGTTTGGGATTTGGGGGCTGGGTTGGGTTTGGGGTTTGGGGTTCCAGGGGTGCCAGGGATCAGGGCTGGATCCCAGGCTGAGCTCAGGAATTGAACCCAGGCTGAGCTCAAGGACGGAACTCAGGCTGAGCTCAGGGATTGAACCAAGGCTGAGCTCAGGAATTGATCCCAGGCTGAGCTCAGGGACAGAACCCAGGCTGAGCTCAGGGACAGAACCCAGGCTGAGCTCAGGGATGGATCCCAGGCTGAGCTCAGGGATGGATCCCAGGCTGAGCTCAGGGATTGAACCCAGGCTGAGCTCAGGGATTGAACCCAGGCTGAGCTCAGGGACAGAACCCAGGTTGAGCTCAGGGACAGAACCCAGGCTGAGCTCAGGAATTGATCCCAGGCTGAGCTCAGGGATGGATCCCAGGCTGAGCTCAGGGATGGATCCCAGGCTGAGCTCAGGGATTGAACCCAGGCTGAGCTCAGGGATTGATCCCAGGCTGAGTTCAGGGACAGAACTCAGGCTGAGCTCAGGGATGGATCCCAGGCTGAGCTCAGGGATTGATCCCAGGCTGAGCTCAAGGACAGAACCCAGGCTGAGCTCAGTCTGGGCTGCCCAGGGAGGGTCAGGATGTTTTTTCTGCAGCTCCTCCCCATCCCAGGCCGTTCACAAACCACACAGATCAATGCCAGCATTAATTTTAGTCCAGGCCCAGAAGGATCTCACAGCTCCCACAGTGATTTCCCCCTCATTCTTAATTCCATTTAAGTTTAACATGAAAGATTCCCAGGTAGCACCTACACGGGCAGAAACGAGATTTCCCTGTTTTCAAGCCTTAAGGATTCTTTTTATTCTGCTTTGCTTTTCCCTTTTGATCATAAATCAATGTCCGTGGCTGCTGTGCAGGGCTGCCCTGCATTCCCCACCTGCCACAGAGAAAAACCAATAAAAATTTTGTTAAAAATCTCCTTGGAGGGTTTTTCATCACCCTAGCTCCCCTCATCCCTCCCTTCCAGGGATCCCTGTCTGGATTTCCCCCCAAAGTCACATTTCAAATTGGAAATATCACAGAGCAGCTTTGTGGGTCCATCCCAGGGGGTTGGAACAGGATAATCCCTCCCAACCCAAAATTTCCTGGGGTTCTCTGATCCCACAAAACCAAGTTTTTATTTTCTCATATCCCAGGGAGGCTCAGACCAGCACAGCCCTTCCCAAAAAACCTGAGTAATCCCTGTGAGCACCCCAGGAGAATCATTTACCTCAGAACAACCCCAAAAATATTTACAAATCAACCTGTGGAAGCCAGGAGAGGATCCCAGGAGGTGCCTGAGCCTGGGAACAGCATCTCCACAGGACGTGGTTCCCACCCAGATCTCATGGAACCCTCACAGGGAGCTTTCCCTGCTGCAAAAACCACATTTTATAGCATTTCCCCCCTGAATTTCCGTGTTTTCCATCAATTCCCTCCTGCAGTTGGGAATGGATGATCAAACACAGCTGGAATTATGCACAGTTCCACCCCAAAATCCTCAGGATTCCACAATTCCTTCCCAAAATCCTCAGGATTTCACAATTCCATCCCAAAAATCCTCGGGATTCCACAATTCCTTCCCAAAATTTTTGGGATTTTGCAATTCCTTCCATCCATCCCCCATCGCTCCATCCCTGTGTCCACTCAGGAGCTTTCCTGTGAAATTCCTGTGAATTCCTTTCCCATTTTCCTGTGAATTCCTTTCCCATTTTCCTGTGAAATTCCTGTGAATTCCTTTCCCATTTTCCTATGGAATTCCTGTGAATTCCTTTCCCATTTCCCCGTTAAATTCCTGTGAGTTCCTTTCCCATTTTCCCAGCCGGCACGATCCTCAGCCGAGGGACCAGCTCTGGATTTTGCATTTCCCGCATTCCAGGGAGCCGGAAAAGCTCGGGAGCTGCTGTGGGACCCCAAATAACCCGAGTGCAGCTGGGCAGGGGCGGGATCATCGCTGCGGGATCATCCTCGGCTTCCAGGGCTCTTCCGAGCTCACAGGGGAGAGATAAAAAAGGAGAAAATAATTAAAAAAAAAAATTAAAAATAAAAAAAATTAAAATAGTAAAAAAATTAAAATAGTAAAAAAAATTTAAAATTTAAAATTTAAAAATATTTAAAAATAAAAAAATAAAAACTAAAAAATTAATTTTTTAAAAAAATAAAATTTTAAAAAGTGGGCGAGGAAGCCACCGCAGCTCGGATATTCCTGGCTCTGACAAAGCTGAGATGAAAAAGAAAGAGGAAAAACCCACCAGTTCTTCACCTGCCCCAACTTTCCTGCATTTCTGGTGTCCCTGCCCCAACATTCCCGGATTTTTTTACTTCCAGGAGCTCATGGGAACCTTCCCCAGAGCTTTTTTCAGGATGAGGTGGGAGAAGGGAATGGGGGTGAGCAGAACTCAACAGCAGCCTCTGTGGATGATGGAAAAGGAATTGCTTCCCTGAACCTGACAAATATCAAAGTGCATAAATAAACCCATTTCAATTATTAATAAAGGAATTTACATTGGGAGCCGGAGAGGGAGAATTAATTTCATTTCTTATGCTAAAGTGGCCAGCAGGGCTGGGGAGGGAATCAGGAGATGCAGAAATGAGGGAAATGAGGGGGTTTGGAGGGGAAAGAAGCAAAGAGGAAATTCCTGGTTCTGAATAAAATCATCTCCCAGCAGCTGTGGAGGAAAGGAAATGGGAATTAAAAGGGAATTTGGGTGGGAATAATGAGGGAATTTTGGTGGGAATAAAGAGGGAATTTGGGTGGGAATAAAAAGAGAGTTTGGGTGGGAATAAAAAGGGAGTTTGGATGGGAATAAAAAGGGAATTTGGGTGGGAATAAAAAGGGAATTTGGGTGGGAATAAGAAGGGATTTGGGTGGGAATAAAGAGGGGTTTGGGTGGGAATTAGAAGGGGTTTGGGTGGGAATAAAAAGGGAATTTGGGTAGGAATAAAAAGGGAATTTGGGTAGGAATAAAAAGGGAATTTGGGTGGGAATAAAAAGGGAGTTTGGGTGGGAATAAAAAGGGAGTTTGGGTGGGAATAAAGAGGGGCTTGGTTGGGAATAAGAAGGGAATTTGGGTGGGAATAAATAGGGAGTTTGGGTGGGAATAAATAGGGAATTTGGGTGGGAATAAATAGGGAATTTGGGTGGGAATAAATAGGGAGTTTGGGCGGGAATAAAAAGGGAATTTGGGTGGGAATAAAGAGGGAAATTGGGTGGGAATTAGAGAGGGTTTGGGTGGGAATAAAGAGGGGTTTGGGTGGGAATAAAGAGGGAGTTTGGGTGGGAATAAAAAGGGAATTTGGGTGGGAATAAAGAGGGAATTTGGGTGGGAATAAAGAGGGAATTTGGGTGGGAATAAAAAGGGGTTTGGGTGGGAATTTTGCCTGGGCTTTGCCCTCTGTGAGAAATGACCCCAGAAATGACAGCAGAAGTGGCAGTGCTGTGGGGGCTGCCAGAGTTGGGCAGTTTGGGGTAGAAATGGGATTTGGGCACCTCCCAGCATCCCAAGGCAGTTCCAGGGCTCAGCAGCCACAGCCCCTTCCCTGCACCCCAAAATTCCCCCTCTCCTGCTGATTTCCCATTCCCAGACTCAACAACCCCATTTCTTCCCCCTTCCCTGCCCTGGGCAGCAGCAGGGGGTCCCAGTGCCCATCCCCTTTCCCAGCCCCCATTTCCCAGCTGCAAACCCCAAACCCCAGAGAGCAAAACCCTTTCAGCACCGCTCACACCAGGCTCAAACCTCCTCCCAGAGCCACCAAAGCCACCAGAGCCACCAAAGCCACCAGAGCCACCCTTCCCCGACTGCCCTTCCTCCTCCTGCTGCTGCTGGCATTGTTCTGGGCTGGCAGACATTCCAGGAGAGCCAGGCAGAGTTTGGGGGGTTTGTTTGGCCCTGGCCCAGCTGCTGCCCAGGCTCTGCTTTGCCTCCCAGCCCAGCCTTGCTCCGGAGCTGCTGCTGCTCTTTTCTGTCGGCTCCTCGGGATGAGAGGAAAATCTTGGCAAAGCAACAATAGGGAAAAGGGAAAAAAAAAATGAAAAAGAATAATCTGGGCACAGAAGTTGCATTATTGATGTGATGTGGCTGCCATGTGGTGGAGGCTGGGAGGGGATTGGGAGAGTGGGGGAGTGGGAATGGGAATGGGAATGGGAATGGGAATGGGAATGGGAGAGATTCCGGGGAGAGCAGGGGTTGGGAGCCAGGGAAAACCTGGGGGGAGCCCAAGAGTCATGGAAACCCCATCCCATCATCATCCCAATCCCAGTTCCCATCCCAATCCCCATCATCATCCCCATCCCAATTCCCATCCCAATCCCCATCCCAATCCCCATCATCATTCCAATCCCAATTCCCATCCCAATCCCCATCCCATCATCATCCCCATCCCAATTCCTATCCCAATCCCCATCATCATCCCTGTCCCAGTCCCATTTCCCAATCCAAGGAAAACCTGGGGGAGCCCAAGAGCCATGCAAACCCTATCTCCATCCCCATCCCATCATCATCCCCATCATCATCATCGTCATCCCCATCCCCATCACCATCATTATCACAATCCCAAACCCTGTCCCAGTCCCAGTCCCATTTCCCAGTCCAAGGAAAACCTGGGGAAACCCAAGAGCAATGCAAACCCCATCCCCATCCCATCATCATTCCAATCCCAATTCCCATCCCAATCCCCATCATCATCCCCATCCCCATCATCATCCCCATCTCCAATCCCAATTCCCAATTTCCAATCCTCATCCCCATCCGCCTCCCCATCCCAAATCTCCAACCCTCATCCCCAGTCCCAATTCCCATCCCAATCCACAATCCCTAATCCTGAATCCACAATTCCCATCCCATCCCCATCCCAATCCCCAATCTCCATCCCCATCCCAAAACCACCTCACAACCCCAATCCTATTCCCAATCCTAATCCCAATCCCACTCTCCTGCCATCCCCCTGCCCTCCCACCCCCAGCAGCATTTCCTCCTCCCCAGCCCCATCAGCTCAGCTCTTGCAGGGCTCCTCTCCCCAATCCCTGAATTTTGCTCAGGATCCCTTTGAATTCCCACTTAAATCCCCATTTTTACCCCAACCCTAAACAGCAAAGCAGGGCTGGGTGTCACACATTTAAAGAACTTTCTGAATAAATTCTGCTAATAAATTCCCCTCTGCTGATAAATTCTCCTACCTGGGGGATGTAATTAGAGGCCAGCAGGATCCCAGCAGCTCTGCAGAGCTTTGGGGTCCTAATAAAGGAAGTTTTGTTGGAGAACTCGCAGGGAACAAGCACAATTAACCACCAAGGAGGGCGTGTGCCTCGCTGGGGTGACCAAACCTGAAAAGTGATGGAGCAGAGGTGGAAAAGCAGCAAAGCCACGGGGGTTAGGCAGAGTGAGGCAGCAATTCCTGCCCTCCCCACAAACCCCAGCAAGGAAACCGAATAAAAGCCACTCAGTGTGTGTAAAGGATTTTTTTGGGTCTGGTTTCCCCATCCTCCCTCCCCTCAGAGCAGAATTTGTTCCCCCCTTTCCCTGAGGATCTGTGGGCAGAGTTTGGGGTCGCGTTCACCACAAAACACAAATATTTACACTTCAATCAAAGATTTCCCACAAAGGATTAAATCCCACCTGAAGCCCGAGGTTCAGACTTTCCCCATTCCACATCACCAAAAATCCCAACCCCGGCCTCCGCTTCCCAGACAGAATTACAAAGAGAACTCCTCGAGGGCTGCGGAGGCATCTCAGCGATTTTTAGCTGCCAGTTTCTCCGCTTTCCATGTTTTACATGACAATTGAGGGAAATCTTCCCCAGACAGCGATTCCCGTCCCGGTCAGCGGGACACCGGCACCACAATACACAAATTACAGCGCTGGCAGCCAGAGCAGCCGGGCTGGAGACGCGGCTTTGATGGCAAAAAATTCCCGTTTCAAGGCCCCACAAAGGCAGAGCTTTGCGGCTTTTCCCTGGGAAAATCGGGGAGGAGAGCGGGGCCAAAACCACGGGCAGGGATGGCAGAGTTTAGGGGAAATTTGGGACAGCGTGCTGGGGCAATCCCATGGATCTGAGCCTCAAAATCCCATAGATCTGAGCTTCAAAATCCCATGGATCCAAACCTCAAAATCCCATAGATCTGAGCTTCAAAATCCCATGGATCCAAACCTCAAAATCCCATGGATCTGAGCTTCAAAATCCCATGGATCTGGGCTGAGCCTCAAAATCCCATGGATCTGAGCCTCCCATGGATCTGAGCCTCAAAATCCCATAGATCTGAATCTCAAAATCCCATGGATCTGAGCTTCAAAATCCCATGGATCTGAGCCTCAAAATCCCATAGATCTGAGCTTAAAAATCCCATGGATCTGAGCTTAAAAATCCCATGGATCTGAGCCTCAAAATCCCATGGATCTGAGCCTCAAAATCCCATAGATCTGAGCCTCAAAATCCCATGGATCTGAGCTTAAAAATCCCATGGATCTGAGCCTCAAAATCCCATGGATCTGAGCCTCAAAATCCCATAGATCTGAACCTCAAAATCCAATGGATCCAAGCCTCAAAATCCCATGGATCTGAGCCTCAAAATCCCATGGATCTGAGCTTCAAAATCCCATGGATCTGAGCTTCAAAATACCATGGATCTGAGCCTTCCATGGAACATTCCCCATGGATTCAGGAACATTCCTCACGGATTTGGGAACATCCCACAGGTGCAGCTCACCCCCCATGGATTCGGGAACACCCCCCATGGATTTGGGAACATTCCACAGGTGCAGGAACACCCCCCATGGATGCAGGAACGTTCCCCATGGATTCAGGAACATCCCATAGGGATTTGGGAACATTCCCCAGGGATTCAGGAACATCCTCCAGGGATTCAGGAACATTCCCCACGGATTCAGGAACATTCCCCATGGATTCAGGAACATTCCACAGGTGCAGGAACATCTCCCAGGGATGCAGGAACATTCCACATGGATTCAGAAACATTCCACATGGATTTGGGAACATCCTAATGGTGCAGCTCACCCGCCATGGATTTGGGACCATCCCACGGGTGCAGCTCACTCACCCCTGTTTCTTTAGGGGGATCTCTCCCCCTGCCCAAGCTCCGGGTGAATCCCACACAATTCCTGCCCGGCTCTGCCCCCCCAGGGCTCTCCTGGAGCCTCGCAGGGTGCGGGATGGCTGTGCCAGGAGGGATTCCCGGAGCCTTCCCAAAATCCCGGCCCGAGAGCCAAGGCTGGCGCTGCTCCCCAGCCCCGAGCTGGATGTGCTGCAGAGAACATCCCTGATTTCATCGGCCAGGAATGCTGCGAGCTTCCAGAACCATTTTTCCCCCCCCCTGCAATTTCTCCTCGGTTTTCCAAGAGCTTTTTTCCCCGAGGAAAAGCGGGAATTTAACCATTGCAGTGAAAGGTTTCTGCTCCCCAGCGTGCCCTTCCAGAACCGGGATTAAAAATGGAAAGGGGCACCTTTAAAACTTTAATTCCATTTAAATGTTGCAGTCTCCCTCCTGCACCAGCCCGTTCCTAAAGCAGCTAATTAAAAAATGGCTGCTGTGATGACAGACTCGATTAATGGCTTTTGAAGAGCAGCCAGTGCACCAACTGCTCCTGGAGCCATGATGAAAGCTAATAATGTAGAAAATTCTGCCAATTCTTCTAATTCATGAATATTTAAGCCTGTGAAAAATCTGTCAGATTATAGCACTTCTCTGGTGATTTTCTGCCTAAGTACAGGGATGGGTCGGTGCCAGGGGCTCCCAAACTTCAGGGAAGTTTTATTGCCTGCAGCTCCAGAGCCCTGCGCCCTCCTCCGGCTCCTCAACCCCTGCCAGGGCAGCGGGAGCCCAGGGAGAGGATGGGCTGGACTCAGAGGGACACACACAGGGACAGAGGGACAGTCAGAGGGACAGAGGGACATCCAGGGGGACACAGGGACACCCACAGGGACACAGAGACACCCAGAGGGACACAGGGACACCCAGATGGACAGAGGGACACCCACAGGGACACAGGGGCACCCAGAGGGACAGAGGGACACCTACAGGGACAGAGGGACACTCAGAGGGACAGAGAGACAGCCAGAGGGACACAGAGACACCCACAGGGACACAGGGACACCCAGAGGGACAGAGGGACACTCAGAGGGACAGAGGGACACCCACAGGACCAGAGGGACAGTCAGAGGGACACAGGGACACCCAGAGGGATACAGGGCAATACTCAGATGGACAGAGGGACACTCAGAGGGACACAGGGACACCCACAGGGGCAGAGGGACAGCCAGAGGGACAGAGGGACAGTCAGAGGGACAGAGGGACACCCAGAGGGACACAGGGACAATGAGATGGACACAGGGACACTCAGAGGGACACAAGGACACCCAGAGGGACACAGGGACACCCAGATGGACAGAGGGACATCCAGATGGACACAGGGCAATACTCAGATGGACAGAGGGACAGAGGGACACTCAGAGGGACACAGGGACACTCAGAGGGACAGAGGGACAATGAGATGGGCACAGGGACACTCAGGTGGACACAGGGACACTCAGAGGGACAGAGGGACACTCAGGTGGACACAGGGACACCCAGAGGGACACAGGGACACTCAGATGGACAGAGGGACACCCAGAGGGACACAGGGACAGTCAGAGGGACACAGGGACACCCACAGGGACACAGGGACACCCAGAGGGACAGAGGGACAGTCAGAGGGACACAGGGACATCCAGAGGGACAGAGGGACATCCAGAGGGACACAGGGACACCCAGATGGACAGAGGGACAGTCAGATGGACACAGGGACAGTCAGATGCACACAAGGACACTCAGAGGGACACAGGGCAATACTCAGATGGACAGAGGGACACTCAGAGGGACACAGGGACACTCAGGTGGACACAGGGACACCCAGAGGAACAGGGGGGACCAATGGAGGGGTCAGTGTTGGCATCTTTGAAGGGGTCAGTGCTGGCAGTGAGGGGTCAGAGCACAAAAATCCCAAAAATCCTAAAAATCCTAAAAATCCCATGGATCCCATCCCATCCCATCCCATCCCATCCCATCCCATCCCATCCCATCCCATTTTCCCATCCCATCCCATTTTCCCACCCCACAAATGCCATTTTCCCATCCCACAAATGCCATTTTCCCATCCCATCCCATCCCATCCCATCCCATCCCATCCCATCCCATCCCATCCCATCCCATCCCACAAATGCCATTTTCCCATCCCACAAATGCCATTTTCCCACCCCAGAGCAGCCAGAGCCCGGGAGCAGCTGTGCCCCCCTTCCCCTGCCCGTCACAGACCTTCAGCACTTACAATGTCACTTCAGCTGAGTAATAAGCAATTATGATTTAATTACTCCAATGCTCTTCAGCAGAATTCTCTGAATAATAACAGTCACTTTTATGGCACCTCATTTATCCTTCCTGCTCCTCGTCTGCGTTTGTCCCGCACTGCCAGAGCCACCAGAGCCACCAGAGCCCCCAGTGCCACCAGAGCCACCAGTGCCACCAGTGCCACCAGAGCCCCCAGAGCCACCAGAGCCACCAGTGCCACCAGTGCCACCAGAGCCACCAGAGCCACCAGTGCCACCAGTGCCACCAGAGCCACCAGAGCCCCCAGAGCCACCAGATCCACCAGAGCCACCAGTGCCACCAGAGCCCCCAGTGCCACCAGAGGCGGTCACCTTGCCCAGCTGCCTCCAGTCGAGCTTTGCCTTTCCTCCATCCCTGTCTTTGCTTTCCTCCATCCCTGCTTTTCTTTTCCCTCCATCCCTCCCTTTGCTTTCCCCTCCATCCCTGGTTTACTTTCCCTCCATCCCTGCCTCTGTTTTCCCTCCATCCCTGCTTTTCCTTTGCCTCCATCCCTGTTTTGCCTTTCCTTCCATCCTTCCCTTTTCTTTCCCCTCCACCCCTGCTTTCCTTTTCCCTCCATCCCTCCCTTTTCCTTTCCCTCCATCGCTCCTTTTTCTTTTCCCTCCATCCCTATTTTTCTTCCCCCTCCATCCCTGTTTTCCTTCCCCTCCATCCCTGTTTTTCCCTTCCCTCCATCCCTGCTTTCCTTTTCCCTCCATCTCTCCCTTTGCTTTCCCTCCATCCCTGCTTTCTTTTTCCCTCCATCCCTGCCTCTGTTTTCCCTCCATCCCTGCCTTTTCCTTTCCTTCCATCCCTGTTTTTCTTTCCCCTCCATCCCTGTTTTCCCTTCCCTCCATCCCTGTTTTTCTTTCCCCTCCATCCCTGTTTTTCCTTTCCCTCCATCCCTGTTTTCCTCCCCCTCCATCCCTGTTTTTCCTCCCCCTCCATCCCTGTTTTCCCTTCCCTCCATCCCTATTTCCCTTCCCCTCCATCCCCGTTTTCCTCCCCCTCCATCCCCGTTTTCCTCCCCCTCCATCCCCATCCTGGCACGGCGGGACGCCAGCCGCACTCCCTCCCATGCTGGAAACTCTCAGCTCGCAGAGAACCCGACAAGTGCCGCTAATTCATAAATATTTAACACCCAAATCTGCTGCCTCCTGATAGCTTTTTCCAGAGTTTCTATTCTAATCCATATCCACCCTCCTCCCCTCCCCACCGGCCCTCCTCGGGTGGTTTTTTCTCCCTCCCTCTCGGCCGGGCACAGTTCCAAGTGCTGAGATGACTGTTTCACTTCCCTGCTGTCATCAGTTGTTTTTATCTTATCCGGCCCGTGGGTGCCAGGCAGAGCCCGCTCGGCCCGGCGGATCCGGCACTCAGCGAGCCCGTCAGCGCCGGGGGGACGGGGAGGGGACCGGGAAAAGCCCGGGAGGGGACCGGGAACAGCCCGGACCGGGAAAAGACCGGACCGAGAGCCCGGACCGAGAGCCCGGACCGAGAGCCCGGGAGGGGACCGGGAAAAGCCCGGACCGGGAGCTGCTCCATCCCCGGGCCGAGAGCCTGGACCGAGAAAAGCCCGGACCGAGAGCCGAGAGCTGCTCCATCCCCGGACCGAGAGCTGCGGGAATTCTGCGGGAGTTCTGTGGGGGTTCTGTGGGAATTCTTCAGGAATTCAGCGGGAATTCACTGGGAATTCTGCAGGAGTTCTGCGGGAGTTCTGTGAGAATTCTGTGGGAATTCTGTGGGAATTCTGTGGGAATTCTGTGAGAATTCTGCGGGAATTCTGTGGGAATTCTGTGTGAATTCTGTGGGAATTCTGCGGGAATTCTTCAGGAATTTTTCAGGAATTCTGTGGGAATTCACCGGGAATTCTGCAGGAATTCTGCTGGAATTCTGTGGGAGTTCTGCGGGAATTGTGCAGGAATTCTGCTGGAATTCAGTGGGAATTCACCGGGAATTCTGTGGGAGTTCTGCCGCAATTCAGTGGGAATTCTGCGGGAGTTCTGAGGGAATTCACCAGGAATTCTGAGGGAATTCAGCGGGAGTTCTGCAGGAATTCTGCAGGAGTTCTGCGGGAATTCTGCGGGAATTCTGTGAGAATTCTGAGGGAATTCTGTGAGAATTCTGCAGGAGTTCTGTGGAAGTGCTGCGGGAATTGTGCGGGAATTCTGTGGGAGTTCTGCGGGAATTCTGCGGGAATTCAGCGTAATTCTCTGGAAATTCTGCAGGAATTCTGTGGGAGTTCTGCGGGAATTCTGTGAGAATTCTGTGGAAATTCTGAAGGAATTCTGCAGGAATTCTGCGGGAATTCTGTGGGAATTCTGCAGGAACTCACCGGGGGTTCTGTGAGAATTCTGTGGAATTCTGCAGGAGTTCTGCGCTGCTGCTCCTTGTCCGAAGTCCCTGCCCAAACCCCCTCTTCAGGAGCTCCCCCAGAGCCTTCCCTTCCCAAGTCCCTTCCCAAATCCCTTCCCAAGTCCCTTCCCAAACCCCTTCCCAATCCCTTCCCAATCCCTTCCCAAACCCCTTCCCAAACCCCTTCCCTCATCCCTTCCCAAGTCCCTTCCCAAGTCCCTTCCCAATCCCTCCCCTCTGGCTGCCCCCAGAGGCTCCGTCCCCCCCCTCCCATCCCTCCCGCCCCCCCAGCGCTGATTCCCCCGCTCATTTATCACTTCAATAAAGGCACCGTGGGCAAGGGCGGAGCGGGGCCAGCACCGAGCCGGCTCCGCTCTCTACATCTCACCCAGAGTAAAAATGTCATGTAAGATTTACTCAACACGCGTTTTATCAAAGTGCTCAAGCGCTGAAGTAAAAGGGCTTTTAGTTCCAGCAGATTGAAGGGGGTGGCATGTGGGGAAGGAGGAGAGAACGGATGGATTCGAGCTCTGCCAGAAGCTCTTGTTGCTTTTGCATCAACATCTTTATTTTCCATGAGAGGATTTAAGACCTTGTTGTGTATAAACAAGCGAGACTGGAGGAACCCGAACGGTGAGGAGCTGTGGAAGGTTATGCTGAAAAATGCTCTTAGTCTGCATGAAATAAGATTCTTCCTGGAAACATGACACTGAACATTGGAGGGAGGGGGAGGAAGAGCTGTAAAATGGCTCTAGAAAAGGGGTTACAAATTAAGGATAATAAAAAGAATCCTTTCGAATGAGATCTTAATTTAACCTCAACATCATGACCATATATTTCAGGAAATTAATCCCTTGGCCTCCAATAAATCCAGAGTAGAACACAAGCACTTATGGTTCAGCACTGAGCCATTAGCACGGGCTCCAGATCCTGCTGAGCCACCAGAGCCATCACTGAGGAATGTGCTGAACCCACAGCAGGGCTGGGCTGGCACCGACCTCGGGGATCCCTCACCCACCCCATGGATCCCATGGATCGTATTGCATCCCATCCTACTGCATCCCATGGATCCCATGGATCGTATTGCATCCCATCCTACTGCATCCCATGGATCCCATGGATCCCACTGCATCCCACTGCATCCCATGGATCCCACTGCATCCCATGGACCCCATCCCACCGCATCCCATGGATCCCATGGATCCCACTGCATCCCATCCTACTGCATCCCATGGATTCCATGGATCCCATCCCATGGATTCCATTACATCCCATTGCATCCCATCCCATCCCATCCCATTGCATCCCATCTCATGGATCCCACTGCATCCCATTGCATCCCATCCCATGGATCCCATTGCATCCCATGGATCCCATGGATCCCATCCCATTGCATCCCATCCCATGGATCCCATCCCATGGATCCCACTGCATCCCATTGTATCCCATCCCATCCCATCCCATCCCATCCCATCCCATCCCATCCCATCCCATCCCATCCCATTGCATCCCATGGATCCCATTGCATCCCATCCCATGGATCCCATCCCATTGCATCCCATCCCATCCCATTGCATCCCATGGATCCCATTGCATCCCATCCCATGGATCCCATCCCATTGCATCCCATGGATCCCATTGCATCCCATCCCATGGATCCCACTGCATCCCATTGCATCCCATGGATCCCATCCCATGGATCCCATTGCATCCCATCCTACTGCATCCCATGGATCCCATGGATCCCACCCCATTGTATCCCATTGCATCCCATCCCATCCCATTGCATCCCATCCCATCCCATCCCATCCCATCCCATCCCATCCCATCCCATCCCATCCCATCCCATCCCATCCCATCCCACCCCATTATCCCACCCTGCCCCTTTTCCTTTCCCCAGGGTTTCCCTGTTGCTGGATGTGTTTGAGCGAGGGCAGAATTGGGGACAGAGCCCTGCAGAGGCTCTGGAGCTGCCAGCCCGGCTCCAGGCTCTCCTGCAGAGCCCCCGAGCCGAGGGAAGGAGCTCCTGCCGAGCTGGGAGTGTCACCCTGCTCTGAGAGGGAACATATGCCAGCACAGCTCCCTTGGCAGCGGCTCCCGGAGCGCCGGCTGCCAGGGAACGCTCATCCCAGAGAGCCACAAACACTGCGGGGCTCTGAGAGGGGCACACGGGGCGGGGGAGCAGCCCTGGAGCCCTGCAGGGATCACAGGAGCAGTGCTGGAGCTCTGCAGGGATCACAGGAGCAACCCTGGAGCAGCCCTGGAGCCCTGCAGGGATCACAGAGCAGTGCTGGAGCTCTGCAGGGATGGCAGGAGCAGCCCTGGAGCCCTGCAGGGATGGCAGGAGCAGCCCTGGAGCTCTGCAGGGATGGCAGGAGCAGCTCTGGAGCCCTGCAGGGATGGCAGGAGCAGCCCTGGAGCAGCCCTGGAGCAGCTCTGGAGCCCTGCAGGGATCACAGGAGCAGCCCTGGAGCCCTGCAGGGATGGCAGGAGCAGCCCTGGAGCTCTGCAGGGATGGCAGGTGCAGCCCTGGAGCTCTGCAGGGATCACAGAGCAGTGCTGGGAATGGGCAGAGCTGCCCTGGGTGGGCACTGGGGTGAGGTTTCCAGGGAATGGGGAGAGCTGCCCTGGGTGGGCACTGGGGTGAGGTTCCCTCCCAGGGGGTCCCAGGGAATGGGGAGAGCTGCCAGAGCTCCAGGAGCATTCAGAACACGCTCCCAGGGCTGCCCAGGGTGGGATTTTGGGGGGCTCAGTGCAGCACCAGCAGCTGGGCTGGGTGACCCCGATGGGTCCCTCCCAGTTTGGGGCATTCCCTGATTCCACAGAACCATCCAGAGCCATTCCCTGCCCCCACCAAACCCAGGGCACCCCCCTGCCCATCCCACCCATCACCCCAAAACCCCAAAACCCCAAATCCAGGTTGGGATGTCCCTGCCCAGCCACACCGGGGTTCCCCAGCTGTGACCCCGGGTGGGAACAGAACCAGCTCTGTGTTCTCAGCACCCTCGTGTTCCCCTCGCTTCCCAAATCGGGGGCTGAGGTTTGGGCTGCAGGGGAAGAGCAGCTCCAGCAGAGCCGGGAGCCTCCCCACCGATGGGCTTACAAGAGATCAAATACTCAGCAGGATTAACAATTTGGAGGAGGTGGAAATCAAAGTGGAAAAGAAAACAAGTTTAAAAAATCAGCTTAATCTGGCCTGGGAGCGCTAATTGTCATCGGGACCGGGGCTAAAACAAACCCAGCCCAACGTGCTGCCGTGTGAAAGGGGAACGAAGAGGCTGGAGATGATTCGAGAGCAGCGCTGCTTTCGTTGGGTTGTTTGGTTTGGTTTGTTGGGTTTGTTTTGTTGGGTTTGTTTCGTTGGGTTGTTTTGTTGGTTTTGTTGGGTTTGTTTTGTCCCTGTCCCCAGCCCCGGGGTGCCCCAGGTGCTGTGACAAGGTGGGCACAGAATGGATTTGGTGCCCTTGGAGGCTTTTCCAGCCTTTCCACGATCCATGGCCAGGCAGGGGGTGTCCAGCACGGACACCCCAAAACCCCCCGAGCAGCCCCTGTCCCCTCCCCTCCCTGTCCCCTCTCCCCTGTCCCCTCTCCCCTCTCCCCGCTGTCCCCTGTCCCCTCTCCTCCCTGTCCCCTCTCCTCCCTGTCCCTTGTCCCCTCTCCGTGTCCCCTCTCCCCTCTCCTCCCTGTCCCCTCCCTGTCCCTGTCTCCGTGTCCCCTGTCCCCTATCCTCCCTGTCCTCCCTGTTCCCTGTCCCCTCTCCCCCCTGTCCCCTGTCCCCCCTCTCCCTGTCCCTCTCTCGGTGTCCCCTGTCCCTCTCTCGGTGTCCCCTGTCCCTCTCTGGGTGTCCCCCCTGCTGTCAGTGCTGATCTCTCCGCGTTCCCAGCCCCAGCTCGGTTACCCAGCGCTGCGATTTGAGCTGACAATGCCACGGGAAGCGGCTCGCGCTCAGCAAGGCTCTGGAAGCGTTCCCAGAACACACAAGTCTGACAGGATCCACCCAATTTGTTGCAACAACAAAGAATACTGGAATATGTCCTTTCATTTGGCAGAGGACTCGTTTTATTTTTTAAGGCTAGGTGGGGAAATTTAGCCTGCTATTTAGGGAGCGTGTTGTGCCTCGAGAGTGACAAGCCAAGAGTTTCTCTGGGAAGCCAAACTCCAACACAAATTGCAGCCTGCCACCCGGGGAAATTCAGCAGGCAGGGAGAGCAGGGGAGGCGGCAGTGCGGGGAGCTGAGCCTCGGGAACGTGGGGGGATCACAGAGCTCCCTGACAGCTCCTCCCTCCCTGCAGGAGCTCCGGGAAAAGGAGAATCCCAGCTGAAAAAAAAAAAAAATCTCTTTTTAAAATTTTCTCTTTTTTTAAACTTTTTTTTTTTTTTAATTTTAAAATATTAGAAATGTCCGTGGCAAAGGCGGATCACGAGGGTGCCCAGAGCAGCTGTGATCCCTGGAATGCCCCAGGCCAGGCTGGATGGGTTTGGAGCAGCCTGGGACAGTGGGAGATGTCCGTGCCGTGCCAGGGTGGGATGGGATGAGCTTTGAACCCCTCCTGACCCAAACCAGCCTGGCTGTGCATTCCACGTGGGACCTGTGCTGTCCCTGGAGCAGAGCCCGGCTGGGCATGGCAGCTCCTGTCCCCATCCTGCTCCTGTCCCCTGCTCCTGTCCCCTGCTCCTGTCCCCAGCCCTGCTCCTGTGCCCTGTTCCTGTCCCCAGCCCTGCTCCTGTCCCCATCCTGCTCCTGTCCCCAGCCCTGCTCCTGTCCCCAGCCCTGCTCCTGTCCCCATCCTGCTCCTGTCCCCTGCTCCTGTCCCCTGCTCCTGTCCCTGCTCCTGTCCCTGCTCCTGTCCCCAGCCGTGTTCCTGTCCCCAGCTCCTGTCCCAGCTCCTGTCCCTGCTCCTGTCCCCAGCTCCTGTCCCCATCCTGTTCCTGTCCCCGCTCCTGTTCCCAGCCCTGTTCCTGTCCCCAGCCCAGCTCCTGTCCCCAGCTCCTGCCCTGGCTCCCCCCCAGCCCTGGCTGCAGGAAATGTTCGTGGAGCGGTGGCAGCCCTGAGCCAGCTCAAGCGCGGCGTGAGGTTTGTGCCCTGCAGCAAACGCTGACTGATTCCCACCAGAAACAAAACCACAGAATAAAATCCATCCCGAGGAACTCCTGTGTGCCCAGCCCCTGGCACGGAGCTGTGGCAGAGGGGCTCGGTGACCTGGGGGTGCTCAAAGCTGAGTCCTTGGGGTGCTCAGAGCACTGGGGGTGCCCAGAGCTGAGCCTTGGGGTGCTCAGAGCTGAGTCCTGGGGTGCCCAAAGCTGAGCCTTGGGGTGCCCAGAGTGCTTGGGCTGCCCAGAGCCCTTGGGGTGCCCAGAGCTGAGCCTTGGAGTGCCCAGAGCCCTGGGGGTGCCCAGAGCTGAGCCTTGGGGGTGCCCAGAGTCCTTGGGGTGCCCAGAGCTGAGCCCTGGGACCCAGTGTCCCTCCTGCACCAGCCCTGGACCGGTGCCCACCCTCCCAGGGATCAATTCCACCCCAAAACCCCTCCCAGCCCTGTCCTCTGGCAGTGGGAGCCGTTCCCTGGGTCCTGTCCTTGTCCCCTTTCCCTGGGTCCTGTCCTTGTCCCCGTTCCCTGGTCCTGTCCTTGTCCCCATTCCCTGGGTCCTGTCCTTGTCCCCATTCCCTGCTCCTGTCCTTGTCCCCATTCCCTGGGTCCTGTCCTTGTTCCCATTCCCCGGGTCCTGTCCTTGTCCCCATTCCCTGGGTCCTGTCCTTGTCCCCGTTCCCTGGGTCCTGTCCTTGTTCCCATTCCCCGGGTCCTGTCCTTGTCCCCATTCCCTGGGTCCTGTCCTTGTCCCCGTTCCCTGGGTCCTGTCCTTGTCCCCATTCCCCTGGTCCTGTCCTTGTCCCCATTCCCTAGGTTCTGTCCTTGTCCCCATTCCCTGGGTCCTGTCCTTGTCCCCAGCCCCTGGTCCTGTCCTTGTCCCCATTCCCTAGGTTCTGTCCTTGTCCCCATTCCCTGGATCCTGTCCTTGTCCCCATTCCCTGGGTCCTGTCCTTGTCCCCTTTCCCTGGTCCTGTCCTTGTCCCCATTCCCTGGATCCTGTCCTTGTCCCCATTCCCTGGGTCCTGTCCTTGTCCCCTTTCCCTGGTCCTGTCCTTGTCCCCATTCCCCTGGTCCTGTCCTTGTCCCCGTTCCCTGGATCCTGTCCTTGTCCCCATTCCTGGGTCCTGTCCGTGTCCCCGTTCCCTGGATCCTGTCCTTGTCCCCATTCCTGGGTCCTGTCCTTGTCCCCATTCCTGGATCCTGTCCTTGTCCCCATTCCCTGGGTCCTGTCCTTGTCCCCATTCCTGGATCCTGTCCTTGTCCCCATTCCCTGGATCCTGTCCTTGTCCCCGTTCCCTGTTCCTGTCCTTGTCCCCGTTCCCTGTTCCTGTCCTTGTCCCCATTCCCTGGGTCCTGTCCTTGTCCCCATTCCCTGCAGGGACCTCACCTGTGCCAGGTGCCAGCCCACGGCCCCAAACCCCCCTGGCAGGGCACAGCCTGCACCCCTGGCGTGGGGCTGGACCCCGGGGTGCCCTCAGTGTGACACTGGGGTGACACAGACACCCAACAGCCCCTGCTCGCCCACCCTGGGACCCTCAGTGACCCCACCGGTTTGGGGCACACCCATCCCTGGTACCCCCGGGCTGTGGGAAGGGCTCGGGGACCACCCAGGCACCTCCTGCCCCAGCCACCCCAGGTGCCCCCCCAGCCCTGGCACAGCTCCCCAAAAACAGCCCCGGGTCACACAGGCAGCGCCGCCCCCCCCCTGCTCTGCTCGGCAGCGCAATTAGCAGCGGGAAGGTAATTAGGGGTTGGAAAACATGAGAGAAGCGTGTTGGGGGAGATGTTATCTGAGAGCAGAGCCGGGCTCTGGGGGGGTTGGGATGGTTCAGTGGGCACCAGAGCACCCGAATAAAGCCTGGAGGGTGGGACAGAGCCACAGCCCTGATGTTACCCCTGGCAGCAGAGAGGTGTGAGCCATCCACAGCTGGACAGTCACAGCTGGACGGTCACAGCTGGACACTCACAGATGGACAGTCACAGCTGGACAGTCACAGCTGGACACTCACAAATGGACACTCACAGGTGGACACTCACAAATGGACACTCACAAATGGATACTCACAGCTGGACACTCACAGATGGACACTCACAGGTGGACAGTCACAAATGGACACTCACAGATGGACACTCATAGATGGGACACTCACAGCTAGACACTCACAGATGGACACTCACAAACGGACACTCACTGTTGGACACTCACAGCTGGACACTCACAAATGGACAGTCACAGATGGACACTCACAGCTGGACACTCACAGCTGGGACAGTCACAGATGGACACTCACAGCTGGACACTCACAGCTGGACACTCACAAATGGACACTCACAGGTGGACACTCACAAATGGACACTCACAAATGGATACTCACAGCTGGACACTCACAGATGGACACTCACAGGTGGACAGTCACAAATGGACACTCACAGATGGACACTCACAGATGGACACTCACAAATGGACACTCACAGATGGACACTCACAAATGGACACTCACAGCTGGACAGTCACAGCTGGACACTCACAGATGGACACTCACAGCTGGACACTCACAAATGGACAGTCACAAATGGACACTCACAAGTGGACACTCACAGCTGGACAGTCACAGCTGGACACTCACAGCTGGACACTCATAGCTGGACAGTCACAGCTGGACACTCACAGCTGGACACTCACAGCTGGACACTCACAAATGGACAGACACAGTTGGACACTTACAGCTGGACAGTCACAGCTGGACACTCCCAGCCTGAGTGGACACTCATAGCCAAGCTGGACACTAACACTCAGGCTGGTCATTCCCAGCTGGTCACTCACAAATGGACACTCACAGCTGGACACTAACACTGACAGATGGACACTAACACTGACAGATGGACACTAACACTCAGGCTGGACATTCCCAGCCAGGCTGGACACTCAGGCTGGACACTCCCAGCTGGTCACTCACAGCCTGACACAGCCTGACTGGACACTCAAAGCCTGAGTGGACACTCCCAGCCCAACTGGACACTAACACTCAGGCTGGACACTGACACTGACAGATGGACACTAATACTCAGGCTGGACACTCCCAGCCAGGCTGGACACTCAGGCTGGACACTCAGGCTGGTCACTCACAGCTGGACACTCAGGCTGGACACTCAGGCCGGACACTCCCAGCCCAGCTGGTCACTCCCAGCCCATCTGCTCACTCCAGCCCTTACAGACCCTCCAACTCCTCCTTTTTCCACCCCAAACCTCCCGCAGCAGCCGAGCTCCCCCTGCTCAGCCCCAAGCCCGTCCTGGGCCACCCTGGGGCAGCAGCACCGAGAGCCCAGCGGGGCTGGAGCTGCTCCCCCAGCCAGGGGCTGCTCCCCCAGCCACGGGCAGCTCCCCCAGGCACGGGCAGCTCCCCCAGGCACGGGCAGCTCCCCCAGGCACGGGCAGCTCCCCCAGCCCAGGGTTTTGCTCCTCACCCAACCTGTGCCTGGAGCTGGCTCAGCAGAGCAGCAGCACCCACTCCAAACCAGGCTGGGCTCCCTCCCTCCTGCCTTGCTCTTTCTTAACCTTTTTGGCTCCTTTATTAAAGCAACTGAACAGTTTAGATTTTTTTTTCCCTCCCTCCCCCCTCCTCCTGTGTGGCTCTGGGTGTAATCTGCCTTGAATATTTGATGTGGAATCTCTGGTGGGAGCGAGCAGGGTTTTTCTGGGCGCTGGAGGAGAGCTCTAGCAGGCAGAAGTGGTAATGAGCACCCCTGAGTACCGCAGCTCGCACAGCCCTGCCTCTGGAAAGGAGCAGGAGGATTGCAGAGGGAGCTGCCAGCCCTGCTGGGCCTCGCTCAGCCCAGCACTGCTTGTTTATTCCAATTGAAGCTGACACCAGAGCAGGCAGGGCGAGCAGACGGGCCCGTGTGTGTCCTGCTTTATTTCCAGCCCGGATTAACAGCAGCTCTTTAATTCCTAATGGCCCCTCCTGGGATTTGCGGGCGCTGCTCGAGCACCAGCCCGGGCTGTGTCACTTGTGTCCCTCCTCTCGTGTGTCCCCGCCGTGCCCAGCTCTGATTTCACACCCAGACTGAGCTCCCAGCCCAATTACTCGGGATGAACTCCTGGGAAGCTTTTTCATCACACCCACACACTTTTTATTTTTTTTTCCCCACATCCAGGTCTCTGAATTTAACACAGCAGACACGATTCCTCTGCTTTTCAAAGGCTCAATATTCCCTTTCATTTCAGCCCTCTGTACATCATAACCCTGAGCAAACTCTGCAGGAGCTGCTGCGGCTCTGGCTGGGATAAACAGCCAGGAGAGTCCTGGGGGGTCCCTGCTCATCCCCACGGGGTCTGCCCCCAAAGCACACACCTGTGGGGCACCTGGCCAGGCTGCCAGGGCTGTGCCAGGGCTGGGCTCTGACAGGGCTGGGCTGTGCCAGGGCTGGGCTGTGCCAGGGCTGCAGCAGCGGGGCTGGGCTGTGCCAGGGCTGTGCCGGGGCTGGGCTGTGCCAGGGCTGGGCTGTGCCAGGGCTCATGGGGCTCTGCCAGGGCTCATGGGCACAGCTTGGGGCCATGGTCTGTGGGTGTTGGAGCTCCCTGTGCCTGCAGCGGTGCCCTGCACCTCACAGGGTCAGAGACAGCACCACCTGCACCCCAATAGGATCACTTATATCCCAACAGGATTATCCACATCCTAATAGGATCACCTGCATCCCAATAGGATCACCTATATCCCAATAGGATCACCTATATCCCAGTAGGATCACCTATATCCCAGTAGGGTCATCTACATCCCAATAGGATTATCTACATCTCAACAGGATCACCTATATCCCAATAGGATCTCCTGGATCCCCACAGGATCATCTAAATCCCAGCAAGATCATCTACATCCCAACAGGATTACCTACATCCCAATAGGATCACCTACATCCCAGCAGGATCAGCATTATCCACACCCCAACAGGATTATCTACATCCCAATACGATCTCCTGCACCCCCACAGGATCATCTACATTCCAACAGGATCACCTACATCCCAACAGGATTATCCACACTCCAACAGGATCACCTGCATCCCAGTAGGGCCACCCACATCCCAACAGGATCATTTATACCCCTATAGGACCTCCTGAACCCCGCCAGGAGCACCCGGGCTCTGGAGCATCCAGGGGTGCCCGGGGCTGGAATTTTGGAGCAGCCAGGGATGCCCAGGACAGGGATTTTGGAGCAGCCAGGGATGCCCAGGACAGGGATTTTGGAGCAGCCAGGGATGCCCGGCTGAGCTGGACAGGAATTTTGGAGCAGCCAGGGATGCCCGGGGTTGGGCAGGAATTTTGGAGCATCCAGGGGTGCCCGGGGCTGCGCAGCCCAGCCCGGCACGGAACCCTGCACAGCTTCCCTTGGGCCAGGCAGGCCCTCATTATCCCGGGTTCATTAAGGAGTTGATTAGCGCAGCTCGGGGCTCCCATGACTGCCGGGCTTTGTGCCGGACCAGCCCCGGCCCCTCGCCCTTCCCGTGCCCCGGGCGGGATTTCCCGGCTGTTCCCAACAAAGCTCGGCCGTGCCAGGGCTGGCCCCAGGAGCTGCCGGGTCCAGCAGAGCCCGGTGTCACCTCGGTGTCACCCTCGGTGTCCCCTCAGGCCGTTCACAGCCCTGCTCCCCACGGGCTCTGCTGGATTCCCCAGGATTTCCCGGGATGTGCTCAGCATCATTTCCATCTCTCGGTGACCAGGCTGGAGCAGCCTGGGGCAGTGGAAGGTTTCCCTGCCCGGGGTTTGTCCTTTCCCCCCAAAGCACTCCAGGATTTTGTGTTTGAGCTCCAGGCTCAGCAGCAGCAGGGCTCAGCCAGCCCTCAGCTGATCCAGCTCGCTGCAGAAACGTGGGAAGGAGCTTTGGCTTCCCCTGAGCTTGCTCCAGCCCTCCCTGCTGAGCTGCAGCAGGATCAGAGAACATTATTAAAATAGTGTCATGTTACCTATCAATAATAAATGACCAGAATAAATTCACTGCTCTCTGCTTAATAACCCTGCTGGATTTCCATACAAATATCTGCTCAGAAATGGCTCCTCATTCCTTCAGAGGGACACCAGGGCCACGTCTCACACACAGCCTGCACGGGAAAATGATTTTTTCCTGCTGTGGAGGGAGGAAGGGGAATTTGGCACTGAGGAAATGGATCCAGTATCAGTGATGTGCTCATGTTTAGGGGCAGCCCAAACATCCCCAGCAGGGTTTGCAGCTGGCCAGTGCTTCCCCTGCACATCCCTGGATCCCTTGGCACCCCCAGGGATTCATTGTGAGGGATTCATTGTGAGGGATTCATCCCCAGGGATTCATTCTGAGGGATTCATCACCAGGGATTCATCCCCAGAAATTCATTCTGGGGGTTTCATCCCCAGGGATTCATTCTGAGGGGTTCATTGTGAGGGATTCATTCTGAGGGATTCATCCCCAGGGATTCATCCCCAGGGATTCATCTGCAGCCTGCAGAGCTGCCCTGAGGTTCCCCCAGCTCACAGGAGGCTGAGGCAGAGTCCCCAAGGTCCCCAGGATGGAGGGAATCCAGCAAAGCCCTTCAGGGAGAGCCTGCTCTGTGCTGCTGCTCCTCAGCCTTGCTGATCCCAAACCCTGGGATCCCAAACCCTGGGGATGCTCTGCTCAGGATCCCAAACCCTGGGGATGCTCTGCCTGGGATCCCAAACCCTGGGGATGCTCTCCCTGGGATCCCAAACCCTGGGGATGCTCTGTCTGGGATCCCAAACCCTGGGGATGCTCTGCTCGGGATCCCAAACCCCGGGGATGCTCTGCTCAGGATCCCAAACCCCGGGGATGCTCTGCCTGGGATTCCAAACCCTGGGGATGCTCTGCTCAGGATCCCAAACCCTGGGGATGCTCTCTCAGGATCCCAAACCCTGGGGATGCTCTCCCTGGGATCCCAAACCCTGGGGATGCTCTCCCTGGGATCCCAAACCCTGGGGATGCTCTGCTCAGGATCCCAAACCCTGGGGATGCTCTGCTCAGGATCCCAAACCCTGGGGATGCTCTGCTCAGGATCCCAAACCCTGAGGATGCTCTGCTCAGGATCCCAAACCCTGGGGATGCTCTGCTCGGGATCCCAAACCCTGGGGATGCTCTGCCAGGGATCCCAAACCCCGGGGATGCTCTGCTCCTCCCCAGACATGTTCCAGCCCAGCTGGCTCTTGGTGTTGTGATGCCCCAGGCCCGAGGGGGCTGCTCTGCAGCTGAAGCTCCTGGAGGAGGATACAGCCCAAGAAATCCCCTTTTCCACCAAGAAATCCCCTTTTCCACCAAGAAATCCCCTTTCCCACCTCTGCCAGGTGGGGCACAGCAAAGGGCCGGCACAAACAACCCCCTGGCAAGGCCCAGCTGCCTTCTGCTCTCCTCCTGTGGCACATCCCATCTCATTATCCCATCCCATGGATCCCATCCCATCCCATCCCATCCCATCCCATCCCATCCCATCCCATCCCATCCCATGGATCCCATCCCATCCCATCCCATTCCATCCCATTATCCCATCCCATCCCATCCCATCCCATCCCATCCCATCCCATCCCATCCCATTGATCCCATCCCATCCCATCCCATCCCATCCCACCCGCAGGGACCCCAGATCCCCCTGACAGACCCTGGCTGTCCCTCCCTGCCCAGGAGCTCCAAGGGGCGATCCCACCCCTGGCTGGGGCTGCCCAGCTCCGAATCTCCCTGTGCTGGGACACATCCAGCCCCAAGAGCAGCACACACGGGGCAAAGCAGAGCCTTGGAGTTTTGGGATCCCCCCAAGGCTCCATCCGTGCAGCCCAGCATGCCAGGGGGCTCTTGGTGCCTTTTATTTGCTTTTTTCCAGCATGTCAAAGCAGCCTGCTTCCCTCCCAGCGCCCTCAGATGTGGTCGGATTGTTTTCGCCAAAACTTCCCAAACACAAAGTTTCAACCTAAAGCAGACGCTGCCCACAGAAAGCTTTTCCCCCCCGAGCGAGCTGTGAAGTTATAAGCAAATAAAACTGGATTTAATAATGGGAAATATTCCTCATTCTTGTGCACACTCCTCTGAAGTCAAACCACCCTCGTCGAGGGCGCCCTGCTCCAGCAGAGGGGCTGTGCTGGATGCTGCTCTCTGCCCCAAAGCTCATGGAAAGCTGGGTCTGCTCCCTTCATGTGGGCACAGCTCCTGGCACGCTTTAAATCTGCTTCCCTCATCTCAGGATCAGCCAGGAGCTGCTTTGTGCAGCCTCTTCCAAGAGCTCCCAGCCTCTCCCAGGAGCTGCTTTGTGCAGCCTTTTCCAAAAGCTCCCAGGCTCTCCCAGGAACTTCCCAGCTCAGCCCAAATCCCACAGCGGGATCCTGCTCCAGGTTCAGGCAAAAACCAGCAATGGCTTTGGGGGCAGGAGGGAAATACCCAGGCAGAGAGCAGCCCTGGCACATCCCACAGTGCCACAGAGCTTGAATTCACCCTGTCCTCAGCACCCTCAAGATCTTTGTTCTTCCAATTTATCACCGAATTAAACCCGCCCCAGGCTGGGCTTCACATTCTCTGCCTTTTGGTTTGGTTTGGGTTTTGGGTTTTTTTGTTTGGTTGGTTTGGTTTTTGGTTTAGATTTTTGTTTTGTTTTGTTGTTGTTGTTTTCTGTTGGGTTTTTTGTTGTTTTGGGGGTTTTTTTGGTTTTTTTGGGGGGGGGTTTTGTTGTTGTTTTTGTTGTTTTAATGCTGCAAATCACGAGGGAAACATCCCCGAGAGCAGAAGCAGGAGGCAGAGCAGCCACACCAACATCCACGGGCAGCTTCTCACGCTCGGAGCCGTCAGTTCCCTCCTAATGAAAGGTTTGGAAGCGCCGGCACCAACAGTGCCAGGCTCCCAGCAGAGCCGGGACAGCACGGAGGAGTGCGAGGGGCAGCGATCCAGGAGGGTTTGGGAGCAGGGAGGAAGGGCAGCAGGGATCCAGGGAGGAAGAGCAGCAGAGCTCCAGGACAATTTGGGGAACAGGGAGGAAGAGCTGCAGTGCTCCAGGATGGGTTTGGAAGTGGGGAGGATGAACAGCAGAGCTCCAGGACAGTTTGGGAGCAGGGAGAATGAGAAGCAGTGCTCCAGGATGGGTTGGGAGCAGGGAGGATGAGGAGCAGGGCTCCAGGGAGGATGAACAGCAATGCTCCAGGATGGTTTTGTCTCGCAGGGATCAGGAGAGGATCGGAGCCAGCGGGAACCTCGGGAATTTGGGAGGGAGCAGCCCTTTGCCTCCATCCACAAACCCTCCGGCTGCTCCCCCCGGGCAGTGGGACAGAGCTGAGCCCAGCCCAGAGCTGAGCCCAGCCCAGAGCTGAGCCCAGCCCAGGGGGTGACGCTGGTGCAGGCGCCCCCAGACCCGGGGGACCGAGGCTCAGTGGGTTCCCACGTCCCAAACAGACCCTCAGAGACCCCCAGGTCATCCCCAGGCTCCTTCCACCCCAAAATCCCCCAGGAGGTGAGGAGGGCTCACCCGAGCCCATCTCCCATCCCATCCCGGAGCCCTGCAGGTGCAGGACACGGTCCCGGCTGTGCAGGGAGGAGGAGGAGAGGGGGTGAGGAAGGACACAGAGCACTGCCAGCTCTGCCTCTCTGCTCTCGTTCCCTCCCTGTCCCACCCAGAGCCTGCAGGAGCCTGGGGCAGGGTCGGGCCGTGACCCCACATCAAGGCACCTCCCCAGCCGGGATTTCTGATCAGCTCTGATCCCTCAAAGCCTCTTCCCTGTTCCCTTCCATCTCACTCAGCTCTTCCCCGGCAGCCCCGGAGCTCGGAGCGCTCAGCTGGAGGATCAGAGGCGCGGGGGGAGCTGGGGAGGTGACAAATCTCTGTTTCCCCCCAGGAGCATCCGCACAGCTCGAGCTCCCAGCAAAGCTGCTCTTCCCTGCAAAGGAAAAGAGCAACGCTCCAGAAATCAGAGCTTCCTTCAGAGGGCTTGAAAAGGGAAAAGATGCCGAGCAGGCCGGGAATTCCCCTCTGTGCCAGGCAGAGCTGGGGAGGGGCAGCAGCTGCAGGGTGAGGGCAGCACAGCTCGGTCCCACCCTCGGAAAATCCTGTCCTGGAGCCCGAGATCCAATCCAATCCACACTGGGGACAGCAGAGCCTCGGGAGGGACAGCAGCAGCTCCATCCCAAAATCCCGGATCCCTCTGGAGCTCAGCACGGGCTCTGCTCAGCCCTGGCACCGAGGGGATGGGGAACAACACGGGGAGAGTAGGGGCACCCCAAGGATGGGGGGGCTGATGGGACTGGGATGGACTGGAGGGACTGGTGGGACTGGGATGGGCTGCAGGGATTGGGATGGGCTGGAGGGACTGGGATGAGCTGCTGGGACTGGGATAAACTGCTGGGATTGGGATGGGCTTCAGGGATTGGGATGGACTGCAGGGACTGGAATGGACTGCAGGGACTGGGATGGGGCTGGTGGGACTGGTGGGACTGGGAGGGGCTGCTGGGAGGGACTGGAGGGACTGGGATGGGCTGGAGGGACTGGGATGAGCTGCTGGGAGGGACTGGAGGGACTGGGATGAGCTGCTGGGACTGGGATAAACTGCTGGGATTGGGATGGGCTTCAGGGATTGGGATGAGCTTCTGGGAAGGACTGGGATGGGGCTGGTGGGACTGGGATGGACTGGAGGGATTGGGATGGGCTGCAGGGACTGGGATGAGTTGATGGGATGAGCTGCAGGGATTGGGATGAGCTGCTGGGACTGGGATGAGCTGCTGGGACTGGGATGAGCTGCTGGGGGGGAATGGAGGGACTGGGATGAGCTGCTGGGACTGGGATAAACTGTTGGGATTGGGATAAATTGCTGGGATTGGGATGAGCTGCTGGGAGGGACTGGGATGAACTACAGGGACTGGGATGGGGTGCTGGGATTGGGATGAGTTGCAGGGATTGGGATAAACTGCTAGGATTGGGATGGGCTTCAGGGATTGGGATGAGCTGAAGGGACTGGGATGAGCTGCTGGAATGAGCTGCTGGGAGGGCCTGGAGGGACTGGGATGGCTGCAGGGATTGGAATGAGCTGCAGGGATTGGGATGAGCTGCTGGGAAGGACTGGAAGGACTGGGATGAGCTGCTGGGGTTGGGATGAACTGCTGGAACTGGGATGAGCTGCTGGGAGGGACTGGAGGGACTGGGATGAGCTGCAGGGACTGGGATGAGCTGCTGGGAAGGACTGGAAGGACTGGGATGAGCTGCTGGAACTGGGATGAGCTGCTGGCAGGGACTGGAGCACACCCAGCCCCAAGCTGAGCTCCTGTCACACCTGTGGTGGCACCTGGGGGGTGACACCCAGGGTGGGGGACACAGGGAAGGGGCACCTGGACACTGCACAGCCCCCCTGGTGCTGGGGGGGTGGAAGAGGGAGGAACACAATTAATATACAATTAATAAACAATTAATAAACAATTAATAAACAATTAATAAACCATTAATAAACCATTAATAAACTGGCACCACTGCAAAGCAAGGCCAAGCAGGAATGGGCTGCCCCAGACCCCAGTCCCTCCTCTGCAGGGGAGGAAAGGATTTACAGAAATCAAGAATTCCAGCCTGGGAATAATGTATCAATCAACAGCCTCTTCTTTTGGGCTCACCGAGTGCCATTCAAAGCGCTCACAAAAAAGCAGTGATTCATCTGTGCTGTTATTGTTCAAATCCACACCAAGGTGCTTTTAACAAATATCAAGTGCTCTGAGGAAGAGCATCAGGAATAAAGACCTTAGAAAAAATTAGTATTTCTTTCAAAGGAGAGCTGATTTCTTACATTTTAATCCTGACAATCCATGGTCAGAGAGTCCAGAGGAGGCCACAGGCAGGGCTGGCACAGAGCTCAGAGCCCCTGGACCCCTGGCAGTGTCCAAAGCCAAGCTGGACATCGGGGGTGGAGCAATGGGACAGTGGGAGGTGGCACTGGGGACAGTGGGAGCTGTCCCTGTCAGGCTGGGGTGGCTCTGGGGACAGTGGGAGCTGTCCCTGCCATGGCTGGAGTGGCTCTGGGGTGGCTCTGGGGACAGTGGGAGCTGTCCCTGCTATGGCTGGGGTGGCACTGGGGACAGTGAGAGGTGTCCCTACCATGGCTGGGGTGGCTCTGGGGACAGGGATAGGTGTCCCTGCCATGGCTGGGGTGGCTCTGGGGTGGCACTGGGGACAGTGGGAGCTGTCCCTGCCAGGCTGGGGTGGCTCTGGGGGGACTCTGGGGTCCCTGCCAGGCTGGGGTGGCTCTGGGGACAGTGGGAGCTGTCCCTGCCAGGCTGGGGTGGCTCTGGGGTGGCTCTGGGGTGGCTCTGGGGACAGTGGGAGGTGTCCCTGCCATGGCTGGGGTGGCTCTGGGGTGGCTCTGGGGACAGTGGGAGTGTCCCTGCCATGGCTAGGGTGGCTCTGGGGACAGTGGGAGCGTCCCTGCCATGGCTGGGGTGGCTCTGGGGTGGCTCTGGGGACAGTGGGAGGTGTCCCTGTTAGGGCAGGGGTGGCTCTGGGGACAGTGTGAGTGTCCCTGCCATGGCTGGTGTGGCTCTGGGGACAGTGGGAGTGTCCCTGCCATGGCTGAGGTGGCTCTGAGGTGGCTCTGGGGACAGTGGGAGTGTCCCTGCCATGGCGGGGGTGGCTCTGGGGTGGCTCTGGGGACAGTGGGAGCTGTCCCTGCCATGGCTAGGGTGGCTCTGAGGTGGCTCTGGGGACAGTGTGAGTGTCCCTGCCATGGCTGGGGTGGCTCTGGGTGGATTTAGGGATCCCAACCCTCCCACTGCAGGATCTGAGCAGGGCTGGCGCTCACTGGGAGCAGCTCAGGGCACAACCCAGAGGCTCCAGGGTCCCTCCCCAGCACGGGCAGCCCCAAATGTTAATGCAGATGCCAAACCCTTGTAAAACGCCTGCTGAATTCTGGGGGAATTAGGAAATTTCCATTTCAATTCAAATACAAATTAAACTCCGAGTTGTCATCAAAGAAAAGAAGAAGATGAGGATCAAAGTGATGCAACACTCTGGGAAAGGAAAAGATTAAAGAAAGTAAATTGAACAAGATTTTAAAGAGATATTAAAAGGTGTTAATGCAAGCTAATGCGGCTAATGAAGAGAAAGGGAGGCTATTCAATTAACATTTGCAGCAAGGAGAGCAGAGCTTTCTACACCTCCGCTACAACATCAAAGGCTAGATGCTACCTCTTATTAAAAGGGAACATAGAATATTTAAAAGGCAGAAGAGATTAAAATAGATTTCAGATAATTACGTCTACCTCCATAATGGCAACAGTTTATCATTATATTCCAAAAACAAATCTAATAATGTGTGCCACATACTGCGGTTAGAAACATTCTTTGAAGTGTTCCAGAAAAGCAGCAATTAGAGCCGAGCACAGACGGGTCTGTGGTTCCTCGGGGCCATGGGGAGCTGGGCACGTCCAGCTGGAGCTGGGAACGGGGCTGGGCAGGAGGCTCTGCAGGAGATGGGAGTTGGGAAAATCAGGGAATTTTTATCCCATTTTTTTTTAGTCTTGGGATGTCCAGCTGGGGGTGGGAATGGTGCTGGGCTGGGGGCACAAGCTGGAATTTGGGAAAATCAGGGAATTTTTTTATCCCAAAAGCACCACTCCCACACATCACCCTCACATCCCATGGATCCCATCCCAAGGATCCCATCCCATCCCATCCCATCCCATCCCATCCCATCCCATCCCATCCCATCCCATCCCATCCCATCCCATCCCATGGATCCCATCCCATCCCATCCCATGGATCCCATCCCATCCCATCCCATCCCATCCCATCCCATCCCATCCCCTGTGACCAGCTCAGGATCACCACAGAGCCTCATCCCACAGCAGCAGGAGCAGGTCTGGCCTCCAGCACCCCCAAAGATCCCCCCAAACCCAAACCCCAAATCCCAAACCCAAACCCCAAACCCAAACCCCAAACCCCAAACCCAAACCCCAAACCCCAAACCCCAAACCCCACCCTCACCTGCAGAGCCCATCCTGACACCCCCTGGAAACCCCCCCAGTTTTGGGAATCTTTCACAGGAAATGTCAGCTCTGCTGAAACATTTAAATTTTCCCATGGGAGACGTCTAAACAAAACATTAACATTTTGACTTAAAATGTCATTTCATTCTGGTTCTTCAATTAAAAACAAAATGACATTTCAAGTCAAAACGTTGATTCGAAACGGATTTTTCCTTGTTGTTTTAGTTCAGAAAGCAAAATTCTATTTCAAGTGAGAGAGACAAGAAAGGCTTGCTCAGAGCTGGTTCCTCCCAGGTTTGCTGAACAAACGCCCCAGGAAACCCAAATTCTGGGAACAACCTGTTTTAAAGGGGTTTTAAATTTAAAAAGGATCTGACAGGCAGATGCTGCTTCCCTCGAAGGGAAGCTCAGCGAGGGGGGCTGGGATTGTCCCCGTGTCCCCAGGGCTCTGCAGGGGACACCTGAGCTCCCTCCCTCCCCTCCTGCAGTGCCCCTGTCCCCCTCCTCACCCTGGCAGCCTTGCCTCGTGTCCTTGGCACTCAGCATCACCACAGCAGGATTTCCCCTCTGGTAAAACCTGAGTCCAGCAAAAATTCCCTGAGCAATTTACTGGAGGAATTTAACAACCTTTCCCTGCCTGTTTTCCTCTCTCTGCACACGAAATACTCTTTTCTGAGCTACAAAAATACTTTGAAACCACTTTATCCTTAAGTGCTGCGAGGCTTTTTTTAATTCCAGCTGCGCAAACATCGCGGAGAAGGTCGGGCTGTGCCTCGTGGCACATCTGGGACGCCAAGGGGAGGTTGGGACAGCACCCAGGGAGTGTCCAGAGCTGGGATTGAAACACAGCTCTGTGCTGAAAGGCTCAGAGTCAGCTCCAAACCCTCCCAAAGGCCCTGGTGGTTGTGGATCAGGGTCAGTCCCTGTGGATCAGGGTCAGTCCCTCTGGATCAGGGTCAGTCCCTCTGGATCAGGATCAGTCCCTCTGGATCAGGGTCAGTCCCTGTGGATCAGGCTCAGTCCCTGTGGATCAGGTGAGTCCCTCTGGATCAGGTGAGCCCCTCTGGATCAGGTGAGTCCCTCTGGATCAGGATGAGTCCCTGTGGATCAGGATGAGTCCCTGTGGATCAGGGTCAGTCCCTGTGGATCAGGATGAGTCCCTGTGGATCAGGGTCAGTCCCTGTGGATCAGGTGAGTCCCTGTGGATCAGGTGAGTCCCTCTGGATCAGGATGAGTCCCTGTGGATCAGGATCAGTCCCTGTGGATCAGGGTCAGTCCCTGTGGATCAGGGTCAGTCCCTGTGGATCAGGGTCAGTCCCTCTGGATCAGGGTCAGTCCCTCTGGATCAGGATGAGCCCCTCTGGATCAGGGTCAGTCCCTGTGGATCAGGGTCAGTCCCTGTGGATCAGGTGAGTCCCTGTGGATCAGGATCAGTCCCTGTGGATCAGGTGAGTCCCTCTGGATCAGGTGAGTCCCTGTAGATCAGGGTCAGTCCCTGTGGATCAGGGTCAGTCCCTGTGGATCAGGGTCAGTCCCTGTGGATCAGGGTCAGTCCCTCTGGATCAGGGTCAGTCCCTCTGGATCAGGTGAGTCCCTCTGGATCAGGGTCAGTCCCTCTGGATCAGGATCAGTCCCTCTGGATCAGGGTCAGTCCCTCTGGATCAGGGTCAGCCCCTCTGGATCAGGGTCAGTCCCTCTGGATCAGGGTCAGTCCCTGTGGATCAGGGTCAGTCCCTGTGGATCAGGGTCAGTCCCTGTGGATCAGGATGAGTCCCTGTGGATCAGGGTCAGTCCCTCTGGATCAGGGTCAGCCCCTCTGGATCAGGATCAGTCCCTGTGGATCAGGGTCAGTCCCTGTGGATCAGGGTCAGTCCCTGTGGATCAGGTGAGTCCCTCTGGATCAGGGTCAGTCCCTCTGGATCAGGTGAGTCCCTGTGGATCAGGGTCAGTCCCTCTGGATCAGGGTCAGTCCCTCTGGATCAGGGTCAGTCCCTCTGGATCAGGGTGAGCCCCTCTGGATCAGGATGAGTCCCTGTGGATCAGGATCAGTCCCTCTGGATCAGGATCAGTCCCTCTGGATCAGGATCTGTCCCTGTGGATCAGGATGAGTCCTTCCTGGATCAGGACTTGCACTTCCCTGGGTGCTCCCAGGAATAGCAGGGACACATTTGGATGCCCAAGTGGTTTTGGGCTGGAGCCTCGGTGGCTCCCCGCAGGATCCAGGCGTGTCACGGACACTCAGACGCGGTTTTGCTCCAAGGAGGTCACTTATAAGGCAAGGCTGGCAGGGAAGAGGAAAAGCAACCCAGGCTTGAGGAGAGATTTGCTGGAGGCCACCCCAGAGCAGTGCCAGAGCAGGGAGCAGCAGCCAGGGCTGAGCTCCCAGGCCAGGCTCAGCACACAAACCACATCCAAGGGATTCCCAGAGAGCAGCCAGAGCCCAGCACAGAGCGGGCAGCATCTCAGCTGCCTTTGTCTGAGGGAACAAAGAGCTGGGGAAAGTAAAACCCGGCCTTTGCCTCTGATCCTCCCCAAACCTTTCTCCCAACAAGACACTCCAGCAGAGCCAAGCCCAGAGGAAAGGGAGGATGAGGTTTTGTGGATTCACCAGCCCTGGAAGTGCCCCAGGCCAGGTTGGACGGGCTGGGAGCAGCCTGGGACAGGGGGAGGTGTCCCTGCCGTGGCAGGGGTGGCTCTGGGTGGGATTTAAGGTCCTGGAACCTGAATCATTCCATGGCTGCAGCCCCCAGCCCCGTGCTGTGCTCCAGGCTCTGTCTCCAGAAGTTTTTGGAGTTTTTGGCACTGATTTCCTTCTTCCAGCGCTGATCCCACAGCAGAGCCCCGGCCCCACACCCCCTGTGCTCTCCCTGAGCCCCCGAGAAGGACAGAGCTGGCCCTGTCACCCCCTGTCCCCTGCAGCCACACCTGCTCCTCCTCGTGCAGGGCAGAAAATGTCACCTCGCTCTAATTAGCCAGTTATGTCCCTAATTAGCTGATGTAATTACTCCGAGGAGGGGATTTCGTGTAAGAAACAACTTATTGCTGAAAGGAGAGCCAGCCCAGCTCCTCGGGAACCAACGGTGGTGGCTGTCACCAGGGAGGGGACAGGACAGGCAGGGGGACAGGGGGCGGACAGGGATGGGGACAGGATGGGCATGGGGACAGGGGGACAGGACAGGGAGGGGGACAGGGGGACAGGGATGGGGATGGGGGACAGGACAGGGATGGGGACAGGATGGGCCTGGGGACAGGGGGACAAGGGGACAGGGGACAGGACAGGGATGGGCACAGGGGGACAGGACAGGGATGGCAAGGGGATGGGGATGGGGACAGGATGGGGATGGGGACAGGACAGGATGGGGACAGGATGGGGATGGGGACAGGATGGGGATGGGGACAGGATGGGGATGGAGATGGGTACAAGGGGACAGGACAGTGTGGGGACAGGACAGCGTGGGGACAGGACAATGTGGGGACAGGACAGTGTGGGGACAGGACAATGTGGGGACAGGACAGGATGGGGACAGGACAATGTGGGGACAGGACAGCGTGAGGACAGGGCCAGGCTGCCCCAGCTGCCCACGGAAGCTCCTCAGCGTGCAGGGAACAAAGGCGGAGCCAGCACCCACAGAGCGCTCCCCACCAATTTGTTCTCGCACCGGAGATCAGATAAGCGAATCAGCGCGGCTCCATCTGCCGAGAGCATGGGGGTGGGGTGGGGGAAGTAACACTGCTTATTTACATTTTTTTCCTTTTCTTCATGTATCTTCTAGATCTAATCAGTGCCAAGCTGTGCTTTATGTGCAATTATGGCGCAGACGGGCAATTCTCTCCAGTTTGTCCCTCAGAACAAAATATCCTCAAGTCCAGCCCAGGGTGGCTCTTGGCTCTTGGCCTGGGTCAGGTTTGATGGGAGCTGAGGGCCTGCCCAGCCTGGCCCAGCCCAGCCCAGCCCAGCCCAGCCCAGCCCAGCTCCTTCCTGCGTCCTGAGGAGGGCAGGGATGGATGGATGGACAGACGGATGATGGATGGATGATGGATGGATGATGGATGGATGATGGATGGATGAATGATGGATGGATGGATGGATGGATGGATGATGGATTGATGGATGATGGATGATGGATGGATGATGGATGATGGATGATGGATGGATGGATGGATGGATGATGGATGGATGATGGATTGATGGATGATGGATGGATGGATGGATGGATGGATGATGGATGGATGATGGATGATGGATGGATGGATGGATGGATGATGGATGATGGATGGATGCATGGATGGATGGATGGATGGATGAATGATGGATGGATGGATGATGGATGGATGGATGATGGATGGATGGATGATGGATGGATGGATGGATGATGGATGGATGGATGATGGATGGATGGATGATGGATGGATGGATGGATGGATGGATGGATGGATGGATGATGGATGGATGGATGATGGATGGATGGATGATGGATGGATGGATGGATGATGGATGGATGGATGATGGATGGATGGATGATGGATGGATGATGGATGGATGGATGATGGATTGATGGATGATGGATGATGGATGATGGATGGATGATGGATGG